>NC_056555.1:11803652-12160478 GCF_910596095.1 Thunnus maccoyii
CGACTAAACAGACCCTGATGTTTCCTGTCTCTACCTCTTCCTCCAACCTTTTAAACATGCTATCTTTCACTACCTTTATGTTCCTCTACATTAACTCTTCCACCTGTGTTTTTCTCTCTCAGCACCTTCCTCGTTTCATTTCTCTCTCTCTCTCTGTTTTTTGGTTGTTTTTATCGATTAAAACATTCACAAACATTCATCCACTTGCAGGATGTTTACATTTGTTTGCGTTTGGGAATGCTTGTGTGTAGTGTAGCTTATGTTTGAACCAGTAAGATTTAACATGTGTTTCAGTACATCCCTTGCAAAGAAGAGAACATCAGAAAATCGTGTTTTCCTATGTGAAATATTGCATTTAGCCTATAAAATGTCCAGGATCCACATGTGCTTGTGGTATAGTTAAATGTAGGCAACAAAGAAACTAGGGAAAGTTGGAGGAAATTAATATCAACTGTTAGTAGGAGACAGGATGCAAACTACCATCCTCAGTGTCACACCCCATCCCATCCTACTTCCTAGAGGTTTTGAGGTGGAAAAACAACTTTTACTACTGAGAGAGGACAGCCAGTATTTGCATGACCACAAGAGGCCATTTGTCCATAAAACCTAAGCATAGATTGCTCAAAGCATTTGAACTAACATCCAGTATCTGACTCCTCTTTCCTGATATATTGCCTGTATCTTTTCTCTCTCCTCGTTGCAGCCTAGCTGACCTGCCATTTGTGTGGCCATGTGAAACTATCATCAGCTGAAAATATGAGAACTCCAAGAATGGAAATATTAATATTTATAGCTTAAGAATAATGGCGATTGTCATTTATTTTTGCCATACAGCCACTTGTTTTGGACTCCCTGCTCCTGCTGCTGACTATGTGAACACTGTCTGTGAGTGTGTGCACATTTTATGTTAAAATAAGTGAGTCATGGGTCTCTTGTGTGATCAGAGGCAAAAAGGCAAGGCCCACAGGTCTGCCAAGAAACACCGTGCGCACACACACACACACACACACACACACACACACAGACACAATGTGCACACTGACTCATTCCAACTGTACCAAACCGCAGCCCCCTTACAGTCTTCCAGTGTCTCACACAGTGGAACAAGCCTGTCAATGCAGATGGTGTCGTTCCATTGAAATTACAGACTGGGCATGTTAGCTAACTACAGACAGAAACAGCTGAGAATGTATCTGGGGACGCACTTTCCAGTCATTGTGCGTTCTTCAACTGTCCAGCGATCAATCATCTCAAATGAAGCACACATGAAAGTTCGATTTACTTGACTGCAGCTGACGCACGCAATAAAACATTTCTAGCGAGCTGTTACTCCAAACCCAATAGAAACTGAATGAATATGTTATTTTCAGTCACTACTGTAGCTGACAGGGTGTGTATATTTATTTATATTCAAGCATGCCTTTAAAGATTGCGTGTGTGTTGTCGTCTTTTTGTATGCTTGGATACGGTACATGAAATGCAAGTGCATGTTCTTGCGCAGCTGATGAGAGACATGTTTCAACACAAGGTCGAGACTTGTGCCAGCCCAAACACCAGACTAGACCAGACTCTGAGGTGGAAAACATGGGGAGAGGTCTTGAGTAGACCCAGACACAACCTGCTCTCAGTTCAAGTACTTTTGTCTCATAAAGGTGGTTGATATACAACACTGGGATCCTCCTGTGCCAATTCGGTCCTGTGTACCTCATTGAGTGAGGCATGGCACTAACATAGAGATTCAGCTCAAAGCAAACACACACTCCAGAGCAGCGTAGCCACATCCTCCAAAATACCATTAATGAAGAAAGTATTATGAATGCCTGGATGACAAATTTAAAGAAAAACCAACATAAAGTTCCTTAGTAAGGCATTGAGCCACCACCAAGTGGGTAGCTCCCAGTCTGAAAAGTGACAGGGGGTGACTCCACTGGCTCCAAAAAGAAGTCCGATTGTATGGAAGTGTATGAGAGAATGACAGCACTTCTCACTTGATTTATTACCCCAGTAAACACTTTCCTAATGAGTTTATGGTCTCAATTGCTAGTTTCAAGTCTTCTTCAATACAGCATGATGTTCATTTTGTAAATGATGTCCCATTTAGAATAAAATAGACAATAAAGCAGGGTATGCAGGGTGCCTACCTTGTGATTGACAAGTCACAACCACGGTGACATTTATTACGTAACGTAACCATGGCGTAACCCCAGATTCACAGAGTGTAGGCATAGCTGCCACTATGTGTGTTTTAAGTTCATGAAAGTTAACATTTTGGTCGCCTAAAAAAGTCTTGTTCAGCATTTGGTTGTACTAAAAGACCCTCTAAGGACATTTTGTTTTAATGGTTTTAAGCTTGTTTTTTTGCCAGCAAAAATTAGCATTAGCATCATCACAATTAACCATCGACTGTAAATGCACTGTGCTAACCAAGCTAGCAGCTAGCACTAGGGTCAGCTCCATCTTCTTGTCCAAATTTGGTCACTTCTGGCTCCAAAAATCAAAGATGGCAACAGTCAAATCCAAGATGGTGACAATCAAATTGCCAAACTCAATGCTTCAAAACAGCAGTCCACAAACCAATGGGTGACATCACGGTGACTACACCACCACTGGCCACCACAAGCCTCCTGAACAGCTTCAGTTCTCCTCTGCAAAGATTCTCAGAGTATCTGGAATCCTATTGGAGGGATGGACACCTTTCCTCCAAAAGATATGACCTCATTTTGATGGTCTGATGATAATGAAGAAATGTTTTCATTTATACAGTAATGTTGTGTTGGTGTAATGGAAAAGGCAGAATTCAACAGTGAGGATCATAATCAGCTTTGCATTTTTCCAAGACTTTGTATACTATCGCCTAGACACTAATGTTCATAAAACTGAGCACCAATTTAAGCACTTGTTGTGTTCTGTGAGTTGTTTCATATTGCAAATGGATATGAGTGAATAGTTTGGCACACTATTTTATTGAATTTAGAATCTATTTTGAATCATGTCGTGACACCAATAATCTGAATCAATTCAGATCATGAGAGTCCCAAGGATTCCCACACCTAAGGGAGAGCACTCCAAAAACATATTACTCCAATTGGGTCCAATTAGATGGGTTGAGATCTGGCCACTGTGAAGGCAATAGCATTTAATTGACATAATTTTAATACTGATTAAACCATTCAATGAGCCTTTAGATATAGTCTCTCTTCTTGATACCAGTGAGGAGTCTAGCTGCTGCATTTTGAACCAGATGCAGGCGAGATAGGGCTGAGAATTGCAGTAGTTGAGGCGAGAGGAAATCGGTGCTGGTACTTCTCAGCTCTTTTCTACATCATAGCTGTTAAGCAGGAAAAGTCCAGCTCTGTAGAAAACTATGGCCACGGTCAGGAGACAAATTCCAGCTATGACCATAACAAACTCCCACAGGCCGAACCCAACCCTGTGGTTCACCTCATGCCCATACCGGCCTGAATTAGCCATTCCAGTCTAGTATTATGTCTTCTGGTCAGTCCGGATGCCAACCCAAAGAAGTCTCAAAGAAAAACTGTCTCCCCAGCATCTGCAAATATTTTACTTGGGTCAGTTATTTCCTTGGGGGCATTGCCCTAAATATCATACAGACAGTGTTTTTCTGCCACTGACATTTGGCCTGAACCAGCGCAAAGTTCAGTGTGGATATAAAATGTGGTAGCAGCATGTCTCTCCTCTTGGACCATGGAAATATAATTTTAATTTTATAGGAAGAATTTTAGGCCTTTTTGAAGAAAAGATGGTGAGTGATTTGTCTCCGCATTATGTGTTTTTTGGGGTTGCAGAATAAATAACTTTGATGATGAAATACATGTCCACAAAACGTAAACAATGTAATATAGTATACTGAATTATACAAAATTTTTAAACTACTGCAATGATCAAAATCCTCTCCTCCTCTTGAGTTCTATTTAGCCATGCTAGCTGCAGGATGCTAATGTTAATGTTGTCCATTGATCCACCGTGTTTGCTAATTATCAAATGTTAGAGTGCTAACACAGGAAACTCAGATGGTGAACATTACAGCTGCTTAACATCAGCATGTCTGCATTGTCATTGTGAGCTTGTTGCATGCTAATGTTAGCATTTAGCTTAAGGCTAAAGCTAATTGTGCCTAACTACAGCCTCAAAGAGATGCTAGCATGGCTGTAGACTCTAGTCTTGTTCTTTTGAATGCTGTGATCTATCTCACAAATACTACAAAGCTTCTATCGCTATTTTAACATGTTCACCATCCTAGTTCCATCATTTGATAGTCATCATTTAGCTACTGTAGGTGTTTCTTAAACTCGATAATGTTTTCATTGTCTGGACTCCAAATTAAATAGACCAGACTGAAAAAAGTGAAAGTTACTCCTGTGTGTCAGAGAGATTTATAGTGCCACATTTTTGTCAGTTTTATCAGTTTGTTCACAGTTAAGTGAAGGTCCTGCATATTAACCAGTAGTTTATATGCCTCAGGGTAACACAGTTAATGGTATGTTGTTTGGTTTTTATATTGGGTGCTAATCATTAGATATTCTATTTTTGTTAACGTTCCTGGCTCAATACTCAATACTTTCACATTTCAACCACATTAGGTGAATTTTACAGCGTAACCACAATTCAATAAATCTTTATTGTCTCCGGAGGACAATTCTTGTGCAGCTTAAAAAACATGGGGGAAACACACTATCAACAACAAGTAACAAGAAACATACTGTACAGTCAGCAACAAAAAAATACTAGGCTATAAATAACAAGTAACGGCAAATGTCAAGTTTACAAAGTGCAATGAGTAAAGAAGTGCAAGCAGTAGAATGTACAAAGTGCAACAATAAAAGGTGGACTATAGTTCATGGTTAATGCCAGCAATTGCCTTATGAATGAAGGAGCGTTGAGCTCTGGAGCTCCCGAGCCAAAGGACCCAATACCTCCACCCACAGGGCAAAGGTGGAATTCCTCGTGCAAGGGGTTGGGATAGGTTGGCCAAGATGGAGGTGGCCTTTCTGACCAGGTATCTGTTGTACAGAGCGGAGAGACTGAGCTGGGACACCACTGTAATCTTAGAGCAGGTGTTCACCACCCTCTGTAGCTTTGTTTTACTTCTCACTTTAAGATTCCCAAACCAGCCATTCAGGACGACAGTTGAAATTGATTCAATAAAAGATCTATAAAACAGAGTCATAACCATTTTGTCCACATTAAAATAGTTAAGCTTCCTCAGTAAAAACAGTCTTCGTTGTGCACTGGAGTGGATGGTGCTTGTGCTATCTTCCCATTGCAGTTTGTCATCAGTGATTGTGCCCAGGTATATTTGTAGGTACTAACAATCTCAACTGTGTTGTCTGCTATGACAATCTGAGAAGGAGTGGGTGGGTTTTTTCTAAAATCAATCAGCATGTCCTTCTTTTCGCAGAGAACAATCAGAGAACACTGCCAGTAAAAACTCTTTAGAGAAATGTAACAGCAAGAGTATGATTATGTCATACAGTTGGGATAGATATTAAATTACCAGCATGCACTGAGCAGACTACTACTGCACCATTGTTTCTGAAACTGCTGAGCAAATGGAAGAATCATTATTTGGTCATTTGCGTTAAACCTTTCTGATGGCTGTGCAAACCAAAACAATTTACAAAGTTTGAAGACAAATAAAGGACTGAGTGCTGAGAAGAAGTGTGTTCTCGATCAAAACAAACTACTGAATAAATGCTGAAATCTGTGGTGTTTCTCTGTGTGGAATTTGTTTTGGGAAACAGTGTGCAGGGAGTGAAGACTTAAAACTCCTCTCCAGCTGAATTTAATAGTGCGTGTCTCCCTATTGTACCATCTTTAACGAGCCTTAATGTCGAAATAAAACAACTATTTTTCATTCTTTTAAGTCCTTACTCTATATTTGCCGTTGTAATTTTTGTAATTACTCATTGTAAGTTAACATTTATGCTAGAAATATAACTGATTTAGTTACTACATGCAGTAGCACAGTAACACATGTATTATACATATATAATTCAGGGTAATGTGTGTGTTACATAATGAAATGGAAAGTATAATTTAATCAGGTGGCTTGGCAGGAGTTCAGTGTCAACATTAGCCAGAGAATTAGGAAGGTCTACTGCTCTGCCAAAGAGCCAGAGGTCAGAGTGCAAATATGTGAATGAAGCAGCAGAAACATCCACATAGCAACCACACATAAAACATTACATTATAACGATTTTTATGCAGATAGACCCAAAGACAGATACATACATGCATACTGCAGGAACGCTAACACCCACACAGGGACAGAAGACAAAAACAGACATCCCAGCACACGTCGCGTCTGCGTATGTTTTCTGAAATGTCTGTGGGCTCAAATGGGTCATTTGACCTCAGCAGACCAGGGGAAACAAAGACAGGATGGTCTCTAACACCATCACATACCACCTACATGAGGAAAAGGGGGTGGTAAAGAGACAGTGATGAAGATTAAGAGAAGTACAGATGGAGGGCACTTACATATCTGAAAAACCATTTTCAAACCATTTTTCAGACTGTCTTGGCTTCAACAAAAGAGAGCTATTAAAGGTAGAAAGACAAGATTAATGTCAGAGGATGAACCTGAATGAGACAGAAAATATCATGATGTCAGCAAAAATTCCATATGGCAAATAGAACGGGTTGTTTATTTGGAGGTGTTGCTGCTGTGCTTCTGCAAAGCCAGGAACACACAAGAATATTTTTAATATTTTTATTTTTAAGGTAATTTAAGTCCTATCAAACTGGGGGAAGATGCAGCACCACATATAAACAACAGCCCCTTTCAAATTACAGTTGGGGGTCCATCTAAAAAAGACACGATCACTTTCAGATTTGAAAGCTGAATGAATCCTAAACTACTGGTGACCTCCCTTATTTTTGCAACCACTGCAAGGTTATTACATAATCAAGCTAAAACATATGTATTCCTGGCTTAAAGCTGCACTAGTCAATATTTTTATATTAGCAATGCACTGAATGACTATGTGTAATGTAAAAGGGGTCACTCAGGGACTATCGCAAAGAGAATCATCCAACTCTTCAGTTCCCCTCAGTTCTATGGAACCTTTTAGCATCTTTCAGTTGATTGTTTTGGTTTTGCAGCCCACACCTTTACTGTTCTGATTCACTCTCACGGCTCATTACCTTGTTTTTAGTGAAAAGGTTCTTAAAAACTGACTGACTGTATGCAACCTGTCCAGCATCAAACGACACACTTACAAAGTTAGCAACTAGCTGGTGAACATGCCTTACCAGAGCTAAAAGGGGAGTGAATGTTTGATGTACAATAAACCAGACTGAGGAATAAGCAAGCAAAAGCTAAGCAAATCTTATCCATACATCACAATGTCACAGCCTCTCACCCAAAAAGCCATGAGGCTGCACAGTCTCTACCTGCCCACAGAGGCTCTTCATGCTCCAATAACACTGGACAGAGCACTGGGGATGGAAAGAGTACAGACCTCCAGAGGAAACAGTGAAGAACACAAGGGCCACTCTGTTGCAGGATAAAAGTGAGAACCAGCAAGAGAAGCTGCAAAAACAAGAGCAAGAAACTAAAAGAGCCTTTTCTCCTCAATAGAAACATCTGAAAAATTCAGCTTCCATCCATGCATTTATATGTAGAGATAGAGGTGGAACGTCAGTCAGTCAGGCAGGCAGTTAATTACAGAAAAAACTGTAACAGAGAGCTGGAGAGCAGGGAAAGTTTAAAGGTGAGGGTGTTTCTATGGCACCGGCTACGGAACCGGTGCAATAATTTACCGACTATTGACACGGAACTGGATTCTGTGTCAATAGTCCCCAGGCTGTTGGTCCAGACTGGTTTTCCGTGCCAATAGTAGTTTGTTCTATTGGTACTGAATGGGCTTCAGGAATTTATTGCTGGACCTCTTGTAGACCACTAACCGATGTTTTTTACCATCACGTCAACATTTTAGTGTCGCTAAACGGGAAATTTTTACCGGACATTTTGACCATCACATCGGGCATTTTAGTGCTGTTAAACGAGACATTTTTACCAGACATTTTTTACTGTCACGTTGAGCATTTTAGTTACGTTAAACGTGAATTTTGACCGGGCATTTTGACCATTACATCGGACATTTTAGTGCCGTTAAACGGGACATTTCTACCGGACATTTTGACCAACACGTCAGGCATTTTAGTGCCATTCAATGGGACATTTTTACTGGACATTTTTTACTGTCACATTGGGCATTTTAGTGCCATTAAACGGGAAATTTTTACCAGACATTTTTTACCATCATGTTGGGCATTTCAGGGCAATTAAATGGGACAGTTTTACCTCATTTTACTGTTTTAACCCAAACCATGATCTTTCCCCAACCCTAACCAAGTGGTTTTGTGCCTAAACCTAACCATTTTAACCCAAACAATTGGAAGGATTGGCGTATCACTTGCAAGCAATAATGTTCCTCCATTTTGAAGTTGATCACGTGATCTTGCATAATCAATACCAAAGTGCATGCATAACAATTCCGTACCAATAATAAATGGACTACTGACACAGAGGAATCCGTACCAATAGCCACTTCCCTTTTTTTTTTATTTCCGCTGCCAGCCAGCCTTCCAGTTAACTGACCTTACTTTGTTTCCTTTGGGCTGAGTTTCCAGTATGTGTGTGTGTGTGTGTGTGTGTGTGTGTGTGTGTGTGTGTGTGTGTGTGTGTGTGTGTCTAGAGAACTGTGGCTTGTTACAGCTCCACCATCCAGCTGTAACACAGACAGAGATGAATACAAGAAAAGAGTGACAGTTCAGACTATGGGAATGTAAAGAGACTTAGGGGGAAATAGTCTAACCACAAACCTTAAATCCTAAACTAGAGGATGAGACTGTGTATAGAGAGAGCAAGCGAGAGAGAACAGTCACACATCCCTGAGAGCCTAATTGAAACCAGACCAGTTCATTTCTGCAGAACAGGAGAAGCATGAAGGACTTTAGAGAGAGAAAATGACACTTGAGTTTTTTTGTCAAAGCGGGTCAGAGGTGGTGAACTCAAAAAAATAAACATTAGAAAGAGAACCTTTCAGTTGGAAACAAGCCAAAGTCTGCGCATTTTTGTGTGTGCTGTATGCATGTGAAATCAGTGTTTTTCTTATTCTCCAGAGTCCAAACAAAACCACCAGAATAGCAACAATGACTCGAGAAAAAAGAAAAAAAGGTCACTGTCTCATGCAAGTCCTATATGTGTTTCCAGCCAGCTTTTAGATGGCGTCATGCAGGCATCAGTGTGGTCTCCCCCTGTTTCTTGTCTGCATCTAATCATGTCCTGAAACTTCGAACGACGAAACACTCAGCCCCATCATAAAACAATACTTTGGAGCTGAAATGTGTCAGGTTTATAAACTTGAACCAGGTTTATAAACAGAAAAATTAAGAGATGGGGAAGCAATTCATTTAACTGTTATGCAATTTTCTATTGTTTTCAGTTTTTTATTCTTCTCTGCATCTGTTCCATGTTTCACACAAATTTTCACAAATCTCAGTAGAACTTGGGGGTTAAAAAACATTCATGAGATGTGTAACCCACCCCCTCGCCAGCCAGCTATGTTGATTGGCTTGGATTGGCAGCAGACACAAATTAAATACATGCACACATGCACACACACACAAGCAATCCTCCCACTCACACACTCGCTCCTCTGACTACAAAGTGTTCCACTTAAACATAACTGCGGCAAGCTGAAACAGCAGAAATTTAAGTAAAAGGGACCCATGCACTTTGTAATCAGAGTAAACTTGCAAGTCAAGCTTTTTTTTTTTCTTCCCCTTTTTACGGTGCAGGATTCCAGAGGGAAACCGCACGCTGCTCCGCTCCGCTCCGCTCTGCACTGCGTGAGTCTGAGGAATTTTACTGAAACTTACACTTCTTTGTGCAGATGTACATATAGCTGCACACACATATAATACAGATGCCTTAACCAGCAGCAATTATACACACAACCTGTACACAAGCTGTGCTGCTCCTGCTTTCCTCACAGCTAACACCAAATAGCGGGTCCAAGTGGGTAAATTAGCCCCTCACTCTGGCAGAAGTGCTGCTTAACTCGATCCAGTGCACTACATACAGTAGGGAACTGAATGCCTCATCATGGCAGTATAAGTTATGGTGCATGGGGCCACCAGACCGTTACATAACAACAGCAGTAAGGAAGCGTCTAAAATTAGCAGTTGAATGTTTACATTGCTGCAGAATGTATATATGCCTTTAAGAGGAAATCAGGATCAACGTGAGGGTCCAATAACTCCAAAAAGCTTACTTCAGCAATTCCTCAACTACTGAACTGTAACAATATTCAACTTCAACACAGTATAACAAAAGAATAGTGTGAAGTTTTTTGCATCTTCAAATAAGTGCCAAAAAGCCAATGTGTGTGATGAATTAATAAGCTTCTACATGTTTTGTAAATAAGCCTCCTATCTTGTAGCTCTGTTCTGTCCATTCATACATCTACTGTACATACATGTGTGTGCAAGCACATCTTTGCAGTGTCATCATACTTGTGCAAAAGACGTACAAGCTGCAAATAAAATAATACCCCATATGTTCTGATGTTTTGCTGCTTTTGCTCTTTCAATTACTCATCATAAAGCACTTAGCAAGTTTTACATGACCATGTTGTATTCACTCTTTTTCTCTATATATTGGACTGTCAGCGCATGCCTATAATGTCTACGGAACAAAGGAGTAAGAAAAGGGGGGAAGTCATAAATAAAACAAAAAAAATTTAAATGCAGAAATAATCCTTTGGTGGAGTTTATTACAGCGCACTCTGTAACCTTATAACCCTCACAGCAAGATAAAAATAATATGATGTAATCTTTTCCAAGTCTTCAGGGAAACAGATTTTTATCACCAAGGAACTATGGTGCCAAACTATACTTGCCAAAATACTTCTTGCATATTGAATATTGTGTCAAGGCGGATTAGGGATTTGCTGTTGCTTTCGTCTGAATAATCTTTTGTAGATAGATGGAACTGATGTAGGCTACTTTAGTGCATCAGATGTGAAGGTTCCAGTCCTACCTGTGCAGGGAGAGAATCTGGCTCGGTCTCGTCCACTAGGACCTGCAGATCTCCGGTTGGTCCCGCGTCCCCGGCTCCTAATCCTGTCATGAGCGCTGCGTCCAAGCCAAGAAAATCTGCCTGGCTGCCTGTAAACTTAGAGCCAGGACTGAGGGAAAAACGACTAGCTGCTTCTCCAATCTCTCTCTCTCTCTCTCTCTCTCCCCCCCTCTTTCTCTCTCTCTCTGCACTGAGTGATTGACTACTGCCTTATACAAGCTGCCTCTCTCTCCCTCCCTCCCTTGTTTTTCACCCACTCAGCTGTATCACACTGAGAGTGTGAAGTGTAAAGAGAGAGACATGGAGACTGAGCAAAGTAAAACTGATTCTCAACAGAGCCACAAGGCTGTGTCTGGTTTTGCATTACACACACACACACACACACACACACACACACACACACACACACATGTAGGAGGGTTGCAACCCTGCACTGGTCCCCTCTGTTAAAACCAGTGGACCTCCTCCAGGATGTGCTGCTAACATTGGACATCTGGGTGGCACGAAGGCAAAACACTACCACCACCACCACCTGGGTACTCGTATGTTTGTCTGTCCGTCTGGTTCTGTGTGCTGTCATATGCTCCGAGCAGACTGGAGAGCCTCAGAGATGTGAATCTTAGCAGGTTTGTTCCCAAATGACCTTGGTCCACTTCCAACATCTGCCTTTGATCACTATTTCAGTGGAATATCTCATTCATGTCCCATTCAAGATGAATTGTAATATCTTTGGTGATCCCTTTACTTTTTATCTAGCACCATCATTAGATCCAAATTTCACTATGTCCAGTGTTTTGGTTCATGACCAAATATCTGCAAAATTAATGACATTCACATTAACATCAGCTATACTTTGTGTGTAGTGCTAATAAACAAATGTCCTAACATGCAAAACTAAGATGGTGAACATTATAACCGTTCACCACCATTATACCATGGCTGTCAACTCTTGTTCGATCTTAAAAAAATCATTTTAAATTTTTTATTAGAATGATGTAAATTAGTTTTGTGCTGTTTGATTTCTTTGACAAAATCAGGTTTGACCATCAGGTCTCATGTTGGATAACATAATTACTTATGTAGCACTGAAGATTCCCACAGTGGCTGGATACTCTCTCACACTTGTTGCTAACGTGAACCATTCGGTGTTACTGACACAAAACAGCTCCCAAAGGAATAGTTTCATCTACTAGTAAGGGGTATCCTGTGTAATTTTATGGTGCCAGAGGACATCCCTGCTAATCAACACAATGCTGCCTCCTCCTCACTTCTCTCCTCTCCTCTTCTCTTCTGTTCTCTCCTCTCCTCTCCTCTCCTTTCCTCTGAGTCAACACTGAGTAAACAGCTCCATATTAGGACCACCACTCTGCTCTGTCTTAAATGGATTGTTTACTGCCAAACCCTTCAAATGGCTTAAGGGCACTTACACCAGAACAGCTGTTTTAAGTAAGTAGGATGCGCTGGGATGGAGACCTTGGGGCTTTTCTGCAAACACTATAAAACAGTCAACCTGTCTGCTTAGCGGCAGACAATGGAACAATGGACATACAGTAGCGCCACCCCCAAACCCCCTAGAAACATACAAACTCCTATTGTATACAAACATACATCAGACATTCAGTACAACTGAGATAAAAAACAGAACATTAAAAATGCAGTTTCTTCTATTAAACCTAGCATGCATGTTCCTGAGTGTGTGAACATGTAATGCTGACTTATGAGAGGGGCTGTTCATATATGTCAGGCCAGCTGTGGTGCTAGCGGGGAGAGGAAGGATGTGCCTTGTTAAAATGCTTCAGACACATTCTTTAAAGAGCCAGGTCAATGTTTAGACCTAATGCATCCCTTTTAGACATTTTTATAGCTGCTTTGTATGATATAAATGTCTGATCTGATTAATTTAATCTTTGATGAAAGAAAAATGTGTGAACATGTCTAATTTTGTCAGACTGGTCAGTTTGAATGCTTGTTTTTGCTTTGTTATATCTTTAAACATCTACAATATCAATTGTGGATCATATATCTTTGACAAAAGAACAATCTCAAGCAAGTGAAGTCTCTGCAAGTTCCTGCATTTAAATGTATGGAAAAACAATGGCTTCCTGGGAGGTAGAAAACCCATCTAGATGCCATACTAATTCATTCTAATTGCATGCTTCAGAGACTGTTTGGCTGTAATGTAAACATGAAACACTTTAATTAGGCTAAAGATGCATTTCCTCCATTTCCAACCGTTACCCCATTGCATTCATCACAGAGAAGATAAGTTGTGAATGGTGGCTGCAGTGCTTTCCTGCCCCAAGAGTCAAAGAATAACTCCCTAAATACTCTTAATGTATACTTCATCATTCCTTCAGTCTTTTGGTATCTCTGTTCTCATTTCTTCTCAAGGGAGATGAAATGAGAGCAGATGGGTGTGTGCAGACTAGATGTACTGCAGATTTGGTGTCAGAAGTGGAACACAATGGACCAAATTCTTGGTTTTATATACATTTTGCAGTTTTATTCATGTCCTAACCCTCCTTAAAGCTGATATAATTCGTATTTTTGTATTAACACTGGATGAAATGATGTTTACAGGCTGATCTCGGAATCTAAATTGACTGTTCTGAGTGAGATGAGATGAGAAATTTTTATTTATCATATCATATGTCTACCTCTGCTCCTGTTTTTCTTGTCTCTTTGATTGTGTCGTGTCTGTCTGCATCTCTTTTTCTCTGCGTCCCAGCGGCTTTCTACATGGCCACAATCCATAGCAGACTGGAAAAGCATTGGAACAGCACATGTACACACAAACACAGCCATACAGATGCAACTATTTAGACAAACCAGATGACCCCAATACCTCCATCTGCTAAACGTAAATCCTTTTTAATCAAAGCATCGTACACTGAATCCCTGAATCAGTCTACAGCACTGATTCAATCCATGCTCTACAGGTAATTACTCACATAAGAAAACCAGCATTAATCACAAGATCAAGAAATCATGTCATCTTTTTTCCTTTCTCTTGTCATGCTGTATTTTCTCAGCCTTTTTCTTCTTGCTCTAATATTTTCAAAGTTTATAGTGTTCGATCTTGCTGTCTGTGTGTCTTTTTTCCCCCCTATTTCCACTCCATTTGGTAATTTATTTGTTTTTCATGATTTCTGTCTCTCTTTTTTTATTTTCTTCTCTGCTTTTCTGCTCCAGAAGTACGACTAGACACTGTGAAAGATGCAAACTGGAATAAGAGTTTATCATCTAACTGTGTTGCAATCTGTCAGAGTCTCATGTTACGCTGTGTACTGTGGAATTTAATGTATGTCTGGAATGTGTCTGTGGATAGACAAATTAAGGATGGAAGTATGAGAAGAAAAAAATACATGAGGACACAATCAGAATTATCTTTGTGTCTGCAGGATCAATTATGTATCACATAATAAAATGGGTGTGTATTACAGTCTGTTTGTCAGGGTGTCATGGTGGATTAAAGGATCGTAGCGTAGGACTACAGTGAAGAGCAAAGACAAATGAAGGCTGGTTGTAGAAACAATAAATAGAAGGAGACATTAAATATATCTGAATAGATGTCAGTGAATGAATACCACATGTCTGCTTGTATTTCATTCAACTGTGATGACTAAGACTTTACTGTAACTATGTGTTTAGATTAATAATGACCATTACTCCAGGCTGACAGGTGGGTGGAAAGGAGGATAATAAACAAATAAGAATGGAACAAAAGTGATTCTGTTGCGTAAGCCCATGTAAATGAGAAATGTACATACCGTAAGGCTTGCAGTTGATTTAAAAGGCATTTTATATTGGAGAGATGAACTTGTCTAACATCAGATGAGCTTGTGGCCAAAAAAATGTTGTGTTTCAAAACTTAAAGCTGCTCAAAACAATATTTCTACATTAACAATGAATCGAATGACTATGTTAAAGAGACTGTTTGTAGTGAGAAACCCACAGAAAATTGTCACCCAACCCTTTTCTCTTTTAGCATCTTTCAGCTCCTCGTTTTGGTTTTACGACCCACAACTTTACTGTTTTCATTCACTCTCATTTCATTCATCACAGAAAAAAAACAAAACCCCATAGAACACCAAGACAAATTATGCAATACAGTAGTTGGTGAACCAAGTGGAGCATTTAAGTGCTAAAGAGATCCCCTCGGTAGTTGGTTGAGACCAAAACAGAGCTAAAAGGAAAATGACATCATCATGAAAATTCATCAGGTGGCAGAAGCACAATCCCAAACTGATACTAACATTGCTCCATGTGCTAACACTTTCACCATCTCTTCCTTATAAAGAAATATGTCAATGTTGTGTCCTACAATATATCCATTGCCATCAACCACTGTTTTGCAGTTCAAATAAATCAGTGACTAAACCGTTCATGCTCTTGCTTGTGCCTCATGAACATATTCCATTTCAGAGTCAGCATTAGATTGCTCTTCTCCCTAATGCGATAAAAAATTAACCAGAGAGAATGTGTTCATCTGTCTTATCTGTCTCCCTGTGCTTAGACATTTTTCTCACTAAAGTGATAAAATTATGCAGAACAAGAACAAGCTCACATGGATAGCAACATCTTAAGGCAGCACTGGGGGTAGAGAGGAATTTCCTCTAGGAAATTCTGGCTACTGCCCAGCTTTGCTGTACAGCAGTTCTTTAGCATTAGATGTCATCCTGGTTTTCTACATTGACCTCAATATTTGAATCAACAAACTACTGGTGTGTGTAACCCTTAGCGGACAGAGGCTATATAGCTGTTGCCCCTGAGGGGAGTGCAGAGTGAGGTCACCAGGACAAGTTATCCTGCACCGGAAATTTCCCCTGCCAAGCAAACGTTAGTCTAAGGAAGCACAGTGTTTTCAGTGGCTGGAAAAAAAAACAGAGATGTATTCATGTAAAACTCATTTACATAGAACATTTGGCAGCTTCTGGGACTTTGTGTTGAGCTGTTGAGTCTGGAGGAGCTTTCTTTAAGAATAGCCCAACAGGAGACTTTGCAACACAGCAGGGTGTGAAACTAATTCACTTTATGAGTGTGAGAGAGCTGCTCAACAAATTAAAATCAAGACAAACAAGTGTGTAACAAGTTACATTTGCTGTAGTATGATCACCTGTCTTCTGTTACTGTATCGACTCCCCATCAGAGATCAAAGTCAATCAACCAGGAAAACAAATGCACTTACAATTAATTGCAAATGTGTACTCTGGAAATAAGCTGTCTTTATTGTCCCATTTCTTCTATGTTTTATAACTGTAGTTTTCAAACAGAAAAAAATCAGAAGAAGATGCTTATGTTGGCTTGATCTAGTCATCTAATATTCTGTAAGAGCAACTGGGTTTTTGATGAATCCAGTGGTGCAATTTTCTGAAAATAGATGGCTTTGTCTTTGAGGCAATCAGGTCAATTGCTTAAAGATGTTGAAATAAATTTCAGCATTGTTGTCTAGTGTAATTACAACACATTAAATTGTTTTAATCAGTAGGAGAGTGGATAAATGTTGCTTTCATGTTGTGTTTTAAGTACCCTTTACATTGCGTAATGAATGTGGAAATATTATTGAGATTTTATTATTTGCTGTGGTTTTGTGTATGTAGAATGTTTGCGTCTGTAGTCTGTAGAGTCTCCACAAGCCTGGCCTGTGAGTGGTCTTCATGTTTTATTAATGTTGTGAATGTAATGAAAGTTGCAGCCACACAATCTTCAATCCACTTCGTAATTGTCTTAAACTTTAAAAATATATCTCTGTGAGGATTATGTGTAACCCACATTTTAGCTCAAGATTTAAGCCTGTATGATTCTGCTGGGAATACTTTTTGCATAGTTTATGTATTTTCTGTGTAATGGAACAGAAAATACACTGAAAGACTGTGAGACAAAAAAGAAAAGAGACAGGAGATTCTTTTGAGAGCAGAGACTGCAAGTGAATGAATCCAACAAAAACACATTTATATCATGCTCTGTGTTGCTCCTCTGTCCTTCTGTCCCATCTGTTTTATAAAAATTATTTTTCTCTGTATCTAATTACTCACACAAAACTGATAAACTGACCATCCAGACACAGTGGTTTCATACAAGCTTTTCTGCGTAGTGTAAGTATTGTGGGCCTGAGTAACTCAAGATGACACTACTGAAGGTTTTTATGGGTTGTGTTGTAAATATTTACCATGTATTAAAATGCTATAAGATATAGTTTCCAATGCTGAAAGAAATGATGTCATATATGCCAGAGTTTAATTGTACCAGCAAGGTAAAGAGGTACTCTGAAGGCACAAATACGCCATGTTAGACCTCAACACAGGTAACTAAAGATCAGGAAAGTAGGCAAGACATACAATAGAACAGGGGTACTCAAATACAAGTTTTAGAGGGCCACTTACCAAATTTCCACCACATCAAAGGTCCAGTAAGGGTGCTTTAAGTGATGATATTTCAGTACAAACACTCCAGAACCATTTACATGGACAGAATTTCTGTATTAATGGGAGAAGTGACACCTTAGTTGATTTTACAATTATTCGGCTGAAGGCTTGATAGGACGACTTCAAATGTTTCAGTTTTGTGGTTCTTATTTCGTGTTTTTGGGATAGTTTTGTTTAAATTGGGCACATTTGGTGTTGTAGTGGCGTTTTACGTTACAACTCTTTATGGCCACTGTTTCATTGCCAATGAAGCAGATAAGTCTCGTGCTTCCCTCAGGCAAAATTAACGTGTATGCACTGCACGATTTGCGCCGTCAGCCTCTCTTTTTTTATATTGGATAGTTTTGGCCAAGCCATTTTTCTTTTTCTTCCGGAGCTCCTACATCCAACAATAACCTTGCTAACTGTGGCAACTAGTCGGGGGTTGTATGATGACAGCTGAGGTGATGTGATAGCAATGTGTCACTCAAAAACTGGCTGGATCAGGTTGCGGGGGAATTTTGTTTCCCAGTCTGGATTAAATTGAGTATGTATGCAATAGAATATGTGTGTATCATATAACACGTGGATCATGAATAGCTGGTTTATTATTGAATGAAAAAGAATGCTGTCCATTTTGCCCTTTAGCGTAAATATTAACTTTTATTCAGCTGACTCTTTGTAATGTGAAATGGTTGCCAGTACTGCTGATCCCACTGAGAACCAACAAGCCACTGTGCAATTTTCTGTTGTTTTTAAATCCTTGTTTTGGATTGCTGGTCTGGAATGGGTGAGCCTTATCAGTTCTCACCGTCCATTTCATTCCTAGCACACTAGCTCACAAGAATTCAATGTGCACTATCATCCCAGTGTGAAATTACAGAGAGCTGAAGTACACATGTCGCCAATGAAGACTGTGGAAGAACCTTAAACCTGCCAGTTTACTGACCTAAACTGTGAAAACTTTACCTGGTTCTGCCCATTAACTTTAAAAATCAGATTATTTCAGCAGCTCCGTCTCAAAGAAATGTGTGATTGCTAATATCCTATCTGCCCCTATTACTTTTATTACACATCTGCATACAGAGTAAACCCACATGACAACATTCTGGAAAGAGTGAAACTGTAACATCTTGGCAGTTTCTCCCAAGCATAATTGCTTTGACTAAAGAATATTCAATCCCTCACTGCAGCAAAAGATGATGTGTTCGTTAGGTATGAGTCTGTATGGAGAATATCAGGGGTAGATTGGATTGAATTAGATCTATAAAAATTTCCAATACCTCAAGTTTTTCATCCCACGACCCATAGTCAATTTTTCTTATACTAAATGTATCCAAAACTAGTTTGGATATCTACAGTGTAGTCTTTGTCACCTACTGGCTGAAATAATGTGTTGCTAGATAGGTTGCTAGGTATTCTATGTCCAGGGATTTAAGCAGGATTTGGCTATCGCTACCTGTAGTCATGAGCACCAGGCTACAGAGTATCCAGTACATACAGATGTGCTCTCTGGCACTAAATTGTCTTACAATTAAGCTGAAAATGTTTCAGTCACGTTGAGGATCCTAAACTTTCTTCAGACCCAATAAATTCCCTTATGTGCTAAATATCTTGTTTCGTCTCCAAAGAGTAAATCTAATTTAGCATACGACAAACTGTCAGTTGTGTTACTGTTTGTGAGGATCCAGTTAGAGAAATCATGTGACCCATTAGAAGAGACATGAACCTAAACCATTTGCCTGAGCCCGTGCAGTGCAACAAATGGAAAGTGATGTCATTTTTCTTTTTTTGACTGGAAAATGAATGACACACAAATTTAAAATATTGAATTCTATGTAAATGTTACAAAGCAGAAAGACACAACTAATTGGGATCTTGGAAACCAAAACTGAAGCTGGATAATGTTTGGATCAGAGAGGGATCCTCTGATAGTTATGAAACAGAGACTCAAAGTACTCTTTAGTCTTTAAAAGCCTTTTAATCCCTAACACAATCAAGCAATATACTGGCAGCATGTTGGAGTGGAAAGCCAATGAGGAATCATCCCTTTTTTGTTGTAATACTTACTCCTATTTTTTGGCCAGGATGCCTGGAGAATAATGTAAACCTCCATTTCTGACTTCTATGAACCTCTATCACTGACTAAAGGAAGAACTAGGTTTCAGATAATTTACAACAGCATTGACTAGTCTGTGACATGTTATAGTGGCTTGTAACAGACAAAAGTAATAAAATCACATTGTTTAAATGGAGAAAATGTGGATTTATAGATGTTTAAACGGAGAGAGTAAGCTAACAAAGTAGAGCAGAGCATCCAATGGAAACTTCAGGTAATATTGGACGTTAAAACAGAAAACGGGTTCAAAAATTTCAAAGTTGTGTGACAAATGTTGAGTAACTGGTATCAGAAACTTAGTCACATACCTGGAGATTTACTATGTTATGGTTGCTTTCATCACAACCAACATCATTTAGCTACCTTTATGATAAGAGTTCTCACGTTACTTCTTTCTTACTTCTTTGTAACTATTGCTAATGTGAATAATTATTAATAATAATTCATTCTTCTTGGAGTTAGCCAAGGCTTATTAGCTGCGTTTACATGGAGCCTAATATTCCAGTAATAATTGAAATAAAAGCCCAATCAGAATAAAAAGGCCTCATGTAACCACCTCAATCGGAAGAGACTGGCCTCATCCAGCCCAATCAGTAGGAATTTTCATTTTCATCGGGTTGTGAGGGGTGGTGTAAACCTTTGATAATCCAATAGGAAAATATTAGCACTTAATAACCATGTAAACACTTAATCAAACATTTCTCTCTGGTAGGAGTAAATATATTGTTTCTGCACATGTTTGCCTCAAGTGGGGGTAACATCAGATGATGTAAACAAGTTTCTGGCAGGGACAGAAACATGGCTTGATGAGCTGTAAAGGTCCTCTTGCACTCTCCTCCCTGCAGGAGAAATATGTGCTGCTTAATTAGAAAGAACAGCAGAAATGCAAATATTGTTCCCAGGACACGATGCGGGTCCATCTTGAAAACAGGCGGAACACATGGCGGAACCACTTCCTCTTCTTCTTCTGTTATATTTCAAGCAGATTAGACGCTACACAGCAGGCAGAACCACTTTGTATATGTCAAAAAAGTCATTTTGATTAAATGCTTTGGGGCATGTAAACGCACATCTTATCGGATCACTTGATTTAGCGTCCATATAAACAGTTAAGTTGGAATCTCTAATTAGAATGATTTAAATCGAGCTTAAGAAATATTGTCCATGTAACTGCAGCTACTGACAGGGCTAAGACCTTTTCCAGCAGCTCTCCTGTTACTAAGGAGACCGTAATGTGAAAACTATTATTACCACTCTCCAAAACTGTTGCCCACAGCTGCTCACACATAACAAGACTCCTCAGAACCCCCTGCCATTAATGGACAGAGGGGGAGACTTAAAGAGGAAGAAAACTGCTGTAATGAAAGTGGAGCGAAGAAACTGTCACCACAGAAGTCTGTCAGGGAATAGTACTGATAAATGGTGTTGGGCTTGGCAGAAGAGCAAAGTGTTGATGAAAGCTATTGTCTACTCAGATAAAACATTGATCAGCCTTGTGTTATGGAACTATTTTGTTTGTTAAATAGTAATTTGATTCATGAGTGACAGTAATGGAGCAACTAGTTTGGATTCATTTTTTGATTAAATGCTTCCCATCTCTGGATGTCTGTGAGTTTGAAAAGTGAATATAAGATTTTGATAAAAAAAATTAAACACACCTTTACATATCTCTGCATGTCCATATTTGATCCTGTGAGCCATCTGGCCATTCCCAAATCTTGTCTCCTGACCAAAAGACGTCACTATCTGCGCCTTTTAGCTGTGCAAAGCGCTGTATTTTGAGACGTATTCCATAAAAATGTCTAAGTTTATGATATTTTTGGCTTATAAAGGTGAGCAAATTTGATGTGTTTTCCTTAGTTGCCATTTGGAAGTAATGTCACGGGAACTTTTTCTAGCAGCTGTCACCATTACCAGTACTTTTCCATTATACTGTCAATCCCCACAGACATCTCTGGGCTCTGGTTTTGCCCCATTTTCCAAATCAAATCTCCATTTGTTGCATCTCCATTGCCTCAACAAGTTAGTTATGATACATCCGTAGTGACTTCTGCAGGACTAAAATTAAAGAACACATAAATATAGAACTACCAGGTGTCCCCATAATCACAGATCACGTACAAATATGCATGCATGCACTGACCTGCTAATAACAGACCAGACTCAGGCCTCTCTCTCTTTCCCTCTCTGTTTGTAGTAAATATTTTGTGATGTATCACTGCCCTGGAGAAAATTATCTATTGTACAAGATATCTCATATGTCATCTTTACCTGAATTTTCCTGGAAATCCGCACAAACACACACACAGTTTTTGGAAGGGAAGCAGTAATAATCATTTGCAAATGTAACAAGATTCTTTGTAATATCACAATCATAACTAGCACTATAGTTTCTGGAGTAAAAACTACACTTGATATTTTGCACATGTGTAAAGCCTGTTTATTGGAAATGAAGCAAGACTAACCTTGACAGATGTTTCTTAGCAATCCATTGTGATATGCAGGAAGGGGTAATGAGGGAAAAATCTAATACAGTCTAGCTTTTTTCTTTGGCCTTAATGTACACAAGCTCTATCAGTGTTCACCATTTAAACTACATAACACCTAATAATGTGTTTATTCTAGTTTGTGACTATCAAGTAACATTTTCATAGTCTTGTCTATCCTCATAACAAGTACAGCACTAATAAAACAATATTTAGCTTCAAAATGATGGTCGATTGAGCTTCACTTTCACAAAGCAAATACTGTAGTCAGTTTTATTAAGCTTTAAACTGATCAAGTCAAGCGGGTATCTTCCAAAGTTACCGTAATTTAGTACAAAGAAATACAAAGTTCTTTCTTTGTTTTTCCAGACAGTGTTTTCTTGCAGAGCTACAGTGGAGGGATAGTAAAACAAACAAGGAATTTCAAATTAAAACAACTGTAACTTAGGAAGATACCCATTTGATTTATCTAACTCAGACTGCTGAAGCCTCATATTAGCTACAGCTGAACTGTGTCATGCATTTCTGCACAAAAAGAGGACTGTGGATTTTGTCCCAGATCTCTCACACTGAAATACCTATAAGAAGGGATTTGTTCAGGACCAGCACAAACAAGGAGGAGGATCAATTACAACGACCAATACCTGTTTCAATGTACATATGAGCCTGTGAGTTGTTTTAAGATAGACTTGAAAAATGTGAACCTATCCTTTGACTTGAGAAAGTTGTTTAAGGATCCACATGATTCAATCTATTTTAATACACTGAAGAAGAAGACTTTCTGTGCTAAAACAAATGCAGTGGGGGAGGCTTGTTTAAGGTCAAATGTCGGGATCAGATAGAGAGCATCATCTGAAGGATCAGTGTCTTCAAGGTTCTTGTTCTCAGTGGTCGGGGGTGTAAATGGAGAAGAGATTTAGTTATTATTTGGGAGTAAGATTTATATTTTGCGGTTAAGTTTCAATGTGTTATTTCTTTAAAAAAAGAAAAAGGATCTCGAGGTTTCTACAATGACTTGGATGTTCTTTGTTGCAGCCTCAGTTTGTGTTTCAGACTGATAAGATTTAGATAGTTTTAAATCTAGAAATACTAATCTGATCAAATAAAACAAAGTCTCTCTCCACTAAGGTTAACTGGTCAACTCTATTTAATAACTTAATTGCAAGGAAAGGTTGCATTATTTCACTGAAAACTCATTACAGACTCATAGATCTTCTACTTTTGATGAGTTTTCACATCTAAATCTATCTTTAACCTGTTTAACCTACAAATAGAGTGTCTCTTAATTTCTTTTGCAGCTTTGGGATGACCACTTGCCTTGGAATTACGAGTAAGCAAAGTTCAATATCCATTTTACTGCATGTTTCTTTAATTAGATCTTCTCTTTAAAGCTGCAGTCTTTGATTTAATGGGATGACAGCCCCATAAATCTCAGCCGCTAATAGAGGCTGCGGTGTGTCACTCTGCTCTGATGTGGTGCCACTCTGTGGGCCAGTTATTATTGTCGGCAGCTGTTTATAGCAGCTGTCACACAATACTGCACCAACAGATACAAATGAACTCATGGACAGATATGCACGTCTTCTGTCAAACTTTCCGGTGCCCTTTCATTTTGATAATGTCTCTGACCTTAATGACAGTAAGTGCATTAACTGACTGTCAAACTGTGATAGTGATTCAGGATTAGAGTGAGTCCAGTCCCTTCCCCCAGCCAAGCTTTCCATCCTTTACCTCCCATGTTCCTTCTCACCCTCCAGAATTTCTTTCACAATTTATCCTCCACCTTTTCTTTCACATGTCTCTCATCTGTCAGCCATCTTCTCATCATGCTCTCTGGAAAAGACAAAGTTTTACAAAGAGACAAGATAAGTTTTTGTCAAATAGGCATATTGTACATGTATGTCTGCAGGTCCATCCTTAATTCAAGTACACACTTGAATGACACTACAAACTAGAATGAAAATGTAAGTGGAACAGGGACATCCCAAGGACCCGTTTCACCATTTTGAAATCAAAAGAAACAGTATACTTTCAACCCATGCATGAGCATATGAAAGGATCCCTGTCCAGGATTTTTTCATTTTATATGGTATTGACTATAAAACCAGTTTGCTTTGGGAATTACAGCTCCCAAAAATGTCCAATTGCACTCCATTAAAACAATGACAGTACAGAGTTGCAAGTGGGTGGCCATTTCAACCGCAAAATACAGGAACAGCAGCCAGCGGTTTGAATGAATAATGTGACATTTTTAATATATTTCAGTGACATTTTGCATTGGAACCACAGCTCTACACTGCAGCTGTATCTTAAAAAGTATGTCGTGAATGCTGTGTTTGAACGGTCTATCTGATCCTGCCCTCACCGTCCTGCCACAGCAGATCCATACTGACTTTCTCCAGCTAACAGATCATATTGTCATAATGGATAGCTGTTCACCTGTCAAACTTATCTAAAATACATCACTGATTTCAATGCTTTAAATGATTGGCAAGTATTCAATGTAAGTTGAATAATGTAGATCAGATACTGATAATATCTGTACCTCAATCCAGAAATTACTTTGTGTAAACTGTTTTGACAACATGTGATGAGTTGCACTAAAAACGGAGGATGATGTTGAACGATGATGAACATGATGATGATTAACATGTTGCTAACATTCCTGGACATGTGAAACATTTATGTTTGAAAGGTTATGGTGGTTGGGAACAGTATTTTGCACATGAGGGTTTATTGAATGAGCATGATGATAAATGTGCTTGAGAATAATACAAACCATTAGAAAAGCAGCGCAATCCTCTTTGGCCACCAAGGCAAAGTCAACTGCATCATGTTGTCAAACAACAAGAACTGTAATTTCATATCATAACTGTAATGGACCCTATAAAATTCACTATTATTACTACACTATTATTATTTATTGATTGATGTATTGATATTTTGATTAAATATGCAGAGTAATTGACAGTATCCCTCTCCTGGACTGAATGATGTCTACATGTCTCCATGTCACTGTCCCAATAACATGCACCACTGCTGCTGCTGTTGTCCTCCTGACTGCCTCCCTTCTTCTTGTTCTTCTTTGATCCCAGGATGAGGAATATATCAATTCTGCCCCACACTGAAGGCTGCTGGGAATTTCTCTGGAGTTTGCAGCTGCAGAGTTCAGTCTGATGTTGCTGCAGCTCCTCCTCCATCTCCTCTTCGGCATCCACCACACAGATTCTCATCCATCAGGAGCTTCTTCCTTTTATTCTTCTTATTTATTTCCTTCTTCTCCTTCTTCTTATTCTTCAATCCCCGTGTGGGAAAACCTCCTTCAACCTCCCACATTGTCCTTTAATTGCTTTTCCTTTGTGTGCAAGGACCTCATGAAAAAAACATTTATTTCTGCTTTTCCAATTTACTACATTGTCTCTCTAAATCTTTTAACAGACGAGAGTTTAGAATATACAGACAGGTTTGGACAACTACTTCTCCTTTTTCTTATTCTTCAATTCCTGTGTGAGAAAATTTCCTTCAACCTCCCACAACATCCTTTAATCCCAGTTCCTTTGTTTGCAAGGACCTCATTAAAAGAACAATATACTTCTGCTTTTCCAATTTACAAATTTGTACCTCTAAATCTTCTAACAGACAAGAGTTTAGAATATACAGACACGTTTGGACGCATTCCTGCTCACACATACATAAATACACACTCTCATCTATGTCATAAAGTCTCTTGATAGTTGATCTTTGAATAAATGCATAGTGAAGCTAACAAATCTTGCTGTTTCATAATGACCATAAAGCATACATCCAGGTCTTTGTGATTTATGGTGTTCTGTACAGTGTAAGTGTGCATGACCATGTGTTTAAATGTTGGAATGAAAAACGTTGATGGTGATTTACCATGAAGGGTAAGCTGTCATTGGAACATCTGCTTCCTACACATTCCTACACACACTGCAATAAAGACATATATATATATATGTGTGTGTGTGTGGGTGTGTATGACTTAAGTCATTTTCAGGGACACACATCAGACTTAAGACCAGTTAAATGGGGATGGCTTGTTGGAGACAAAAGCTATGTCCCCAGTTGGTAAAACGCTGATTTTTGGGCCAGTGGTTAAGGTTAGATTAGATTAAGGGTAAGTGTTAGGGTTAGGGGTTAGGGTGTTAGGGTTAGGGTTAGGGTTAGGGTTAGGGTTAGGGTTAGGGTAAGTCTCCAGGAAATGAATGTAAGTCTATGTAATGTCCCCAAAAGTGACCATGACCTGACATGTGTGTGTGTGTGTGTGTGTGTGTCTGTGTCTGTGATGTCATCAAGTATTTAAAGGAATATTACCTTTTTTTTTTGCAATCATCTGACTGCTCATGTTACGTGTTCTGCGGTGTTGCTGTGACAGAATTTGTTATACAGCTGGTAACTAAAATGCTATCATGACCTGTTACGACCCCTCCCTTTCTGCCTGCAATGGTTTACCTGGCCACCTCATGCAGGAGCTGGCAGTCAGGGAGGGTCATTAGGGTAATGCAGGGACACCTGGACATCAAGGCTATAAATACCACTCTGATTCATTGTCTCTCTCTCTCTCTCCTAAGATCCACATCTCTCCTGGTTTTGGTTTGTTTTGGCATTTTTCTTTCACATTCAGCAGAAGCATATACACGTCTCACTCATCTACACACTACATATACGTCTGATGCAGTTACTCTCCACACCTCCCGCCTTTTGTATATAGTTATGTTTGTTTTAGTTTCAAATAAAACAAATAATTGGCACCTGAACCTGACTTGCTTCCCCTCTTTGTCACATTCATTGAGCCTTTTTGTGACATGACCAATGACACTGATGGGAAAATCTTTTGATTATGTTCTTTATTAGAATACGAATAACAAACGACGTTGTTATCATGGACGCAAACTTCACCTTACCCTCACCAACAAATAACACAAGATTAGAAATGGCATGGAATGGATTTTCATGACTGATGCTGATGCACGCTCACTTCCTATTTATTGTATCAAGTAAGGTAGTAAAATTACTAATGTTTTCCTCGAGGCGTAGCGGAAACATCTGTGTAGTTTTTCCCTTGTGCTGAGCTTACATGCAGAAAACTGAAGTAAAGGAGCATAAAGGTTGCACGCCACCTTTTTTTTCTTTTTTAACTTTTTGACTCTTACATGCATCCCAGCTACTTTTTTTGTCTTTGGTTGAGTAGCAGGTTTTTCTCTTCTGCTTCTATTTTAATAAGACTGGTAAGCAAATAACATTCTGGCACTTTATTTCCAATCCCCCCAACCTTGTGTTCAGACTGGGTCCAGACTGTTCTTTAAAGCCAAAACAGTCCAAAGACAGTGCTGGGTCAGAGAGACCTAACATTCCTTTATACAGTAATACAGATGCCTCCATATTTGTGGTCGATCAAAGACACCACAGCAGAGCAGCTGATTGGTCAGAGGTCACAACTGTGCCATCACGCAAGTTTCAGAACAAATAACAACTATATATGAAGTCCAGTGATCCTCAATAAAGTGCTGTCAGTTCATAAGTCCAGTATGTTCCAGGGGAGGCGCTGAGATTTATCCAGACTTTCCACATGCACCAATGGAAAGAGATATAAAGAGGAACAGAGCAAGAGAGACCAAGAGCACTGGTGATGAGTACCAGTCCTCTTGGTTTCTTCGCCAGTCTCATTTTGTAGGCATCATTGTGTCATCATTGTTTAAAAAAAGAGGCCCCGTCATTTAGTGTGCAATTCTTATTCATGTGTCACTGTTATTCATGTGAGTAAAAAGGAAAAAAAAAGAATGAACCTCAAACAAGAGAGCTAATTTTACAAAACAATCTTTCAGAGGGTTAGTAGCAGTAGTTAAACAAGACTCATAAAAAGTGTAACTCATAGAATGTGTTCAGTTCTATAGAGGCATAACAGACACTACCACTGTTTATAGTTTTATAAGGTTGCAGCCTAAAAAGTCTAAGAACTGAAATGATTCTATAAAGTCTCTGATCCGAGAGTGCAAGCCAAGAGATGAAGAGAAGTTGAAAGTTGGATTCTCCAAAGGGTTTTCACAGAGGATCTGCACTACAAAGAAAAACAGTTTTACAAAGATTCCAAGAATTTGACCCATTGTCTCAAGAGTTTTTTATTGAGTTGTTGGTTCCAAACTCATATCCTCTGACAACGTCATCAAAATTACAGTCTTGCTAGATTTAATTGAATTTGTGAATACACAAAAACAGACGCACATGCACACAGTAAAAGTTTATAACCTCTGTCTGCATCTGCTGAAGCAGTGAAACTAGGTTATTGTTCATAGATGTGTGATGTCATCTATAACTCTGAGACTCAAATTACAGACCTGATAAGATTTACATTTTTGTCCTTAAGAGACATGTAGAGTTTCACCGTAAAAGTTAGAGAAGTGGACCTGTGATCAGCAAGGGTAAACTGGACAGAAAGTGAGTCAGAAAAGCGGATATGCTCTCCAGAGACTTTACATAATGCAATAATAATGTAGATCTAGACATGCTTGAATTTGTTTTTACACTGGCCAACATACCACACAGCTGACTGAGGGTTCAAAGGTCACCAAGAGAGCCTGTGGTCAATTTTAGAGCTGCATATCTTCACCATGATCTCAGCGTCTGCTCGTCCTCACTCACCTTTACTAAGCACATGTGTTAACTTGTTGATTCACACATAAGCTGTGTTTCTTCCGTTAACATTTTTTCTGTCTTTACCACTGTCTTAAGTCTTGTTGGTTTAAATCATCTGATCCAGTGGCAGGTCTGTGCCTCTGTTCCATTTCTCATCACTTCCTCTCACTGTGGAGAAGTTTTAAGACCTCACTAAACTGGCAACTAAATAGTGGAGTCTGGAGGATTTGAAAATGCATGTAGCTAAGGGAGGACTGGGTCACTGTGGGGGGTCGATTTCCAGCTAAACTGTAATGGTGCAGAGACCCGTGGAGACAGAGAGACACAGTGAGTCAGGACTTCCCTTAACAAACATTCTGGCAAATTCTCGTTCTCTTTGTTCAGAAGTTTGGGACTTTCTTGAAGCCAATCTGATTTTATTTTCCATGAATTTAGGATGGTTTAAGGACCTTAATTGTCCTTTAGAAGGTCAGTTGTTTGCCTCTCTGTAGTTGTACATTTTCTCCCTCTCCCTCAGCCTGAGCTCTCTGCTCTGTAATTTTGGTTTTGGGGTGTAGGCAAAACTCTCTGAGGACCAAACAGAAAACCTTCCATACTACATAGAAGCAGTTCCAGCCTTTTTTCTTGACCACAGGCGGGGGAAAAAAACACACAAAAATAAGTTGTGGATAGAGCATATCATGCAATAAAACTGAACTGTGTGTCCAAGATGGCACCACCATCCATGGAAAATTATAGCCTGTCTCTGTGGTTTGTACATCTAGTAAAATAGAAAGAGAAACAAAGGAAACTAGTAGTTTGGGGATTCTGGATGTAAAATAATTTAAGTTAAGCTGAGTGCTAGAAGAAGGTTGCTGGTAGGTATTTAGTTAGGAAAGTGAAAGAAAGTGAGCAAAAACGTGTACTGCACACTGTTACACTGGACACCTGAGAGAGCGGCTATGACTTGGTCAACTTAAAGGTGTTTTGTTTAAAGGTATAATGTATAAAAAATTTAACATGACAAAACATTCTAATTTCATTTTTTTAAACTTAAGACATTGGTAGTAGTAGAAGTAGTAAAAGGAGGTGAGGGGGAAGATGCTGTTCTGTGATTAAAATGATATCATACACATATATATAATTATAATCATATGATGGTATCCTTCCTTTAAAGCTGCTATGATCAATATTTTCATATAAAAATCATTGCATTACTACCTGTATGTGAAAGGGGTCACTCATAGTGATGAACCCATGAAAAATTATCACCAAGCTCTGCAGTTTCCCCATGCTTTCGCATCTTTGGGCTCATTGTTTTGGTTTTCTGGCCCGCAACTTTATTCTCATTGCTTTCATCAGCATCATTTACACCTGCAGCACGCAGCCATTTTCAGCAAAAAAGCTCTGATAAACCCACTGTACGCTACCTGTCATAGCACCAAACAGCAGACGGACAAAGTTAGCAACTGGCCGGTGAACATAGTGAAGCACGTAGCAGCTGAAGAGCCAGAGTTAAATGGAGACTAAAAAAGAGGCAAAATGATACTGAATTTCAGACTTAAATTTGTCTGGTGGCCAGACAACCGACTCCAAATGATAATGTTGCTTCATCTCTGCTGAATGTGTACATAGGCAACTGTTTGCTAACATATCAACTGAGAAGGTGAATATGTCAGTCAGTGTTGCAAGCCCCCAAGTAGCCAAAATACAGTTAATGAAGGTTTGATGTCACCGGTTCAGTAAAAACCCAAGGGCTATTTAATGCTGTTCTACTGAAAAAACCTCATAGCACACTATGATTTCATTTAATGAGAGGTATTACTGTATCACTGTGCAGCCACTGTGCTGAACACACACACATATTTCCACAGAGCACCAGTTTTCCAATAAAAACATGGTTTTTTTTAATGTGAGCCTAATATAGCTACTCATATGAAATGCCTCTCTCTCCCTCAGAGATTATATTACTATTATCATTTATTGGTGGTGATGAATGACTAAGTTCACCACATGTCTGTGTGTGTATTAGAGACAGACAGACAGAGAATGATATATCACGATATGTTCAAAGACACAGAAAAAGAGAGAAAAACAAGATAGAAGGTTAAAGATAACAAAAAGACAGAACATAGTAGACCAAAATAGAATGACAGACAGAAACCAAACCAGAGAAAGTCAGATTTGATTTTTCTCATATATTCGTCTCGTCTTAACCATCTTTACAAGGGAGGTTTGCAAGGATGTGGCTGTCCGTGGATGACTGTGGTTGGGATGAAAGGGACGGAAGCAGGCAGCCCTGGAGGATCCCTTCCTGAATCTGTGAACACACACACACACACACACACACTCACTGAACATGTATGTAAATAAGAGGCTATCCTCTGGATCTGGTGAACAGATGATGTTAATTGTTTCCATACTTCTCAGCAGGCAGTGAGCAACTCTCAGAGAAATTAAATGGCACCACACTGACACACATCGAGGAGTCTTTCTTTCTTTTTCCTTTTCCACTCTTTCTTTCTTTCTTTTTTCTGTCTTCCTCTCTTTCTTTTACCAGACATTCCAGTGTTGTCCATAAAATAGGTTAACGCCCTCAAAGATGGGTCAGCTACAGATGTTTGGTGATGATTAAATCTCCTGTGACATGATGAAACCTGCATGCATGTCTTTATTTTCCAATAACTTTCTTTTTTCTGTTGTTCTGTGTTTTCTTTTATTCATTACATTGTAGTGAACAGACAATGATCCACATGTTCCCTTCACACTGAAACTTGCATTTTTATATTTATTTTTTATATATATTCATATTTAGTTGCTACTTTGCTGATTGCAAATGCAGTATATGATCAATTTCTGTAGGTTAGACTATCAAAAACTATATAAAATGATTAAAATTAGCTTTGCCTTGAGCAGCTACAACAGAAAAATGCAGCTAATGTCAGTCATAGTAATTCAATTTCCGTTAAGGCTGCATCAAACTGAAAGATGTTTATGTAACTTGAATTTGTCTCTGTGAGAATCACTTGTGACAGACTGATTTGCCTTTGCAGGAGTGCGGTAAGACAACCTGACCTGGCCTGTTTATTTGGATTCAACTTTTTAACTATCCTCTTTAAAGTAATGTGACCTGGACGACCTTTCTAAGGTATTCCAATTTACCTCCAAATCCTCGACCATGAAATCCACAGAGGTTTGTGGAAAGCAGTAAAATGGATACAGGACTCTCTATCTTTTCATCACTAGAAACAGGAAGGTGCTGGTAATTTAACTCTAATCTCCCTGGACATTTGTTGGGTGTCCTTGGATAAATTCCACCTGAAAGGTCTTGGAAGGTCACATGCCTGGAATCAATTAACTCACTGTTGTCCGAGTTTAACTCACAAGTTTTCAGTCTTTAAAGATACCAGCAGGAATTTATAGGAATGTATTCAAATACTTTGTTTCTCACTTGTTGTTAACAGTGTTTGGTGGTCTAAAGACTTTTGGGCTCTACTTACTACTTATGGCTCAACTTTCTTCTAATAGTGGCAATCCAATATCATCCATGCGAACAAAGACAGTGATTCAGTATGTTCCAGTAAAGTATAATTGGACTGGGCGTTGAAGGTGAAAAACATTAACTAATGTTGACTCAGTGTTTCATTTAGCATGGAACTGCTGGTATTTCTTCCCAAATGATTTGTAATTATCTTTTAAAGAACTTTTTTTCCCATTTATTTTTTCCAGGGACTCTGGATACAAATACAGTCATTGTTTTATGTGTCAAGAGTAAGAATAAACTTAAATCTCGAATAAGCTAAAGCATACTGTAAAGATAATTAGAGCTCTTAAAGTAGTCCTTACGCTAAAAGTACATGATAAAATGTAATTGTAACTGAAACAGCTGAAGCGCTCATTGTGTATTTGACAGTGAAGTATTGTAGGGGCTCACTGTCTCTCAGCGTGCAAGTATAAATGCAGCATGTTATTCATTTTATTGGACATCAGCCTGGTGCACAGGCTCGCCACAGATGATAAGTTACTTGGTACATGAGCAGCACGACATGCACATGGGTCCAGCTCTGCAAAATAAGAAGAAAGACCATATTAAAGTTAGAAACAGGAAAAGGTGCCTTTTTAAATGGTTTGGTCTCCAACTTGGGACAAAACTACCACTGATACCATGGAGAAAGAGAGAGATATGAGTTAAGTGCAACTTTATCAGAATTTTTATACTACTATGTAATCATTTTCATGACCTTTGCACCTATTTCTTCTCATATTCCTTTTAGGACACGGCTATGTATTGTTTGAATACCATTAGCAAAACTACCCCAACATTTTAGATAAAAGACTCTGATTCTTTTTATGTCCTTGTCAGATTTCCTGAAAGAGGGAAAGTATGAAAACATTACTTCATCCAAGAGGCCTGCCCTGGCAACAATCAAAGGCTTCAAATATCTAACGTCAGCCAAAGAATTTGCCCCTACATACACACATGGTCACAAAAGTACACACACCCTATTTAGACCAGGTGTTGTTCCAACAATGGTGAAAGGAATATCAGTCTATAAACCTGAGGAAAGCAGTAGAGCAGATTGTAAATTTGATTAACTTGCATGGTTTGACCCAAACAAACCAGAATGGACCCCAGTACATCCTGCATGACATATTGTTATATGCACAGTAATGTTATCATAGAGTGTGAATAACAATTGCAAAACAGTTGAAATAGTTAAAGTGACCCATAAATAGCTGAAATAGTTAACTAAAAGTGACAGATAAACAGCTGAAATAGTAAAAGTGACAGATAAATAGCTGAAATAGTTAATTAAAATCGGAAAAGACTCAGACTAAATACTGCAGTTGAATTGTATGAAATATAGCAGGGTTAACAAGATCCACTTTTATATGATTAATACTGTTAAATAACATTCAGTTTAAAATCATTTTCAACTGAACACATTTGGAACATGACGCGTGGTGCCAGCGACAGGTACTTGAGTTAATCTGACAGGTCTATTGGAGTACATCAGACAAAAAAGAACCACTGCTCCACACACCTCATTGTAGTCGGGCTTGTAATCCTGTGACTTTGCACCCTAAAATATGAAATATTTATCACAAGCATATGCATCTGAATAAATTGCTTTGAATACAAACATCTATTGTTCAAGTTATTGATGATTTAGACACTCTTCAAAGATCAGGATATGTTCCAAATGAGGCGAGATCCTTCAGAAAATGTGCACAGCTGTTGCTGGCTTACACATATGGCTTTAGTTGACATTTCTTGGAGACATGGTTAGTGAAAACACAGACATGGATACCCAGTGTGTTTGGTTTTTTGTCTGAAATAACACGTACAGTGGTGTGTGTGAGAGGAGCCAAGCTGGAGGGGGTCCTACAGTCAGCATTAATGTAAAAAGAGTTTTCCTCTGGACCTCTGGTGTGTACACTGACACAATGAGGAACAATGCCCTGGATTCCCCACAGAGATCATGTAGAGACTCTGAAGAATGACTCACAATAAGCCAAAGGCAGTTCTCAATTTCTGATGAGTGATTTATGTTTTAGTAGTTCACTAAACTCAGATAACTCAGATTTGATCGTGCAAAATATTTATACAGAAAGTCGACTGAACAGTACGGAGTCTCCTTTTAACTCTTCTTAGATCCCATTCTTTCTTTTGAATGAAAAGTAAAATATTTCAAGGATGCACTTTTGATTTTAAAAGTGCACAAAGCATTCAGCCTGAACTTGCATAAAAGCTGGTTTCAGGGTTTTAAGAGACTTTAAACATCTGTTTATGAACTGTCTCCAGACACTTCGTCTGAAGGACAAAGTCTTTGACGGGAGAAATTGTAACAGCAGATTACGTGTATGGAAAAACAACACAGCACAATGTGTGTGTGTGTGTGTGTTGTGTGTGTGTGTGTGTGTGTGTGTGTGTGTGTGTGTGTGTGTGTGTGTGTGCGTGCGTTTTAATTAGAGCATTAAAACAGTCTCCTAACACCCAACCACACATGAAAGAGAGGAACCTGAAGGTGGGGGGGGGGGGGGGGGGGAGTTGTAAAATTACCCACAATCCCCAAGTTGCGTTTGCTGTGACTACAATACAGCAGTAAAAACAGAGATCTGGACACTACATGCAGAGAATACAGTAACTTTTTCCAAAGGCCTGATTTGTGCATGGCCTGGTGAAGCAACAAACACATGATGGACATTCACACACGCTGTGTGTCACTGGGGTTTTTGACCTTTTTTTACACTGAGTTCACAAAACCAGGGTCACAATCAGAGCAGTATAGAGGGTACCCCTGAAATCTACATCTTTATAGAGATAAATGGTTGCAATAGCACATAGTGGGCAAGTATTAAAATCAGTACAATACAATGTGTTTTCTGTTACTGTCAGCAATCATTTTGTTAGGGTACATTTCACATTTTTAAAAGGAGGATATCCATTTACTCATTTGTAAGTTCAATGGATCTCTGCTCTACTGCACTACTAACCCAACTAACCCAAACCATAAAACCACATAAATCCCAAAAATGATTTGCTAATAATAGTATTTGTGCAGCTGAATTTTAAGTCAACCAGAACTTGAGCAAATTGTTATAACATTTATTCCAAGATCAAACAAAACAAGCAAATGAGTCTAATTTGATCTTGACCACTGACACCCACCAACCAATCAACATATTGTATGATCCCAATTTTCTGTCCTGCTAACTGTCCCTGGAGGGTGATTCAAAATGCATTATGAACATCTGTTGTAGATTGTTAAACTTTACAACACTTACTGTGAACTTCTGCATGCCAGAAAATCTGGTTGGGTTGACGGGAAGACATGGTGAAACAGATTTTTATCCACATAGATTCAGCAGATTTGATCCATTTGCATGGGATGAAAGGCTAAAGCAATATCTGCAAAATATGAAGATGGACATGATGGGCACAGTTTGCATAATAACAGCTGACTCAGCAACAAACATTAAGAGGGAATAAAATCTCTTTTTTTAACTCTCAAAGCTTCATGATTCACACATACGTTAGCAATCTTGACTTGCTCTTCCCCCAAAATAGCTATGAAACTGGGGCTTATGTTTTATTTAACCAAAAATGGTAATAATAAGTGCACATGTAGAGGCGTATTTTCATCAGAAAATAAACTGGAGTCTGCCAGAATTGAGAAGTCAGCATATCCAGACTGTTGGAGTGGATTCAAGGTTAATTTGGGAATCTGGCTTCCACCAAATACATCCATCCCAAGGCGCCGGGGGATTTGTTCAGATTTAACAAGGGGTGGTAAAATTAGATCTACATAATTAACAGGTTTAATTAGAGAGTCAGTTTAAAAAGCCTCATTTGTTCTTACAAGGAGGATAGGCCTTCATCTACCCCTTCTTTTTATTCATCCTGACTCACATGGAAAAACAGAGGGTTATGCTTCCATCCCACATTAACTTTGGATCTCAAAAATGTACCCTTATCATGTTGTGACTGATGCTCTCACTGGAAAAATCGGTAATTTCAGCTATTGACTTTATGTACAAAAACTATTAATGTCCTCTGCCAAAATAACATGATAGAGTCAGTTGGCCAGAAATGGTTAGAGTGGCATAGAGCTGAATAATACAGAGAATATACAAATGCATATGTATGGTAGGGGTTGTGTGAGCATGTGTGCTGTCATAGCTTTTGCATACAAAGTTACATAACCTCATCATCACCACTAAAAGTGGAACCACTTTCGAAAGTGTCATGGTATACAAATACCTTGGTATTTGGATTGATGAGAAGATATCTTTCGGTGAGGCAAAAGATTGGCTTTTTCTTTAGAAATAAATCCTGCTTTGTAGAAAAACCCTTGTTTTTTTAACTTCTTAAACTTTGTTATCGGTTTTAGACTATGGTGACATCTTGTACAGGCATGCATCAGCAGTGACGTTAAAGCGCCTTGATGCTGTCTACCATTCTGCACTTAGGTTCATTACTGGTGATGCTTATAACATTCATCACTGCATCCTTCACAAAAAGATTGGGTGGTCTTCTCTCTCTGAAGGGCAGGATTTGCATATGTATTTGTTTATTCACAAGGCCCTTACTGGAAAGCTGCCTTCTTATATTACTTCCATACTAGTTTGGTCCACTGGACCACATTAAACTAGGACTAATGACTGGCTTATGCTCTATGTCCCTTGTGTTCATACAGAGCTTGGAAGAACTGCTTTTGGCTTCTTTGCACCGTCCACCTGGAACACACTACAAAGCACTTTAAAAATGAATTCATCAGTAACTCTTCATCATTTTAAATCCACAATCTCAAATCTTTTGACTTCTCTTTGTATCTGTTTTAACTGATTTAGTTGTTACTTTATTTATTAATTGTATCTATATGTTTGTTTCAATTGATTGTCCTCTTTCTTGCTTAACATCATTGTCATGTTTGAGTTTAAATAAAGACAAATATACATACCTTTCTTCCTGGTCCACTTAAAAGGTACCCAACCTGACAGCATGTTAAACTATATGGTTTTGTGAAATTTTGTACAAGAGTTAAGTAACACTGAAAACAACCTTTGAGGAAGAGGTTATTTGTATGACAGTGAGTTAACCACAAAGGTAAATCAGGAACATACCACAGAGGAAAACACAATCTAAAATTGTCTCCCACAGTTCATCATACACAGAGCTTCAGTGCCTGAGATGCAGTGACTGTACGATTAAGGAGAGGGTTAAAAGTCATTCTTTACACTATTCAGCTGACCTCTGAGTAGTGTTTTAGGAGTTATGTCATGTTAAAGTCTACTTTTACTACCTAATGTTAACACTATGTTCATACAGATTTTGTGCACACACAGAGACGCAGAGAGAGAGCGTGAGAGAGAGCGTGTGCATATACATTACAGAGATAACCCATCTCTGCAGCTGTCATGGATGTATGGCAGCTGTTCCAGGGAGAGAGTAAGGTAATGGGCCATGCCAGCTCCCAGAGTGCATTGTGAGAAACAAGCTTATAACAGAACAGCAGCATTGCATCACCATCACCATCATTTTTTACCCTGGATTAAGGTCAGTTGAACCCAGTTTCATTTAAGTGCTTTCACTGAAAGCATTGAAAACGTCCAATGCATGATGATGATTATCTGCTGTAAAACCTGCAGTAAATTATTATTTCCCGCCATCTGCTGGACAATCACTGCAAGTGTAAAATATGATTTTGGCCTGTGTGAGTAAACATGTTTAAAACCTTTACATTTCTGTATATTATTAACTGAGTAACTTTAAAAAGCTAAATATAAATATAAACATATACATAAACAATGTGAAAATAAATATTTATTCTTGGCTTTACTGAGGACGTAAGACGTGGTTGCTATGGCAACCACAACACGCCATTCAACTAATCGGAGAGAAATCTGTGATTGGGTTTTGCTCACTTTAGCAGTTTTTAAGTTGGTTGTGACGTTTATTTTTGCTGTTTTGCGGGATAAACGTAGGAAGTCTTGAAAGACGAGAGAAGACTGAAGGTTTTTAAAAGGTAGGACAGTTTCACAGACGTGTTTGTTTCTTTGTTTAGGAGACAAACACTGACAGTAGAACCACTTATCATTTAGCTAACTAACCAAGTGTTAGCGTAAATGTTAACTCGTTAGCTTCTGCGTAGGTTGTATGAATGGGCGATGTCTTTAGCGTCTTCAGCACACATTTCAACCGTATGTATGCATATTACACCATATCCAGAGAGCTTAATCTAATCAAATCGCGTGTAATTATAGCTAATCAGCTAACCTGGTTATTGTTGGCTTTTTGAAGTGAGCTAATTTAACCTGAACTTCTTAAATGTAAACGAGAAATCAGGTTATTTTGGGTGAGAGATTAATAAAAACAAAATGTATCCTAATTTTCATTTTCGATGGGAATGGGAGGGTTGCTAGACCCAGCTGTAATCTACCATCAGCTAAAACTATGACTTCAGGCCAAACCTTATCATTTATTACATCTGTTTTGAGTAGTATCATTTTATCACACATCCTATCTACTGAAAAGGTCTTTCTACCCCTGCTGTCTCTCTTTGCTCCATCCGTCAACTATCTGTCTATTAGTCCATTAGATTATCTGTTGTGCAAACAGTATCTCTCTGTTTTGTATCAGTATGAGTCTACCCGAGGAGCAGCAGGCCAGCAGACCTCCCAGCAGAGAAGAAGTGGAGGCAGATGATCAGGAGGACGAGGAAGAGGAGGAGGGAATGGAGGAGGACACCCCTCTAGTGGCCATTGCACCTAAGGCTTCACTCATAGAGGAGCTGCCCTCTGTTGGTACTGATGTTTCTGCTAGTCCTGCATTCCAGTGCCTGGATGAGGTAAGACTCATAAATGTCAAGTGTTTTCCCAGGCTGTTAAATAATCATATATCTTGTGCAGGAGCACGAGGCTTCTTGGTGGCATTTTAGAGGTTTCATCGGAAAGGAAAATGTCATATTTAGAAATTGCAGTGGTAGTATTTACTCTACCTGCTTAAAACATACAAGAGAAGATTATGAATGCTTTCAAACGATTATAGAGTCTATTGTGATCTGATGTTTCTATCTTCAATCAACAAAGGCTTGTGTAATAAAAAGGAAAAAACTCTCACTATTTATTATACTATTTTCCAGGAAAACTGTTTTCTTGATTAGAAATTGGTATTGTAGATGAATTGTGTGCCTTACAACCAAATACAAATGAATACTGGGAGCTTGAAACTGCCATGTGGATGAGCATGAATGTTATTTTTTATTAATTTAATCATCATATACAGTAAACAGACAAATAGTCACAAGTTGGGAATTTATGTAAGCATGATATGAATCTCATTCTTCTATTGAATTACATGTACACCTCATTAACCCATTTATTATGGGCAGGCAGTTTGTCCCTCTACTTTACTGGCATCAAATAACCCTGGATTGTAGACCTTAGTGGCATAAAGTGTGTGATTATCGTATTTCTTTGTATGCGAGACATGTATACAGTTTTGTATACATTCATTGTAAGGTGCTTTAAATACAGAAGATGCTTTTAAAGATGAGCAGGCATCAGTATGATTTTAAAAAGGGCCAAAACACTGCAATGTACACAGCCATGTAGTTGGAACTTTATTCTTTTTTTTTTTCAATATAAAAAGTGCATCATTTGGCATGACAGTTGAATATGAATGATAGAAAAGATCAATATTGTACACACACACACACAAAGCTCCAAATACACACATAATTACTATGAATGGTCACAATAATGCACAGTCTTTATCATTGCTCAAATATCAACAATCATCAGACCTGGTACTGCATGACCTATCTATTATATAAAAGCTATCATACCTCCACAAAGTAAAATAAATACTGTACACGTCCTTAAAGTGAAACATTTCTTTCCCCATCCTTCCCATTCACAGTGTGTATAGAATGGATTAAATGATGCAATACAGTTTTTTAACATTAGGTAGCAGTATTGTACAAGTGGTGAGTCAGAGAGAGTTTTTTTTTTTTTTTTTTTTTTTTTTTCCTCTGTGTATGGCATCAAGAGATGTGCAGTAGTCCAGTGCACCCAGAGCTATGGGTGGAAAAACAATTGGAGTTTTTTGTTTTTTTGCAGCAGCAGCAGTGTCCTGCTTCCTCGCTGCTGTCAGGTAGAATTTAGGAAAGCATCAATAATGCTCAACACACTTGGGTACGACCCAATAGAAATTTATCTCAGGTTGCATATTTATGCAGGGATATTTTATATTTTATAGGATGATGATACATTACCAAAGTGTCTGAGTATAATTAATTTAATTAAATAAACAACACAGAAGCCATTACTTGTGCACTCCGGCCCAAAACATGTGTACATGTATGACTACCTATACATTTTTTTGACTGTGACCCCAGCAATGAAGTCTTTCACAATAAATTTCAGACCCACTCAAAACTGTATCATCAGCTCTCGTATACCTCACTTGAGTGGCTGCTGTTAATTATGAAACCACTTAGAGCAGAGAAATGATAGCTCATTAGTTTTTACTACCACTGTGTGCTGTGCTCTGTCTCAGCTGGTTTTATAGCAGGAGGCAGCAGGACAGAAAGTGGAGAAATGACAGAAAAACAGTGAAAAATCTCTCATAGTAACCCTCCGTATAATATTATGGCCACTGCAGGAGGCTGGCCTTTACATTGCATGTGTGGATTTTTTTTTATAGTCCGTCATTGTTCATAGTCCATTGTCCTTTATTGTGATCATTTAAATTCAACATTTTGAAGGCCGCACTCACTACAGTGGAAAAAGCAATAGCACTGTTAAAGTTTTCTCACAATTATTTTCATTATTACTGCATTCAAACTGTCTATAGGGCTTATAGTCTTTTTCTGTGTACACGTATGCATGTGTAAATGTGTGCAAATGCATGACTATGTGCATGTGTGTCTGAGTCTACTGTCTGTGTTTATGTTTATCTGTCCATCTCTCTACAATCATGAATATTTACCTGTCCTCTTAAGGAGCGTAATTCTTGGGCCGTATCATCATTTTGACAGTTTTGAAGGCCTGCCTGTAGTTGGTGGGGTAGTACTCTGTCGACATGTTGTGCCATGTTCCCCAGAAGATCCCGTTCCGGACTCCCTTGTACCTTTTGTGGTAGTACTTCCCGTTGAGGTTGGCTGACATGCAGGCATCAAACCACCAGCCGGAGCTGTAGTAGGCGCCGCAGTTTCCAGAGGGGTACATGTCGTTGTCGCGGTCAGGCGTGGAGAAGAATTTCTGGTCGTGGTTGAAGTGCTTGTTGAAACTGATGGCGTTCCCAGCAGTCCCGCTACAGTGACATATTAATATATTCAATGTAATGTTCAAATTCAACATGCAGTAGCACCATACTATAAATATTTGATCATACTCGCATGCACACTCAGAAACGAATATACCTGTATCCACTGACAGACAGCCGGTAGCGGAGAAACTCATTGGCCACGTAGAACTGGTCGTACTTTGCATACTCTCGGACACCCTCAAAGTCCTCCAGCTCGATACGCAGGACCATGTCTTTGCCTTTTGTCAGCAGATGGATATGGTCATTGCCCAGCCAGAACTCACCTCTACAGCAGAGGAGAAGGTGGTGATAGAGGAAGAGGGTCGGATTGGAGCGAAATGGAAAGAGAGATAGATTATAAACAGGCTCATATACTTGTTCACTTGATTAGAAAATGGGATACAGTTACTCTAACTGAATTTATATATCCCCACAGGGGAGGAGATGAAAGGAGGAGATGCTAGGGGAGAGTATGAGACAATAAATGTAGGACGAGAGGAGAAATCCTTTCAGTGGGAGGTTATACTAGATCTGTAGGTTTGGCTATCAACTGGTAACCATGGTTATTTCCCATATAAAACTCATTCCTACAGGCGCAGAGAGGAGATGAGAGAAACTGAACTGAATTTTGAACCCAGTTATAGTGGAGGTGCTGTGTTAAAACACTGTCACTGTGAAATGGCTGCTTCCCCGCGTCTTCCAACATTAACTTTTTTTTATTGCCTTAAATCATTAATTTCAGCCCACAAAGTTTCTAATCTGTTAAAATTACCATCCCTGTTGTGGGATGCTTATGTTTATTTAGTTGTTTTACACATGACATTCAGTCATGTAGTAAAAACAGGTGGTGAACAATCAGTGATAGTGAGAGCAGGTGTGCATTGTTAGGCCCACTAAACAAGAGTGACTGGGCACTCTCAAATGGTGGAAGGAGGGATAAAACTATTCTGTAGCAAATTAAATTCTGTTAAAGTTGGCACACTCACGGGCGTGCATGGGTGCCTGTTGATGAATTGCGAATGTCAGCAGTAACAGAGGAATCCTGAATTAATGCTCTGTTTCTTCTTGTGTATTCGTGGGAAGCTTTGCATCAGTATAACTCACCCCGCGGTTAACTGAGCAGATGGTAGGTGCCAACTAGAGAGGGTAAAAGGCCAGTCACTAGTCTATTTGTAATGTAATGGCAGAGAAGATCGCAGTTTCTTGTGAGGCTGCAAGTTTTGGCTGTTGAGTCTTTTCACTCTTCAATTTTGAATTGTTTTTGTTGAACATTTTGTTTTTGCCTGCATTTTATTAGTCTATATCTGTATGTATATATATAAAATTGCCCGACTTTTTTGCACTGACTCCTGTCTACAGTGCTGCTTTTTTCAAAATCCAATTTAAAGTTTTTCAGTGGCGCATGACATCTGCCCTTTACATGAACAGATGAAACTCTGATATAACCTCTCTGTGGTGGTAATTGAATTCAACCCTCTTATCTTGTATACCAAATGGCAGGATTTTTTTGTTTTTTTTTTCACTCAACTTTGACTTTCACTAACCTCCTTATAAATCCATACATTACCCAGTCATCTCCACTAGTTTACACAGATAAGACCCAGAAATACCAGTCAGTTATAACTGGTTGTCTATGCAACCCTCTAAGCAACATCCGAGCATTTACAGGCTTTAGTTTCCAGCAGATGTTTTATGTCCCCATCTTGTATGAGGAAGACAATAAAACATGTTTAGAGAGGAACCCAGGAGAGATTGATGTCCAATACCTGGGGTTTCCGAAGCCCGCCTTATATTCTGTCCAGGTGCGGTTGAAGCTGACAGACCCATTGAGTCGTTGCTGTATGACCGTCCATCCACCTCCAAAGGACTCCATGTCACAGAAGACCTCAAATGTCCCGTTCCGGGGATCAGGGGTCACGCGATACACACCGTTCTTCCTCGTCTGCAGCACATTGTAGTCTGAACAGTCCCGAGGGGCTAAGATGACTGCTGGGAGACAGGAAGAAAGGGGAAAAGAAGAGAGGGTGTTTGTAAGGGGATGTCACAGAATGATATTCAATAATCTTTTACTTTGTGGCTGGCTTTCTCTCTCTCTCTTTCTGTCTCTCTGTCTCTGTCTGTCTGTCTCTCTGTCTGTCTATCTCTCTGTGTCTCTGTCTCTCTACCCAGCCAAGAGACTGTAATAGAAACAGCCCCCAAGGCTGATGAAGGCTGAAGAAAGGGAAAGAAAATGAGATAAGTTAGTGGGGAAATTCGGCTTTAACCACCGTGGAAGTTTTCATTCCTGCATTAATTTCTGGGGCAGTGTATTCAAACACAAAACAGTTCACGGTGTTCTTAAGCAAACCTGTTACAAGGCGTTTTCCCATAACTTAACAAAACAGTTCCTCATGTGAACCAAAACTAAAGTTTAGCACAAAACATGAGATATCTACAACGGTCACGTGTTTATCACTGAATACCTGCTTCTCAACAATGTGTCCTCTATTCTGGAAATCATGTTGAGAATCAGGACTCCAAGGACAAAGGCCACTGTCAAGAGGATAAGTCAGTGACCTTCCTCTGTGCTTGCACCACAAGCCCATTTTATCCAGCTCCAATACTTTCTGAGCTCCTTCCCCCCCCCCCATTTCTTTCTACCCACTTATTACTCCAACGCTTTCTCCAGTCCCCCGTGTTGCACTGCATGCAGCTGTATAGAGCTCTGTTGTGTATTGACCCAACCCAAACCAGGGTCCGAAAGCCTCTGCCAGTTAGCATTTGGGAAATGAAAGGAACAGACTTGTCAAAACGTGGGAAAGTGTAAAACTGGATTAGAGAGGCGTACCCCCTCCCTGCACGTTCGGCACCTGGGGCCTAAATCATCCTGACACTGGGCAGGCAGCATGTGGGACCCCTCCTGAGTTTGTTTGACGCACTCCATTGCTGATACAGTCTTGTTGTGCTGTTAAATCTTTTTAGTGGTTTGGTAGATTATAATAGAGAAAGAATAAGGGAGACCCATGCTGAGTACAGAGGGCTGGACATCAGGTTTCTTGAGCTATAGGGAGGGGAAGTCTAGACTGAATAGTGTCTGTGGAGTGGAGTGGAGAAATTTTCAAGACTCATGGTACTTCTTGGTACCATTAGCGTTAAGTTAGCCGTATGTTTGCTTGCTTGATGGTGCACACTGTGTCGGTTGCTTTGACTCTAAAGCAATTTTCCTGTCAAATTACACGGAATCCTTCAGGTGCAAAATGGCTGCAAATGCTAGATCACTCCCCATGGAAAGAAGTGAGAGTAGAGTGTGAGGTCAAAATTTATCCTTGTCACGTTAACAGTTCTGTCTGCTCTTGGCATTGAGAGTATTGACCTGTAAATTCTTTCACTGTCTCCTTCACTTTAAGTGTGCGGCTGTGTAGTTTCTCCACTTCACCTCCTCCACCTCCTCCTCCCCCCCCTGTCTGTCCCAATCTGTCTTTCCTGGGCAGCCGGTGTCCCTAGACAGACAAGAACCATCTCTCTCATCTCACTACCTCTGGCTCTGTGCCTGACCTAAATAACTCTAATATCAGTCACTTAACTGAAGTCAAAATGACTGGTGGCTGATTGGCTGTCTGACTGTTGAGTCAAATTAACCGTTTATATCTGGCTGATTGTTTTGACTGATTCCATAAGTGGCAGCCTGCTCTCTTATAGGCTGATGAGTCAGATGACAGACTGACTGACTGACAACCACCTGCTTGAATACCACAGTGCCTGTTTTGACTGACTGCAGCTAGATAAATTATCGGCATAAAAGGAAGATGTCTGTTATCACAGAATGCTGTGCCTCGTGACAACCAGTCCTCATGTAAGATTAGCACCTGTGATGAAAGGAAATGTGTTTCCAAAGTGATAGGATAGCCTCTGCCCACAAAAACAGCTTACTGCTGTCAGTTTTGACAGAAAATAACTCATCAAAAAGCAACACTCTTCCTTTAGGAAGTTGTGTGTTACTATATCGCAGACAAGCAGTTCCTGACAACAGAGGACTAGGCATCTATTCTTTTTGTTTATAAATGAGTTAATGTAGCCGAACAGCTACATGAATCTCTGTCCATTCACCTCGAGGCCCCGATACGTCTTGCAGGAGTGAAAGTGAAGGTTAGTGCTGGCAGCAGACATGGAAATTGGCAAAGAGGGTGAAATAAATGCTTACACTGTGAGCTGCAAGTGATCAAAGCATCTTAACAAAGCTACTTGATGTTGAAATTGCAATTCTGTATTAGATTATAATGTCTGGGTATATTTTTTTTCTAATATTATTTGTATGTACAATAATTTGGGGGGGGAAATGGTGAAAAAAACTAGAAAATGTACTTTTAGAGTGTCCTTAGATGCCTTTTTCTAAACCACAGGGTATAAATGTAACTGTGTAGTTAGTGTAGTCTAATGAGCTGTACCAGTCCTGTATGGTTGGTTTCTAAATCCCTGCACACTTGTGAGAATTTCATATCTGCTTGCCAATGCTTGCCAATCACCACAGCTTCTATATAGATACAAACACACAACATACACATCTTGATAAGGTTTTCAGATGATGTGGTCCCCTTACAAGTCTGTGTTTTGCATTGGTTGAAAGCAGAAGTGGAATTTTCTTCGTGAAAATATCATCAGGGCTTTTCCCTTTTTAAAAACCTATAACAATTATTCTGTGACTTACAATTTGGCAGCTGGATAGTTTATTCAGCACTCAAGGGAACCATGTAACCATGAATTGCTTCACAAAGCACTTTTGACTTTGTCAAAACAACCGGAAAACATATTTTTCACTAAAAGTCCTTTTTATTACTAGGAGTAGTGTTAACAAGTGGAGGACCATATTAATGTAGCATAGAAGTATTGTCACTAAGTGCTAAATTGGGATAGGATTGGTGTTTATATAAGAATAAGGAAAGCTTTCCAAAAAATCTATCAGTTCTAAATTTCTTTTTAAAAAAACAAATATCACTTGATTAAAACAACAATTAAGACATTATTTATGCCCATGTTGGGAAAGAAGTCGTATCAGGTTTTGGTCTATTGCCATGGTAACAACAGCTGTGACTTGTCTGTTTCTTTTGGATTCAATTCAGACACCATCAGGCACAATTTCCTAACTTGCACCAGAATAATCGGCTGCTTCTTGAGCTTGACATGACAGATTGATGTACAAAGACAAGTGTTACTGACCTCATCTGCCATCCGTGACTAATGTTAGGAAAGCCGCCTACATTACTTCTTGTGTTGTTGGCAAGGGATAATAAGAATTAGTTGTTTTATGCAGGAATGAGCACTCAAGAGCATGACCTCAAGAGGAAGAGAGAGGTAGGGGGAAAGGCAGACAGAAATGGAGAGAAGGCACTGGGAAAGGGGATTAAACAGAGAGGGAGGCAGAAAAAGTTACAGCAAAAGAGAGGGGGGGGAACTGTTAAACAGAATGGAGGACTTACTGTGAGAGATGAAGTACAGATGCACTCTAGATAAATGTGTGATGGGGGAAAGAGGACGGGATTGATGTGGAGTTTGAAGGAGAAAGAGGCAAGAAGAGAAAAATCTGGGATTCCCTTCACACCACTGTCCCAGCTAATCTACTTAGAACTAAGCTCACATCTGTTTTCCACATAAAAGCCCCAATACAGTGTCACATTCTCTTTCACTCATGCAATATCGGGATAAAATTCCGTTTCAGACTGAAAAGTGGCCCGCATTTCAACTGTGCCATCATCCGCATAAGCTTTTGCATCAGTATAAAGTGGAATGTTTGTTATGCTTAGCTAGTTTGTAGTCCCCATTGATACGTTTTTTTTTTCAGTCTCCATCATGAGATTACACTCTCCATAACCCCTATAAGTCTCCGTATGAACCTGTTGCCTTTTTAAGCCCATGTTTTAAATGTTCATGCTATCTAGAAGTAAAGACGCCAAGTATGTGTCCATCTTTAACTCCCTCTCCCCCTTTTTTGAGTTTGTGCATATGGAGAGTAGTGAAATGCCAGGGCACTTGAATTAGTTATATAAGAGGTCATTTGAATTCTCACTTTGACCCTAGTCTTCATATTGCTTCACTCATGTACAACATGATCTCAACCTAAAACTATTCTGCTATGGGGTTGTTTTTTTTGCTGTAGCTACACTGAGGCTGAGGCTCATATAGAGTGAACATGGGCAGCTTTTAAAAAAAAAAAAAATTTGGCACGGTGCTTTCACTACAAACATTTGCCATATTGATTCATCTTGAGCACCCTTTTGTATTAAAGGTGATGGAAAATCCCTTCTCTCATGATTACATAAATCTCAACAAAACACACAGTGTTGTTCATGTTGGTAAGGGAGGAGGCATGTTGCAACAGAACCACTGCGTTTTGTCAGCAAGGTCATTGTCACCCTGGAAGATTTCATTTCCCATTTCCCAGAAAGAAAAGCCCTGCTGGGTGAAGGTGACCACCCAGACTTGGGTTGTTTGTAGTGATTAAAATTCGCCATGTCCACTTAGGCATGATTGGATGGATCCTAAGCCAGAAAATTCACCTCACAACGACCTAAACCGCTGGATGCATTGTGTTTTTGTGTGTGTGTGTGTGTGTGTGTGTATGTGCTGTTTTCATCTGTGCTGAGTTAAAGGGAACAGAAGAGAAGAGAATAGAGAAGGGACTTTTTGATCAAGCTCAGAGAGATTACAGCAAATAAGATACATGAGAGGAGAAGAGAAGAGGAGAGGTATCTTTGAAATAGCAAAGATGGAACAGAATAGAATATTCTACACATACAATAGAAAACACAAAAGGTTTTCAGCCAAAAAAAGAAATACTCTATACGAGCAGCTGAGATGATGGAGAGGAATTTCAAAGGACACTATAAGAAAATGGAATAAAAATAGTTGGAGAAAAAAATCTTAGTAAAAGCACGCTCACACTGAGGGCTGTTCTGCGCTGCACAGTGGGTCGTGCAGGAGCTCAGTTTGTTGACCACTCCAGTGATGTTCTCCACCCGCCTGTCCACTATAGCCTGCACGTTGTCCATGTTGAGCAGGTTGAGGCCCTCCAGACGACCCTGCAGAGACGTTATCTGGCTCCTGGCGTTGCGCAGACTGGCTGACATCCTGTTCAGCTTCACCTGGGAAGGGCCAGAGCCGGGGGAAGGAAATTATTTCTGTGCACAGAATACAAAGCAGGTGGATTACCGAAGTCACCAACCTCCTTCATCGTTTTTACCAGCCAATTTGAATTTTAGAATAGAAAGAGTCTGCGTGATGGTTGGCCGTCTGCCAGAGTAGCTGTGAGAGTCAACACGCTTACCAGACAGAGCAAAAATTTACCGCCATTTGGCTGGTGTCTAATGCTGATTCCCCACCCTGTTTACAGTACCAGGAATTTTCCCTGGTGGATTGGTGCCAGGTAGGACTTTCCAGGTCTTTAAACATCTGTTCAGTTTACGTTCCAGCTGGTTAAATTTGACATGGGCATATTTAGGTGCAATTTTTCTACAGTGTTTATAAAGCACATTTTAAATCTGTTTTAGACCAGATTTCACTAGGATTTTCACAAAGCTTTGCAGGTTTACTGGAAATGTTACAAGGTTTTGATGGAAATACACAAATATGCCATGTTCTCTTCTCATCTGACTGTTGCCTACCCAATTTTAAACTGGGCTCACACAGCATACCCTTAACTATTACTGACTTGAGTCATGAGAAATTCTAAAAATGTTTCCTGAATATCCACCTGGAATTTTCATCATTGCACTGAACTAAGTGTTTTCAGAAAAATAGCTTTCATTCCTTGGTAAAATCCTGAAATTTCCACTTAAATGTGATTTTATAAAAAATTGCCTCTTTAAACTGAAATGTGCCTCTTACCTGCATATCCTGCATACTGTTCGGGCTTGGTGTGATTTTCCCAAAATTAGAACCATGCGACAGTCCTGTACTGTCCACAGTAGCACCAGGGACCATCCCATCTCCCCTCTGCTCTTGGCTGGAGCCACCTTGCACCTCCTGTGCTGTCAGGTCCTGTCCACCTATCGGGACCTGCTTGTGTCCCTGGTCAGCTTGCTGCTGTCCAAAAACTCCACTGCCCCGTCCACCGCGGCACTCCTGGCACCCGCTCTTCAGCTTGTTCACCACCTCCTTCAAGCTCTGCAGCTCCTTCATCGTCTTCTCCAGCAGCTTGAACTGCTTGGGCAGCTGGATGGTGAGAGGAGGCAGGGTGAGCTGGTAGGGACAGTCCTCACCCTCCTCTGCTCCGGAACTCCCGCACTGACCTGAGGGTCTTAGTTTCATGGGACAGGAGACGGGGGTACCAGATTCAGATCCCAATGTGTATCCTCCTCTAGCGTCCCATCTCTGGTGCGAGTTCACAGGGAAGTCCGCTGCCCGGCTGGTGCGCGGCACCAAGGTGGCTGTAAGCAGGAGACTGGCACAGACGCAAAGCACAATTGTCCTCATTTTCCTGCGTGTGATTTGTAAAGGAGAAATAAGTGTGTGTAAAGTGAAAGAGTGTCCGCAACTGCCTCTGATGTGAACTTAAAGAGGATGCATAGGTGTGTGTGTGTGTGTGCAGCTGCAGATTGTAAGTATAGGAGTATGTGAATGGGTGTCCAGTATCCTACTGGTCTAAAAGTGTGTTTGTGTGTGTGTATGTATGTATGTGTGTGTATGAGCGCTGCCTGCAGGAGGGAGAGAGCGCAGGGAAACTGCCGCTGCCTCAGATAGCTGTGTCATTAATATCAGGACGAGTGAGGGAGAGAGGCAGAGAGAGAGAGAGAGAGAGAGAGAGAGGGAGGGTGCTGAGTTAGGATGAGGATGGGAGGGGCAGCACTATTGCGTAATGCAAAACACCATATCAGCAGCACTGTGAAAAACTAGAGAGATGCAGACGGAGATTATGTGTATGAGTAGGGGGGGAAAGAGAAAGAGGGAGGGAGAGAGAAAGAAAAGGTTGGTTCTTCGCCTGCAGTCGGTGCATGATGCCGTCCTGCCTCACTCTGAAGTCGGCTCATTTCCCTGAGGAGTGAAATGACTCAGTACATAGGAACTATTCACTCAGCTGACTTTTTTTTTTTTTTCATTCACGCTTTGTTTTCGGGGGGTTCAATTCCCGCAAAATTTAAAAGTCTCATCCCCTGACCCAGTTCAGTTTCCAAAGCCTTACTGAAAACACATGAGCAGCTCTACCAGTCACTTACGTGGGTGCAATTACTGTAAAACCCATGATTAGGCAGCAGCCACATGAGAAAACATTTGTTTGAATTAGCACTAACAAGTTGTTTTTCCAAATGTCTCTGATGTACAAGGCTTGCTTAAGGATGTTGCAAATTTATCCTTAATCCTGATCCACGTCCTTGGACATTGAGCACTTGCTGACGTATTCCACTCCAATATTTATGTTTTACGTAATACAGCTACAGAGTGCACATGTAGCACACACATTAAAATAATTAAAGCCAGTCAAAATTAGATATGTTTTGACAGTTAAATAGCAGTTTAATCAAGAAAACAAAGCTTGCATTTTAGTTTTACTTTCATGGTGGTCTACATTTATTTGCTATGATGTCCTTTGGTGTTTTTGTATGTGTGGAGAGAGGAGTGAAAGTTTCAGGCTGGATTTAGACAGCCTCTCTTCTCTAACATGAACAAAATATGGAAATTCAAATGCAATTTTAAAGCAACAGCAGGCGAGGTACACCTGCAACATGTCACTGAAAAACAATCCTTTTTTTTTTTCCCTCAGAGTGGTTCTACTCGCCTCACTTGCTGTCAGTGTGGAAGTCATTAATTGAAACTGCTGGCTGCTCTTTATTTACTTGTGCCGCTTAATGATTCTCTTGCATTTAACCACTGTATGCTAGGACTGGGTTCTAGTGTTTTTTAATGAAGGGAAATGGGATATTTTAGCAGCACAAATTGTTACAACAAACACATTATAAGGAAGTCAAGCTTCCTAAATCGGACGCTAATGTACTCAGCAAAGCCTTGTTTTGGCATTTCAGCAGACGTTATGAAGAACTTTATGTGCCTTGCTCACAGAACGGGGCAGATGTATGCTGACAGGATAATTTAAGTCCTCTGAGTGACAATAGGCTCATCCTCGCTACTCCATTCTACATCTGCAGCTGTTAAGTTGCACAATGGTTAACCAGAGATTAAAGTCTGCATTGGTTTTTACACTTTGTTTAGATTTAACAACCAAACACATAATTAATCAACAACAATGCAGTTGTTTTTGCATTTGATGATGATGTGGTCATTTTTTTGTGGTTTTTAGATTGGCAGGATTCAAATTTTACTCATATTTTCCCACAAACATTATTCAAACATTATGCAATTTCATGGAGCATCTCATAGAAAGTCTGAAGCCATACAAGCTATTAAAATTGTTTATTCTCTGGAGTTGGATCCTCACCCAGTGACTTTTGCAGTCTGGATGTTACCCTACTTAGACTCACAGTAAGCTCATTAACTTGGAACTGATGATTTGTTTTTGGGGCATAGTTATTACTTCAGTGTGCTAACAGAATCTTTTGTGATTCATAACCATGGGTCACGTAATTAGGAGGCCGACGCTCCCTGGCATCGAAAGTGCGAGGAACCTATTGTTTTTGTTATTCTTGTACGACATTGCATTTTTAAGGGCTTGGGATGCTTGAAAACTCATGAAAATTGGCACACACGTCAGAACTGGCGAAAATTGCGAAGTTCTGTAGTGACTGGGCTCGGGCGTGGCCAGCAGGCTCCATAGTGCCCCCAAACACAGGGCTATGTTGGGATAAATGTTACTTTATGTTCATGAAATTCAGTGGGATCATTGTTCTCATCATCAATACATTTTTTTGAATTTTTTTTCACCTGGCAGGAAGTCATTTTGGATCTTGTGTGTCAATTCTCATTTTACGAACACGTTTTAAGCCTTAAGAGTGCACAAAAACTCACAAAACCTCGCACCCATGTTCAAACTAGTAAATATTTCGATTTGATATCGTAATTGGGCTTGGGCGACAGTCTTGTACCGCACATTGGCTTTATAGTGCCCCCTAATTAGTTCTGGGATTTTTGAGGTGCTAGGGGTGCTCGAAGACTCACAGAGCTTTGCATGCTTGAGGATTTATACATTTTAGTACGGAGTCATAGTCATTGCACCACCTACTGGCAACAGGAAGCAAGCCTTATGTTACAAACTTCCTTTGATTTGTGTACAATAATAATAATCATTTGGTGCGTGTTTTCTAGCACCACATAGCGGACACAGGTAGTGATATTTATCTCCGACATGCAATGTCCAATATTCATGAAAATGTATATCCATGTCAGCTGCCCTCTGGTAAATGTATTGCTACATGTCATAGTTCATCAAATGTATACACAAATTCCAATATGTCACCTCCAGCACCACATACTGGCACCTGGCAAATAATATTCTACCCATTCACACAGTGTTCGATAATCATGAAAATTAAAAGAAAAACTACGGCTGCCGCTCCCTCCGACGCACGTTAGGTGCGAGGGCCCATTCATCGCTGCTTGAGCAGCTTTAATTAGATTTCTTTTTTTTTTCTGGGGCTCCAATGGCTCCAACACATGTCATATTTCTAGAGAAGTGACACACTTTCGTATAATTGATTTCATCTCCAGAAGTGGCGCTCAGCCCTGATAGAGGAGCACTCCAGAAAGGAAAATATTACCGCACAAAACATCCCCTTACAAAGTGATTCATTCTGGCTGTCGGCTCAGCTCCAATTCAAACAGTCAATATCGGGACATGATGGCAGAGATACACACACACGCGCACACACACACAGGGAGAGATGGTGATGCAGTGCTGTGCCTCCTAGCGATGGTCATTATTTTTCTCCCTGAGGGTGCAGAGTATTAAAGCCCAGAGCTTCACTTTGTTACACATACCTGCTGCACTACACACTCATATGACTGGAAGGTTTTTAGTGCTGTTCTGCAGTACAGACCTGTCACATTTGCATGCGTGTGTGTGTGTGTGTGTGTGTGTGTGTGTGTGTGGGTGGAAGGGAGGGGGAGTAGACAGACAGTTACTGTATGTGCTTGCATAAATATATTTCAGTGATTGTCTCTATCTCCCTTCAAAGATGGTCCGCCACATGTGAGCCTCAAGCAGCCATGCCATAAAAAGCTTCCAATACTCTACTGCTGAAGATAAATCTTGGCACCAGAATTAGAGAGGCTGCCTGAAACAGCTTCAAGCTATTTCTCTCGGATAAATGTCCTGTGTACGGCCAGGATGTCTGTCGCATCGCTCAGGATGTCTGTCGCATCGCTGATTTGGCATCTGTATTGGCATCTGTGTTGCTGAAAACACAACGCTGACCTGATTTGATGTCTCATTTAACCCCACATTGCTATTTTTGTTTCAGAAAGATGAGATAATTGCACAGGTTCCTGTAATTTGCTGTTTTTTAGGAGTGAATATTAGATTACATGACTAATGTTGTATCATTGTTGCAGTTAGAGATCAATTAGGACCAGATGAGCAGCTTAGCACTTCAAGATGTACTGTAAGACTTAATCATACTTTAAATATTTTAAGCACAGATTGTGTAATACTAGTCAGGTGTTTTGCTTGTAGTGATGTGACCTTGGGTGACTGCTAATGCACAAACATCTGAATAAATTTTTATTAACAAGAACCCTAATCTGCATCATTCACAACATTCATATCTCTGTCCTTTCAGCCCTTGGAACGTGGTCGGACAGGCACTTGCGAGCGCATTTGACAATATCCCAGATAAACAATATAACGGAATGAATCTAAAAACATAATCGGCTATCCCTAATGTTTGAAGTCAGGGGAAGAGATATCGGTCTGTGTTTGTGTGTGTTCATTGCCATTAGATTACCTGCTACACAGTCCGACCTGAGATATATTCAGTCCTGCAGCTCTTTGATACAGACAAGGCTATCCCTCATTACACCCCGCTCTACCAACCTGGCTCTGAAGATAAGAGTGTGAACACCTGTCCTCTGTTTCTATCACCGTTACACACACAGAACTACCTCACCACAGAGAAATTTAACAACTCTTACAGATGATTATTTTTTTTTGTTGCAGTGCCGTTCACCTGATATCTTTTTTCTTTGCTGTTTTTTTTTGTCTTTTCGCCAAGGTTTCACAGCTGCATACTGTATCTTTATCAGCTTTTTTTTTTAAATCATTCATGGCTAGCGGTACCTTTTTTAATCTGGAGAACTGTAGTTGTTGTTTATGGGCCATTGTCAACAATTTTTCTTCTCCTTTTGCGATTGCAGATAGCGGGAGGTTGTTTTTTATACTGATCAGGATAAGGTGTTCTGATTCTGTGATATGTGCTGTGACGATAAAAGTTTATTCAGCCCAACTTGGGTTAAATCCCATTTTCAGGCATCAGGGAGTTGGGCTTTGTTGTGCTCGATCACACTTTGTCGTGGCAAGTCAAGACAGATATAAAGGAGCTTTTTGTTACAACAGTAACTGAAATTTGAGCAAATTACAGCAGAAACAAAACAATTTTTGTCAAAAAGTTTGGACTATTATAAAATTTTAAACTCTGTCAGAGTCTTCAGGGATTTAGTTTTCAACTTCTGGAACTTAATTTTGTCACTAAACAATATTACACAAAACTGCTTACTGGTCAGAATTGTATCTGGTTCCTAGCAGTATTGCCTTATTGCATATTCTATGTGGCGGGAAAATGGCAACAAGAGATTTCCACAGTCTGAGATATTCTATCAATATCTTTAGCTTTTTATACAGGCAGCAGCTCTGGGTCAGATCAAAGTGAAACCTGAGCTGGCAAACCCATGCAGGAAGATTTGTAGCCAACTTAGTTGAATAAAGCCAAAAAGTTTAGGATGTCTGGCTGTAGCTGGACTCTTTAGATGTGGATGATTGACAAAGGGGAAAATAGTAAATCCCAGCCACCAGTCATGCTGATAGGATTTTGGAAATGTGGGTTAAGTCTGTCTACCATACAGAAACAGATCCCACACACTTGAAGTTCTCATAAACTATGAATAATCTTTTTTACAATCTGTTTTACATGTCTATATAATTGGTAATATTCCTTTTTTGTGCTCCCCAGTTGTTGTCATTGGGCAAAATCAGCAAAACCAAAGTGGCCACATTGAAAGCCAGCTACAGGCAACTCCATGACACTCTGAAGAGGTAAGTTTTCCTTGGTGCAAAAGTTATATTTTTTTAATGTTATATTTTCAAGCTATATTTTGACTGCAAAGATCCTGACAGCACAGCGCAGCAGTGAAGTGGGGAGACATCAGACTTGCGTTCAGTTCTTGTGACAGCCGGAATCCGTCCGACTGACGTGTCCTTGAAAAAGACTTCTTATCAGATCCAGTTCAGTCAACCACTTGCTTCTGAGGGGACATTTTGAAGCTTGGACTGGGGTTATTTCTCAGTTAATTGAGCCGAGAAATCCTAATTTGAGAAAAAGGGGTGAAAGCAAAGATGTAGCTGAGGTGGTACGAGGAAGTTAGAACCACTTCAACTGGCTGCCCCAAGCTGTACTTCCCTTTAAGTTTTAACACTTAAGTCTAAACTTAATTGAACAATGAGTCTGAAAATCCTTACCAAAGCACAAAGTAGAAGTGAAATTAACTTGAGTCTAAAAAAATCTAAATGTGCACATTGAAATTCATTGGCTCAGTGCTTAGGAGTCAGAAAGATAAGTGGCTATGATTACACACGCATGATACAACAGTCTTTGTGGTACAATCCAATTCAGACAATAGTTAAGACTCTTTAGACTATTTCTAGTTACAGGATTTGTATATGTGGCTTTTTGCCCAGCAGTTAGTATCTGTACATTGCATACCGCACACTTAAACCATTGTTCCATCCAACAGTACTCAGGATTCAGAGATCCATCTCTTGGGAGAGGCAAAGAGGTATCGTGCTGAGTTGGAGAAGCTGCAGGCCAAGGTGGAGAGAACAGAGGAGCAGAGTACCTCTGAGGAGCCTGAAAGTGAGGTCAATGAACTGAGGCAACAGCTCCTGCAGGCATACAATGAACTGAAAGCAGCCGAGGACAGAGAGTACAAGATGCAACACGAACTGAAGTGGTGAGCTGTACAGGATGTTAACAAACAGGAAGCTAACGATCATGAATATTGCATTCACTCATGCTACAACTTTCATTTTCAGACAGATATTAAATTAAATGTCAGATGAATCAAAACAAAAATGGCATTTGATACAAGAAAAGAAATATATCTACTACAAACATATAGTTACTGACAATACTACAAACTAATACAACTGTAGCTTTGTCTATGTAACACACACACACACACATATCAGCTCATGGTTACTTTTGGGGACATTACATAGAATTACATTCATTTCCTAGAGACTTAGCCTAACCCTAACCTTAACCACTGACCCAAAAATCAGCCTTTTTCCACGGCTTTTGTCCCCAGTTGGACAAGCCGTCCCTAATGAACATCCCCAGTTAACACACACACACACACACATACACACACAGACGTGCCTCACACCACAAAGAAGAGCCCAAGAGACAGAAGAGAGTAAGGACAAAACACAGAAGTGAAACAGGAGCGGCAAAGAGAAAAGTTGTGTACAGTAGCAGATTTTACGCGTGCATGGACACATACACACTCATGGGTATACGGGTACACACACACACACACACACACAGTCACAGATGAGTAACTAGGGACCAAACGCTGAGGTGAGCTTCATGAGGCAGCATCTTCACAAGTTTTTATTGACTTTAGAGGGAGGTGAAGGTGAAAGAGTACAAGAGGCGCGCGCACACACACAGTATTGGCACAGTGTGCATTGCTTGGCCCTGCAGAATTAATCTTGCTCGTTGAAAGTAGTTCTTTCAATAAGAAAAAAGTAGTCACAATGATTGAAAGTAGTCACAATGATAAGCAGAAAAACTTTTGTCACTTTCAGTGTTAACGTAAAATAAATGTCGTTTCTGTTTCAGTAGCCACATTTCAAAATCACGTGTTTGCTTGTCTGAGCTTTTCTGACGTCAGCACTGGTATTCGTTTCTTTTCCTCTCCTCTAATCCTTTCCTTTCGCTCCCATGAGCCTCTTTTTTTCATCAGAACCAATTTTCCTCCTTTCTGCTGCAGGTTTCTCTTTTCCTTCCTCCAGCTCACTCAACACTGCTATCTGTGTGTCCAAAGGGTCAAGCACACCCACAGAAATGGAAAAGAACGCACTCACTCAAGTATCTCCCTCTATGCTGTACACAAACTCTTTTTTATCAAGGGCCAAAGGGAGTTTATTGGAACATTGCTAAGCAACATGATAACGTACACCATGACCTTTTTTTTTTTAAAACAAAGTAATGTCTACACTGGGACCCTTGCATATATCCAAGAGTTGCAAGCAGTTCAACTAAAGAGCAATATTCAGAAGCCCAAACAGGAAGCACAAACTCTGTAAACAGGTTAAAATGTCTTCAAATGTTTTCATAAGCATTGACAGTATTTGAAATGTCTTTTGGAGTGTTTCAAGTTTAAGCCCTGTAGGCAGTTGAGTGGTCACTTTGTATTTAAGCACCGAATGAAGTTGAACTATCATTCAAAGAGCGGGAGATGAAAGCAGGTGAAATGTCAGTCGAAGATGAAGCACCAGAGATAGTCTCAGGGTGTGAACTGTAAATAGTTAAAGTGTCAGTTGTTATGAAAGCAGTTGAAATGTCAATTAGAGTATTTGAGCTGTCAGTTGAAGAGAGAAAAATGATTTGTTTCACTGTCAGCTGATGTGTAGAGGGCTGAGAGGAGCTGAAATCTCTGTTGAAGTAGAAGCGCTAGAAATAGTTGAGGTGCGTGCAGTGTACTGTAAATACTTAAAGTGTCAGTCAGTTCAACAGCTGAGAAAAGTTTGAGGGCGGAAGAGGGAGAGAGTGCGTGATGAAAATTTTGAGAGGGTCTGAAAAGAGCATGAACTCTGATTACTTAAGAACTATGAAAGGCGGAAGCATATGAGGAGCTAATCTGGTGACTGGTTTTAAAGTGTAAATGAAGTTTCGGGGTGAAAAATGGGAAATGAATATGAAGAAGAAGAGTTTTAAAGGTCTAAATGAGAGGAGAATTATTTAGCTTAAACTCTATGCCCAAGGATCATTTCTAGAAAGTCGAATATTCCTCATACTCCCTATTTACTCAACAGTTTAGTCCTTTAAACAGATCTCTTTTTTTAATATCTCCTCTGAATTACATTTGACCCTGGATTGCTTCAGCAATATTAAACCACTCACTGCACATAAGCTCACGACTGTACTGCAACGATATGATCTGTAGGATACAGTGTTTTTTTTTAGTGCAGAGCACACACGCTGAGGCAGGGAGTTGGAGGCCTAGCAGTAATTGAAATATTAAATGAAAACCACTTACAGAGCATTCTCCCAGGATGCAGGAATAGACAGTATTAGACGGTGAGTGTGCATATTATTTGTGACAGTAGTGAGCTCTCTTGTCCTTTCATCATCTCTGTTTCTCCCTCTTCTCTTTCATCTCCTCCAGCTTAAATATCTTCCCCTCTTCCTGACTTCTGTTCTTTTTTTTCCGCCCCCCTTTCGCCTCTCCCTTTGTCCAAATGGCTGACAGTCCGCATATGACAAGCAGATGCTCGCCATGCAAATGTGCTTTTTTTAAAATATCTTTGCGTCCTTTATCTTCAGCCAAACAGATACACGGAAATTCAGCTTCTCCCCCCCCGACTCACATACTTTAGCATTCATGCAGTTTAAATATATCCGTTAATATCCGATACATCAACTTGTCAGGAAGATAAATATCATTTACTTTGTGAAACGTGCAGCTGTACACTGTACATCTGCTATTGTAAGGTTTTTCACAATGACGGAGTTGACTTGGAATTATTTCATGCAAACTTTAATCAACTGTTTAAAAAATGCCTGCCGCAGGGAGATGAAAAATTCATAGAAATTATGCTTTTAAATGCACATTTATACTGTGTTGGGGTGATTTTCTGTGTTTATGTATGAGGAGCATATAGGTTTTTTAATTCACTTACTAATGAGGTTTCATACCTTTTTTTTTTATTATTCGAACTTTTAAATAATAAGGGTTCTTCATCCTTGACTTTTCAATGTTTTTTTGTTACAGTAAGAAGAATTTATACCATTTAACAAGAGTTTGGTTCACAGGAAAGTTCACATCAATGTATTTTTAAACACCTAAAAAGAGGTTCCGCTGAATGCATTCCTGATTCTGTCGAACAAGGAACTGAAACATGTTGTTTTTTTTCTCTTCATAACTTCATTAGTTCGGTTTTCTTTTTCACATTTCATTCACACTTCCTCTCCTCTCCTCACCTTACCTCACCCCAATGCAGTCTCTGGGAAGAGAAGCGGTGTCTGGAGAGAGAAAATGAGATTCTGCCGAAACCTGCTGTAAGTTCATCATTGCACCTTTCCGGTCTAGTCTCGGGGACGTGGATTACAACTGCAACAATGGTTTTCAGAGAGGATAAATATGAGTTTCACTTTAAGCCTCCATCCAGGTTTAATCCCTCAATATGAAGACTTGCACTTGGCGGATAGAACCATGTTAAGAAATGTGAAGCTAAAACATTTTATATAACAGTCTCCCATTCAGAAGAACAAGTTTTAATCCTTGTGTCAGATAGAGAGAGGGGTTTTTAACCTTTGTTTAAGCAGGAAAATCAAGTTAGTCAATAGTGGCTGGCAATCATCCACAAAGGTTACTGATAGCATTAAAACATCTTCACTTTCACATTATAGAAATACACAACAAAGGAAGTAAATATATTATTTAAACTTGGTAAAAAATACATCATAAAAATCTACACTCAGACTCTCAGAGCCAAATATGTCTGGTCAGTGGGCAGCTGTTGGTAGCATACTTGATTCCTGTATGAATGTCTACTCCCACTCCAACTCAAAGAATTACATATACTGTAGTAGTGCCCACACTATATATAAGTTATATCTCACGACTAACCGTGGGAGGAGTATTGTGTGGAGGGCCGACAACCCCCTTCTCTGTGATATAATCACAATATACCACGGCTAGTCGTGAGATATTGCTTTTATATAACAGTTACCAAATATTACATTACAGAAATTATAGACACAATCCAATAAAAAACAGTTTTATTGAGTAACAATTACATGACAAGAGTCATTTACAAGGAAGTAGTCCCTGCTGCTTGTGGTTGCTATGCAACGTTAGTAAACTGCTAAACTAATATTCAAGCTAGTCAGCAATCTAACCAGAGTTTATTTATTCACATTAATTTGAATGTTCCCATTAATTGTACAGCCATGGAAAAACATCCAGCATCATTGGGTCACATTGCAAAGTGTTTGCAATTAAGTTAGGCTGACTAACTTTGTTAAGGGAGGCGTTGCTTGGTGTGGCGAGGATGCTGCTCCACCTTCTCTGGACACTGAGCTTCGGTGAACAATAGTTCTGGAGAGAGCTCTCACATTTGTGCCCGTTGACAGACATTATCTGTCTTGCTTCAAGGCATCCGAAAGCTTTTGCACCATGGTGCTGCAGAGACAGTGGTTGGTGGAGCTCTGCGTCGTCCCTGCTTGCTTACAGATGGCGGGCAACATTTTAATTGTAGCCATAGAGTGATAATTAAAAATAGAACTGTAGAAAGGACATTAAATGTCACAGCTGTAGTATATGTTCATTATACTATGCCTATCAACCAATCAGATTGCGAGATGTTAACTACCAATTTTATAAATAATAATATACATGAATCTTTGCAAGTTGCTTTTGAAGGAAACACAATAAAAATATGAATTTTCAATTCACACTAAAATCCCAGTATCTACTTGATGCTGTGAGATGTCTACAGTATTATAATGCTATGGGTCACTTTAATACTATATTACTCTATAATGCTGTAGGAAATTCAGCACTGTATTACTTTATTATTTACTCAATCAGAAGTCTGCACCACCACATTATATAGTTCAGTTTGAGCTTTTCTAACACATGGACAGACATGGAACGCTTAAGTGGCTGATGAAAAGTCAGCACTAAAAATTGTGTTGAAAATCTGATTAGAGGAACAAGAATATGCACATAACAACGTTAGAGTTGTCTCAAGGAGGATTGCATCAACAATAATCCACTTATCAAACTTAAAATTCTGTTGACTGTGCCGCTAATGGCAAGGGAAGGTTAGAGTTTGTGCTTTGTAGAACTTGATTCATTAATCCAGCAGCTTGCATCAGTGAACTTTTGGATTTTGGATACTTCTTGGCTCAACTATGCAACTACGGATTTATTACTGATTGCAGCTACAAAACATTCCAAATTTGCTACAACTCTGCTTTTGTACCTCTGGTTAATGTCATTTCCAAAACTACAGTGTCCATGAGTCAGTATTTAGTTACATTCAACAAACCAAACAAACAGGGAAAAAATGTGATTTTGAAGAAATGAAGCTAAATTATCAGTGGCCATAACATAACCAAATCATTTAGTAGACCCACATGAGCCATTGTGTTGAGTAACATAAAAGGTAATCATTAAAAGTGAATTTACATCAGCAAAATACGCTGTAGGGAGCCGTTATTGCAGTAAACCAGTTGCAGCAATTGCTTAAGTTCCACAGTGTAGTATTTTAGTAGTATTTATAGAGGTACTTTATGGATAAAAACATTTCACTTCCACTTCTTTATGAGAACACACAACCTTAGGAGACGGATGAACAAGACTTAATATTTACAACAGAGAGAGAAGTGGTACTTGTTGTTTGTTAACAGTCGAATAACATTCAAATACCAAAACACAAGAAGGTATTAACAGAAGCTACTGCATTTAACAGAACAGTTCAAGACAGTGATTATGTTAATGTAATGGAGTGTATGTATGAAAGGGTCATTTTCTGTACAAGTCCTTTTCCCATTGTTATGGAAACAATGTGTCTCATTGGATTGGGCCTTCAATCTAATGAGTCATTCAAAGGCGGCCGGGAGGAGTTTGCATTCTTCTCTCTCTGTCACACACAAACACATACAGCCTTGTCAGACATGATTAACAGGGTACAAAAACAAAAACTAGCTTTAAAGGAGATGACATTTATGAAATTGAATTGAGGACAGCTGCTTTACAACAGTTGCAATTGAAGTTCATATTCATGCTTGTAAAATGATCTCAGTGTAATCCAACATTTTTTCCAGCAATGTTTGAGTGTCAAACAAGTCTTTGTTTCATGGTAAGGAGTGATGACGATTCAATTTCAGGAATCAAACTAGAACTTGTTATAAAACTGTAAAATTCCCCTAAAACTGAAACAACGTAAGGACTTGACTCAAGCATCATAATAATCTGATTTAAAATCTGAAATACGCAAACCTCACTCAGACACAAGCAATACAGACAGATTGGAACAAAAATATGTTCATAACTTTCAAGAAATGAAAACCGAAATGCAAAGGTTGAAACCAACTCTGAAAAATTAGGATCAGATACTAAGAAAAGAGGGGGGGGACAAATGGTATTTTGGCTGTGCAGCCTGTGCTGAATTAAATTCTCATCATTGACCCGATATTCTTGATATATGATCTAATATTCATACTGCTGGTTGATCCTCCAGGAGCTGGAGAGCAGAACAAAGACCCTGCAGGACAAATATGAGGATCTGAGAAAAGAGGTGGCTCAGAGACAAGTGGAAGTCAGGTATTTCAATTTCAATTATCCAGTTGGTGCACAAGGAGCACATATGTAGTTTTTTTTTTTTTGCATTGCCCTGTAAACTGATACTCTCTTTATGGCGTTGTCTTTATTTATGTGATTCCTCAGAATTATTAAACTGGCTCATTTTAATAAGAAGCACTGCAGCTGAATCTAATCCATTTTTTTTTAGAACACAAATGTACTTTAATGTGTATCTTGCACTCATGCCCTGCACAGAAGTCTGATGGAAGATGTGGAAACCCATGAAACGCAGCTATTGAAGGAACAGAAAGAGCTGGGAGACAAGAAGAAGATCATAGAGCTCAGAGAGGTCTGTGTGTGTGTTTGTGTGTGTGTGTGAGCACAGCTTACAGCACACCATCAATAAAATAACAAATCATCTGCTTTCTTTCACATGTTTGTGTGTCTCTGTCTCTCTTTCTGTGTTACAAGGATGAGAAAGCACGGCTCATCAGCATACCTGACCAGATTTCAAAGGAGATAGAAAGGAAACGCTCTAAGAGGGAGTAAGTACATTCAACCCCTTAACAATCTGTATTTAAGAAGCGCAGGAAAGTTAATGTTCCAAACACTGGGGATAAAGGCCCAAAATGAGCTACTTAAGGTCCCTTAGTGAGACAACACTGAGAAGAAAAGACAACAGAAGTACAGTTTGGAAATTGATTCACTCCCTGATTTATACAATCCTCCTGTCGGTTAGCTCAAATCCCTCTGTAATCTGTCTCCTCCGGTTCATCTTGATCTCTAATACAAGAAAGTAATGGATGAACTGAGTTAACATACTGTAGTTTTCATAGCAGAAACAGCATGTGCTGTGATTTGTTTTTGCTTAGTGTAACTTAAGGTCAGACCTGATATGAAACAAACAGAATTTGTGCAAATCTGAAGAAAAAGATCAATCTTTTTCATTCAGTTTCCTGCAGGAACCATCGTTTTCCAGATTTATACTTGTTGTTCACTTCTGCAAATTATCTCTGCGCTCCTCTGGATGTACAGTAGAGTTTGCGACTCTGTGGCAAGGCGCATTTTAGTTCAAATGAGGAACTAAAAAACAGACTACTATTTGTTTCAACATTCAAATGATTCACAAGGATTTGAAGATGTCCAGCCTTTTTAAATTAATAGAAATTGCGACCACATGCATCAGCCATCATTCATTTCATATTCAAGTGCAGCCTCGCTGCAGTCTCTTTTATGTTTATTTCATATTAACATTTGGGTTGCAACTGATGCAGTGGAATTGACTGTATGAGCCACGCAACTTGAAATTCACAAAGCTGAGGGGTACTGGGGGGATGTATGTAAAAGATTGATGCATATGCTGTTATTTCATAAGACATGCACTTTGACAGTGCCAGTCTGGAGTAATAAACAGATACTGACACTCTTCCTTCTGTTTTCCCCCCACAAACACACATCAGAGCTGCAATGAAGAAGATGGAAATGATAAACACAGAGATTTCAGAAATAGAGCAGCAAGTGAAGGAGGTGGAAGAGCGTAATCATTCCCTCGGATCAAAGAAGAAGGAGGCGATGAAGGAGCTGGAGGGTGTCAGGGCCCGGGTAGAGGCCGGTCAGAGGGAGTGCAGGCAGCTGCTGAAAGAGCAGGAGGTCAAGAAGGAGGAGGAGGTTGAAGTCATGGGGATCAGGTATATGCTCTTAACAAAATCACAGTCAAAAACCGACACTGGTGAGGGCAAATGTGATTTAATGAAATAAACTTTTGGGTTGTTTTTTTTTGTTTTCACTCATGTCGCTTTGTTTTTCATCACCAGGGGTATCCTGGAAATGAAGCTGCAGAACATCATGTGTGACAGAAAGTACCTGTATGAGAGTCAATCTTTGCAGCTCAGGGAGAAAAACAGGTACAGAATGATGTCAAACTGAGCATCCATCCCACCACTAAATGAGTCCCCACATACCAATAAAACTTTATTACACACTGTCCATGAGAAGGTTTTGCACTGTAAACCTAAAATAAACAGTATATACATTGCGGCAAGAAACATTCAGCTAAAGAGTTTTACACCTTAATTACTACCAAATGTCATTCTTGCCAACTTGTTGCCGCACTCTTCAGTCTCTGTGCATAGTACTTTTTAAACACTTTTATTATTTATTTGAACAAAAGAGTTCCCAAGCAAGAGTTCAAATCATTTCTTTAGCTGCATTCTACTGTTGAAAACTTGAATATTTGACAGGAATCTGTGTATAATGAGCCTAATTTGAGAAAATACATTTCCTGAGAAAAGTGTAGCCTTATGATGATGATACACATTTCAAAAGGTTGCGTTGTGTTTTTCCTCAGGCAGATGCAAGCCCTCAAGAGGATGGAGCACGCGTCGACCATGTCTGCCGAGCAGCTCCAACACACGCAATCTACCTACGTTGAGTTACAGGCACAGGTGATGGTGATGTTACTTTTGATGCGTAAAGAAAAAGCATCAGCTCAAATTTGAAGCAATTTGAGTGTTCTTGAGTGATCCGGCATTTTTTTAGCATCTGGAAGCTTTTGTTAAGTTCCTGGAAATCTGCTCAAATTATGTGAAAAACTTTTTTACATGTAGGGTGTCTGAAGACATGCAGATTTTACCGGCAAATCTCATAATGTTAAACATTAAATATAATCCTTGTGGTTTGCAACATTATGTTTTTACTGCTACTGGCGATTGGTTCGGAAAAGATTCCAGGCTTAACAGGTGTGGGAACATTTTCAGTGTAAATGTCAGCATGCCAGTAATCGAGAAGTCGATAATCGCCATTACATCAGGAGCATTTTTTAAAAAAAAATAAAAAGTCCTGTAATTTTACTGGTGTGCAGTTTTTAAAGAGAAAGCAGATGGAAGAAGAAGAAGAAGACGCATAGGTGAGTCATGGGAAATGTGTCAGCACATTTCACAAGCACACAACAATATGAAAGGAAATCACTGTGACACATTAGAGATTTCCCACATTTAGGAAATATAGAAATCAAAGCAGCTCTAAGAAATGATTCATTCATTTCCATTAAACTGCCAATCATGAATAACTCTCACATGAGCTATTACTCACAATGAATGTGACTGTGAGGGCTGCTTAGATGAGGATTCACCAGTGTATGAGTTTACCACAAAAATTTATCTCAAAGAGGATGTGATTGATAGTTTTATTTACACAATATGTTGTTATGAACTTAACACAGAATGAGAGCTAATAAGGACTTGAAATAGTGATGGTATTTGGTGTAGTGCTACATACATATATATATATATATATATATATACATATACATGTAGCTGAAGTAAAAAAACGTGGCCTTGCATCGTCTCTTTAAAACATCTTAAATATATTGATTTAGTCTTCTTCTTCTTGTGACTAACATTTTTTAAATATGTGGCAGCGTAGTTCTATCACTGAGCAGAAAGCCTGGCAACGCTGCAGTGAGGGGCGATCCTCCGCCTAAAGGAATTCATTCTTTATTAGTCTGGGTGAACACTCTCAGTGTCACAAGATCCAACCGCGAGCAGAGAGGCCTGAAGAAATTTATGATATATAGTACTAATTATTTTGCATTCAATGTTTGATGTGGGATTGATTATGCACTGACTGAATTTAATAAGAAGTTGTGGTGATCTTTGTGCTGGATCCTCATGGTCTTTCCTTTCTCAGTATGTAAAGTCTAATGGTAATTTGATTTTTGACATTCTGCCTGGTATTTCCAGTTGGATGCCGTTCCCAAAAGAGAGGCCAGTATCCAGCGGAGGATGGAGCTTCAGAAAGAGGTGGACGCTCTCAAAGTCAGCTTTGAAAAACAGGTGGGGACGTGTGGGCACAACGTGGGTGGATACAATATCATTAGCGCCTGCAAAATGCAATGCAGTCTACTGCCGTAGCCCTCTAGAGTATGTTTAAGGAGTTTGTGAATTAATTTTAATTTAGACTGTGATTGCAAAGTGTGCATCTTGTGTAAATAAATGTCAGTTTTATAGATAAGATTTCTCCCTTTGTGATCTTTATGATCTTTTGGGGGAAAAGCTTGTGAGTTGTGCCCCCGTAGTTTCAATATCCATCCTCTATCCATCTTCCTTGTAACACAATCAATAGCACATCAATATCAGTCAAACTGGAATCAGGAGACTTTTCAACTGAGAACATTGCTAAATGTGTTCCCTCCTAGCTATCAGTCACTGAGGAGGAGAGCCAGAAGAAGCAGCAGTATGAGATGATTCAGGAGCTGCTGAGGGAGTCAAACTGCCTCCGAGAAGAACTCCACAACCTCAGATGTCTGACACAGATCAAAGCTGAGGAGAGGGGCCAGAAGCACCGTGAGCTGCTCAGGGCTGAGGTGCAACACACACACACACACACACGCTAAGGCAAACAACAGCAAAAGGATGTATGGAAAGATATAATTTCACCAGGTTTTGATGTGTTCAATGGTGCATTTGATAACATGCAGACATGCATATTTCACACATAAATATGCCAACACATCAAAGAGGGACTAAAGAAGTTTTATATTTTGGGCACTCTTGTAGTTACAGTAGCAAGAACACAAATTCATGGAGAGTAAATGTCAGGACTTTATTGCCTCTAACGGTATTGCTGTGAGTGATCATTTCAGTGTGATTTGAAAAAATACTGTATATTGAGAATACCATGCAATTTTAGTTCAGCCAAATGGAAAAAAAGAGTCTAAGGGGGGCAAATTCTGGCAGACATGACATTCATAAGTGGTTGTGGACTTCATTAAAATCAGATAAACTTGCATTTTTGAAAAGGTTATGATATCACTAATGACTACACTTAAACCCAAGTCATCAATATCCAGCTCCAAAATGAATTAATGACTTCAGAAAACTCCTAAACGTCAACACCAATGTATAAACTGACTGCTACTTTATGGATGTATTTTTTTCTTTTGTTTTTTATTTATGCAAAATATCAAAAGGAAGGGAAGCTGCTAATACTGAAAAAAGTGTCCCCTCAAATATGTTTAAAGGTTGCACTCACACACACTCACACACACACAAACACACACCAGCAAAAAGGTGATGATACTGTAGTTTCTCCCTGTGTGAACCTATCTGCAGCAAATGAACCAAAACATCCAGCAGGAACTGCGAGAAAAAGCCCTGATCATCATGGACCACAACAAGCTCAACGCTGTGCTGCAGCGCAGGTGTCACTGTTGTTTTCTCTTCTCTCTTTTCATTGTCAGCCTCCTTTCATGAAACGCAAAGGTGCGTGTCATGATAAAGAGGATTTCGGTTACAGAGAAGCTGCTAAGCTGTTAATAGGTAGTGTTAGGGAAAATATAATTACCTCATCCTCTGTCACTATCTTCCTGTCTCCTGTCCGTCTCTCTGTCTTTTACTTACTTTTTCTTTCTCTTTGTTTAATATTGAGATTATTCAATGTCAACAAGTATCTGTATAATAAGTAAAGCAAATTAAATTCTGTCTTTGATTTGGTAGAAATTCATAAGATCATCCTCTGCAGTAATTACCAAGCTAACATTGCTGTACGCCTGTATACAGTACATTGATGTTAACAGTTTCACAACTGATAATTGATTCCCTGGTTATTTGTTTGGCTCCTCTGATGTGTGTAATGGCTGGGAGCACAATTAATTCAGACATCTGCACATGTTGCCTGGGCAGAAAACCTTATCTCACTAATTGGTCATACTTCAGTGTTCCGAGTTAGACAAATGCATCTGGTACCACCCAGTACGACAGGAGGCTCTCAAAATACATTCAGCTAGGTCACGACCACACACTGGAGTCTGCCCCGAAAAAACTTCATCTAGTCAAGCAGCCACAGGGTGGGACGGTAGTTCATTATTGTGTGTCTTCTCACCATGTAATTGCAATATGAAAAAAAATATCTCATATTTAGCTAGCATTGTTAACAACTCTAATGTATTACATGAATGATAATAATTTGAATAAACTCTTGGTGACACATTTTCTAAAACAAATGTAAACAATGTAGAAAAGAAAGCTGCTCTGACTGCAACCAGACTTTGTAATGAGCACCAAGTTTGTTTATGCTAATCAGTGTGTTTCTTTTTCCTTCAGAATATTACAGTATTGTAAACTGTGCGACATGATCATGGAAGAAAAAAATAAGTATGTCAAGCTCAAGCAGATCTCCTCGCACACGGTCACAGAGTTGATGGAGCAGGTTAAGGTCCTTGAAAACGAGACAGAGATCCAACGCAGCATAGTCATCAACAAGGACAGGTGTGTGTGCATGTGTGCAGTGGGGAGAAGGTTGAGTGTATGACATGTTAGTACAATGAAATAATACATCCTGATGCCAAAAAGAAGACATAGACATCTGTAGAACAAAATACTTTTAAGAGAATTGCAACAAATGCTGCCTTTGTGAAGTTGATGATGCTCAGTTTTTCAAATAACTTCATACTTTTTCTCAACCAGTGCGTTTGTTAGTACGTATCAGTGGTGCCAAATCAGCATTCCTGTCAGTATATTTCTCTTCTAGCAGTTTCTTCTTTGTGTGTGTGCCCATTCCAGATCACTCACAAAGGCTCGTATGAAGATCTCCAACAGCTGCAAAACAAGGGACAAACTACACAACGACATGTCCAAGGTCCATCTCGTCTGCTATAAGCTAACACATTTACGTTAACAGTTTACAAAAAAACCAGTATGTTACAGAGAAAGCCTCAGGGGTCCAAATTTTAACAGAGAAACTTGTTTAAGCTGGTTCGAGTGAGCAAAAAAGTTTCTATCTGGGTACTTAAATGTTGTTTTTGAGGCCTTGTATTTATCGTTGTGTGTTTCATAACACGACAAGCCACACACAGTTCACCACAGTTTGTGAACTCTTGTGTTGTCTCTTGTAAAAGTCACATCTTAGGGCTAAAGCCATTTAAAAGAATAAACATATGCCTTAAGGCTTAAGTGGTTGGTTTGAATGGTTTGGTTGGTTTAAATACATGTTTGTGCATCTATATTTAACTGTTTTTCATCCAACATATCCCTACATCATTCATTTGTGTCTTCTTATAAGTCTAAAAACATATCTCGTAGGCTGCTTGGAAGCACCGTCAGATCAGTCAGGAGTATGAAGACAACAAATTGGAGTTGATGAAGCTCACACAAATGAACAACATGCAGGAGCAGGCACTTCTGGAAATAAACAAGAATCACGAGACGGCCATACAGCGTCGCAATTCCCTGTATGTTCCTAATTTGAAGCTTACATAATGTTGCCTTAGTTCAAGTTAACTATTAATGTCAAATAATGTGTATATGCGCCTTGCCGTGTGTGTCACTTACAGTGGCATTCAGCTCCTGGAACACGAGGAAGTGTTATTCAACTACCATGAGAGGGTGAACATCCAGGAGGCAGCAATCACGAAGGGTAACATGACGCTGGAGACCCTGGAGAAGGAGATGAAAGACTTACAGTTGGCCATTAGCGAGGAGAGGAGACAGATAGACCTGAAGAAGAAGGAAGTGCCCATCAAGAAAAAGCTGGAGGCAGAGATCGCCATGCTGCAGATAGAGGTGGGGGAAAAAATATGCATATAAACCAGGACACTTGGCAGTCTGTAGTTCAACCAAACTTGCAGAACTGCATACTGATTTGTTAGCTGTAGGTGGAAAAATTGGTGTGTATTCATGAGAGTGATTTCCTTAAAACTGTGGATTTCATGGAAATCATTCGTACTGTTTTGTAAACACTGATGACAGTGCCTGAGTAACTCCCAAGACCCACGTCTACTTCTTGTTTCTTCCCCTTATTTCTTCCAAAGAAGAAACTCTTTCTTTTTCAAAGTTGATTAATATCTGCTGTGAATAGAGTCTACTGTATAGTTACTGAAGATTACTGCGTAGGTGTTTTAGGGCCTGCATCAGGTATATTCTAGTACTGAATGAGCATTGCAGACAGAAGCTCGTTTTGTAGGCTTCTGTGTTACCTCTACAGTTCCCCTCAAATAGCTTTGCTGATATAGCAACTCATTTATGGAGAATTTGCCTCCAGTATGCTGCTGCGCACATTTCCCCAACGTCCAATCACAGTGTGACCACAACTACATCAGGGTGTAACTCGCCTCATCAGATTCAAAACGCTATCTGGAATCAGTTAGACCTGTCAATTAGCGCTTCCTGGTGTGATCACACGATAAAAAGTTGCACTCAGGAGACAGGATTAACCACAGGCTTTGTGTACACAAGCTAAGCAAAGTTTTCCTTGGAATCCTCTGGCAGTTTTTGTGTTTATGTGTGTGTTTGTATGCATGTCCATAAACCAGTTTATCCAACAGTGCTGCAGGCCATTGTCCAGCAATGTGTGTGTGTGTGTGTGTTCCTCTACCTCCTCATGTGATCATGTGATGTCAGTAGTGGAGAGTCCTTGTAGGATCGTGTGAAGCGTGTAACAACACAGACAGAAAGATTCACATAGATCACCACAAATGAGCAGACGTCTCTTTTGAAATACTTGAGACTAGACTTTCTTGAATAGACTCATTATTTATATTATACTTGGCTCTTACACTTAATTTCAGCAACAAGTGTGTATTTTGACCTTCCTCTGTGTGATTTTACTTGTGCATTTCAAAAAAAAGTCTCTTAACCCTAAGACAAAGTTTTTAGAAAAACAACATTGCAAAAATCGTACTCTGCTGTCTTTGATCACTTATCAAAAGTGGTCATTTCAAACCTGGTTTTCAGAGCTGATCCTTTCACTGCTGAGGTGAACCAACTGTTGTTGAACACTCTCAGAAGTTCGAACAGACAGAAGCAGCGAGTTCGCTAACTAAACTCCGAAGACAGACGTGCACAAAGAAGATGAAGATCTAAACCAAGAGAGACAAACCCAAACAACCAGACACCGCTGCGAGTTTCACAGAGACAGACGTAGACACACATGAATAAATAAAATGAAAACACAAACATATTCAAGCAACTTTGCAATGCATATTGACAGACACGTAGAAGGAGAGAGATTTGAGCGACACCTAATACACACACACACACACACACACACACACGCATACACACAGTTTCCCTGCCAGCGGCTGCGTGGTGGGATTGGGTGTGTTTCTGCTGAGGATCAGAGTGACTGGTTTCGAGTTGCTGCTGGACCAGACTCCTCTCATCTGAGCCTTGTGCTCTTTTGGATGAACGCAGTGTTGGAACAGACTTCATCATGTGATGCTTTCGGAAGAAAAAAAAAAGCACCCCTTTCCCCTTTTTTCCTCCATCTGTTTACTCCTTCTGCTGTTTATCATTTTGCTACAGTGGGCCTCTGTGTTGCTTTCGAATTCATTTCACTTTTATTTTCTATTGTTTTCTCTCATTATCATCATAAATTCCTTCCCTCTTGGACTCTTCACCCCACGCACCCCGCCTTTGCCTGACCGCACTTCCTCCCATTATTCTCTTGAGCTACTCTTAAGGTTTTTGTTTAATTGGAAGTAACTCTATCTGATCATCCTCCCTTCCCCCTTCCACATTTTTTTCCCAGTTTATCTCCATTTCCCTCTTCCCCTTTCTGTCTGACCTTGCATTTGGCTGTACATGCAGCCTTTAAATTCATAAATTCCTTTTTCCTGTCCTTCCTTCCTCCTGTTTTTAGCATGGCTTTAGGGATGGCAATGTCAGCCTTATGGTCAGTCCACCACATTTGTCAGGACTGTAATATCTCAGCAACTATTGGATGGGCTGCCAACCTTTGTAGAGACGTTCATGGTCACAGAAGATGAATTCTACTGACTTTGTTGACCCTTTTTCCTTGAGCTTCACCATGAGGTTGACGTTTGTGATTTTGAGTGAAAAGTCTTGTAATAACTTAGGTGATTATTAACTTTTCATGTAGCATCATCATCAGGTAAAGTTACGTGTAGATATATTGTTTGTTGTTTAATTGTGTTGTCTAGTAGTTATTGGAATGTCTGTTGATATTTGATGTGGAAACAATCCTACATTTTCCTGTGGATAATTGGTTTCTGCCGTCTTTCTTGTTTCTAGAGTGGGTGCTCACTGCTTGTCATGTGTTTGATTACCTCACCAGGTGCAATGCTAATTACCTTGAGGGGACTCACCTGTCTGTCTGCTACTTAAAAGGCAGCTACACTGCATGACTGTAACACTGATGATGGCTGGACAGCCGAAAATGTTTTGTCTTCTGTGACTAAAGGCATCTCTTGTCATTGAGAGCAATCCTCCTCTGTCAGCAGCATCATCATCAGACCAAACTTTTAATTTGTCCAATACTTTGGTTTATGACAGAATACCTGCAAAATTAATGACAGGCCATCAGCTTCAGGTGTACTTTTTGTTTAGTGCTAATTAGCAAAAACCAAGATGGTGACGAAGTTAAACATTAAACCTTCTAAACATCAGTAAGTAAATATACTGATGTTAGCCTTAAGCTCAAAGCTGTGTTCAAGTACAGCCTCACAGAGCTGCTAGCGTGGCTGTAGACTCTTACTGTTGTTTGGATGCACATGCAACTTCTGGAACTTTCTAACAACCAACACTTACATCCCTGATTGGTGCAACAACCCATCTGTCTGTTCATCCACCCAGTCATTCCGTATATTCTCCTTCCTGTGTAAATAGCAAATCATCTTCTAAATCGCCGTTTTCCCTCATACAGCCGTATAGCTCCCCTGGGTGCAAAAAGTGAAACACAGGGGTCTCTCCTCTTGCAGGAGGCTTGCCAGCCCAATTCATTCTCTTTGCAAATTCATCCTCTGAGCGAATTCAATTTCCATGCAACTGCTTTGCTGTCAATTTATCATATATATTGTATATTTGTATTCATCTGTGACCAGTTTATCTGTTCATTGCAGACGGACCCCCCCACCCCCTCCATTTGATGGGGAATTTTTGACAAAGATAGATCGGACCATCTGTGAGACTATTGAAGTTCAATATACTCTGAGGCTTTCATTTGCTCTGAGGAATTTTAATTGCCGCAAAATAAACAGAGGTTGTTGTTGGATTCAGGATTTACAACTTGTTTGAGTTGCTGGCACATTGACATCTCAAACACATACAGGCGCGTACACATGAGCACAGACACTGACATCAGTGCAGCGTTTGTGAAGTTGTGATAATACCCTCGCAGCAACAACTGAATATTGTTCAACAGTCCTCTAATGACTAGCTACACTTGTATACTTACCCACATGCATGCAAAATATCACAAACATACAGACAGTGAGATATTTACAGAACACAAACAGAACGATGGAGTGAGATTCATGACAGGATGGAGATGATAACACACTGTATCGTCCCTATGGTAGTGAGTCATATTGTTTGTCTGTCCCTCTCTTAAATCTTTGTCCAACCTGTCTAGAACTTATTACCATGGGGAAACCCTCTGTGAATTGTGTCTTCTGAAAGACAGTGTGTGTGTGTGTGTGTGTGAATGTGTGGAAGTGTATGTGAATTGTACTGTACGTGAGAGACTAAAGGCAGACTGGTAGAGAGCAAGCAAGAAAATAAAACAAACAGAAACAGAAAGGATGATAATACTGTGACATGCTGTAATTTCAATTGTGTGGTGTGTGTGTGTGTGTGTGAAACTTCACGCTACAATTCTTAAATTCGTAATTCATTAACTCACCTCTTAAATCTGACCTCTCTTAAAACACTGTCTTTTTTTGCTGGACTGACTAGAAATTAGGTTTGCTCAAAGTTTGAGATCACACAGCAGATCTCAAATGGAAAACTTCTTTTTTTTTACCATATTTAAAGCACAAAAACCTTAAATAGAAAGATGACATTGTGACAGACATATTTTACCACGACCAACTAAAAGACGAGGCCTGCTTTGGCATTTCTTCATTAGTTGCCCGCTTTATAATTGATTTTAGGATCTTACTGATTACTTTTACCATCCTTTTATTGAGGTCCTGAATATCGTCTTGTTAATTCAAAATTTCTATTTATAACAGTATTCCCAATTAGCTTTGCATTCCTAATTTTTTGCACTGTCCACCTTAACTGCTAATACATTATGGGAACAGTAACTCCAAATCATATCCAATTACTGATTATGTCTAAGGTTACGCGTGGCCTCAGTTATCTTTCTTTTAATGTCTTATGAGACTCTGTGTAGCCTGAGCTTCTCTGCATGCAGAAGCCTTAATTTATAACCATTCCCGTCTCCCAGGAAGAGACTGAAAGGGAGGGAAATGGTTGTCAGGAGCTTGAAGGCTGTTAAATGATTTGAGAATCACCATCATCTTTTAAATCTCCTCTAGAAACATACCTACATAAGATCTTTTATACCCTTAAACTTGTGATCATTTTGTGCCCCAGTTGCCTTATCTGACATTGTGTTTGCAATGTCTGTATTTATTTATTCAATGTTTTTATTCATTATAATTGTTGTATTTATGATTTGACTTTGTTCGATTTTATGAGGTTGTGAATTAGTTGAAAATCCGCCTCACTGCTGGTATTGCTGTCACTTGAAGGAAAACCAACAGCTGACATGGTTTTTCTCTGGAACGGATCAATTTGACAACAGTGTGAATCTGTTTACTAATATTACATGTGTGTTTTTTAATATTGTGTGCTGTTAAATTCTAATTTAGAAGACAACTTATAAATGCACATTTCCAAATCAAATTAAAATTTATTCCTCATTTGGGGCTTCTGGAAGCTTAAGTTCAGCTCATTTGTTCACATGTTCTGGTAATTTAACCTCACATAACCTTATTATGATTATGATTTTACTGCTGTTTTACTTTACTGACCTTTCTGCTTTACTGATCTGTCCCTTTGTCTTTTGTCATGTGAGGCACTTTGTAACCTAATTTGGCATGTGGTATATAAATAAGGTCATTATTTTTTTATTATTATACTGTTAATCACGCAGTGTGCCATCCATTATGTGGCTTTTTAAGCCATCATGTCAACTGCTAACTGAGCTGAAATAATGTAAATTAGATGCAAATTGTATTCTGCGTGGAAGCTGTCATATGTACAATGCTTTACAGCATTCATGAGCCAAGAAAGAAGCTATTCTTTGTGACTGTCAGATGAAGAAAACAGAGGCAGGCAGGCAGGCAGGCAGAACAGAGACACTGACACAGAGACAGATGAATACAAAGAGAAAGACAAACATCAGCGCATACGAACAACAGAGAGAGGACGGGTATAAAAATGTTAAGAGCAAGGGCACAACAGAGGAAAAAAAAAAAAAAGATTGATTGAAGAGTGGCAAGAGGAGAAGGAGAGTGACAGAGACGCGCTGTACCACATCCATCATGCAGTGTTTAAATGGCTTAGAGTGGTTATGTATGAGGGTGGAACACAGATCAATCAGACTCAGAAGTGAGGACTGGGCACACACTCCTCTCAGTCGGGCATTCGCAGAGTCTGACGTCTGCAAAGTTCATCTTCATTTAAAGCGTTGAAATTAATCAAAACATCTTTATGGCCAGTGACAGGTTTCTTGACGCTGATGTTTTTTTCTTTTTCCAACCATTACATAATACACTTTAATACACTTTCATAAGAACAGGTAAACAAAATTAATTTTTCTAAGCAATCAATACATGTATCCTTGATGTTTACTTTGACTTGTGTAAAGTTATTACCAGAAAGAGGGCATTTATTTATAGTGCAATTAATTTTTCTGTCATGACAAAGAGGTTTACATTTTTCTACCAACTCACAATATCAGCTCTTGTTTAATTTGTGTAATATCTGTGTGGGCGGGTACTAAAAATAGTTTACTAAAAAAACTACAGTTACAGCAGCCACACAGGCGTTTAACCAGCAGGAGGGCCGACATGTTGACTGTTGCTTCATCCACATGTCATTTGATGTTACCCTGTGACTGACTGTTACTCTGTGTTGTGATCCGAATCACAGAGTACTGAAGGAGAGACAGCTGTAATGCTAGCTTGACACGTCCCCCCCCCCCCAGTGTTTTGTGGTGTCACCATGATCACACATGATCCTTTACAGTTCCATGCCCTCATTCGTATGTTCAAAAAATAAACAGAATCATTTTTCCGGCTTCGTCGCTTGATTTTGACTTTGAAACGATCCTAATCGTGCATTCGACTGCTCGCGCCGGGCTTTTGTTGTCAGTTATGTTCTCTGTGAAAACTGCAGATAACACTGGTCTGTTGCAATTCCTGTTTTTCAGCATTTCTTGTCTCCAATTCAGTCTTTCTTGTCTGCTTTCACATCCTATCGCTCCCTCCTTTTCTCACGCTGGTCCTCATGCTGTCTTTTCTGCTTTGCTTTGCTCTTTCTCACTGTATCTTCCTCGTCTCAGTCTTTTATCATTCTCTCTGAATGCATCTCCGCTCTCATCTCTGTCTCTGCTTTTCAATCCATCAGCTGCTTTTACTGTATTTTCTGCCTCTCAAGTTTTTTTTTTTCTACTTGAGTATCTGTAACTTTACCCTTACAAACACCTCCATTCATCACATGACAGGCTTACTATTAAGTTAAAGCCGAAATCATATGACGGTGAGGGAGAAGCAGCTCTATTTAAGGGGCTGAACCCCTTTTTAAAGTCTGTTTTAACCAGGCTTGCTGCCTGTTTGCATGAGCGAGGCTTCATTAATCTTGTCTGTGAAGGGAAGGGGGAAATGGGAATCATCACTTTGTTCCACGCTGTCACACTTTCACATTAGATACCAACACGTAAACATACACAGGTGCATGTACGTACACACGTATGCGCTACATGGTTGGATGGAGAAAAGCTGCTGTTTCATAAACGAGGTCATGTCAGGTCACACCCTGTTTTTCTCCTCAGTTCATCCTCACTCCTGTCTTTACTCTTTGCTGGCTATCCAATCACTTCTTCTTCACTTTCTACTTGTCTCCTGCTCCGATCTCCTCAGGCATCTATTAATATTTTCTCCTGTGGTCTCTTTTTTTCACTTTTTTCTTTCTTCTGTCATTTGATCTGTGTTTTTTTTCCCTCCTTTCTATTTTCTGCTTACATCTTTTTTTATGATCCCTGTCATGGCTCCTTGATCATCTCAGCTACATATATTTTTATATATAGACTACTTTTATTTTGTTGTGAAGGGTCCGTTGGGTATTTGCATTAACTTCCCTGTCGTAGCTACAGTATCATTTCCATCTGCAGTCTCTTTTCAGGTGTCTTTGTAAATCTACATGAAATACTATTTATTATAATGATCTGTATTTTGCATAATGATTTGCATTTTCATCTTGACTGACCTGGTCAGTAAAAGTGAAGCTGTCTCATTTAGGGCTGCAAATAACAATTATTATCAGTTAATCAGTTGCTTATTTCTTCAATTGGCTGATTAATTGTTTATTCTATAAAATGTCAGTGGAGCAGTTTGAAAATTCCCAGTGTGTACAGCTTTTTTGTGGATAAACAGTCCAAAAAAAAAGAGATTCACTTAAATCAGTGTCCTGCATATTTTAGATGTTTTCCTCTTCCAACACACCTGATTCAAATGATCAGCTCGTCATCAAGCTCTGCAGAAGCCTGATAACGACGCATTCATTTGAATCAGGTGTGCTGAGAGTGAATATTAAACTTACACTCACAGGGTGGCCAGAAACACAACTCCAAAATGAACGCTCATGTTATATCAACTTAAAAATGTTAGTATGTCAATGTTGTGTTTAGCTGTTTCTGTTGCCCCTAAGTGGCAAAAAATAAGTGAATGTACTGTGAACACACAGTTTCCATGAATCTTCCCTAAGGGTCTTTTAAGGGTGGGAAAAATAACTTTATTCCACACAGTCCCTCAGTATCACATGAATATTTCACATCAGCTAACCTTACATTAGCTGTACCGTAAGTTACCCTCTCTGTAAGACTTTTTATTTCTTCACAATTGTATCAAATGCAGTCATACAGGATTCCCCTAAAATTCAGCCTGAAGTAGTTGTTTGGGATTTCAAGAATTAAAACTAAAGTTCTGTGCTTTGAACCATCAATCTTCTGTCATTCATCTAATTAATTAATCAACTAATCATTTCAGCACTAGATGTTTGTACGTGGCCTCTATTTCTTCTGTTCTTTAAGGCAGCAAGGCAGCCTGCGTAGTTAAAAGAACTCATAGCATTACCAAATCTCACAACAGCCAATGTACTTCAATGAAGTATCCTATCAAAAACTCCTTTAGAATAAGAATGTCAGCTTACGGCATGAATCTAAAATGCCTTCGCTCTCCCCTCACTTAATTTTAATGTCTTCTCTTATCCTCCACCCCGCCTTTTGTCTCTCTCCGCTCTTTTAACTCAACGCCTTTGTGCTTTCCTTACCTCACATTTTATTTCTGCTGTCTTGCGAGATGACAGAAAATTAAAAGAATAAAAACCCCAGTCCCTTGGAGGGATCCTGTGGTGTGTTTTTTTTTTTTTTTTAAATTTTGGTTTCTCTTATCACATTCTACCACTTACTTGTCACCTAGCGGGAAGTGGCTCCTATATAGGCACTACATTTAGCTTAGACATGTCTCAGGTTGGGTTTTTTTTTAAATCCCCAGAGCAGTAAGTAACTTGAATGCCTGGAGGAAAAGACACTGGAAACACAGGCGGTTTTTGCTTTTATGCTTTAATGTTTGTTTACATATTCATTTAAGTGAAGAGTGCTGTCCTGTGGGAAATAACTTGTATTATTTTCATTATGAGACATCGATGACAGTGACTTGAATACAGTCTGGCCTGTATCTACAGTATAAATGTCTATATTATATAACTGAATACTTTATCTGCACTATTTTTTCCTTGTTTTTGTGTTAATCCATCTCATACTCGTACTCTTTGTGTCTCTCAGTTGTCAGAAGCCAGAGATCAGAGTCTAGAGGGTCTAAATCGAACAGCTGATTACAAAGAGCTAAAAGGCACAGACCCTTCAACTGTGGAACTGGTGAAGAAGATCGAGCAGGTACACTGTAACATTACAACGTGTTAATGTTTGCTTGTGTGTGCAAATGTAGCAACATACATGTTGTCTGTTTAATGAATTTAGATCCTCTTTTTGTCATTTTTAAGCAAATATCGCAACAGTTTTGTGGTGAAAATGTGTGTGTCCCTATGCGTGTAGCTGGAGATGAATCTAGCAGAGCGTGAGAGACAGTGCCTGGAAAAAGAACTCCTCATGGACCAGGTGACCCGGCTCTCGAAGCCGCTCAGAGAGCAGGCAGACAACTGCCAACAGGACCGACTGTCACTGGCAAAGAAGGTAGATAAGAAGATCCACTTACAGTACACACAGACAGAGATAAGGCTCAGCACACAAGCGCACACACATCAGACAATACGGACACAAACACAAGCTTCCACACAAAAGAATACACACTCAGACTAACTAACATATACAAAGGCAATTGTATCATTTTTCTCTCCATTTACAATCACACTAGTGTCTCTTCTTCTGTTTTTCCCTCTATAAACACACTGACACGTCGGTTGCAGAGCATGTGCGCTCCATGTGAGGAGCCCCGCAGAGTGGGCATGAAGGAGTTCACTGACCATTATAAATGTGTCTCACTCTCACTTGCTGTCTATCTTCTTCTCTCCTGGGCTGTCTTTATTTGTCTCATAAGTTGTAAATAGTGTCAGATGTGTGCAAAGAGCTACAGTGATTGAATTGCATTGTAGAGTGTAGCAGAGGTTTTTATCAAATCATATTGAATCATCAGCTTCACAAGATGTATGTTAGTTGCATCACAATGTGTTTGTTTTTTTCCAGATCAGTGTGAGAAGTTGAGATTTACCTAATCTGTATGTGTATGTGTGTGTGTGTGTGTGTGTGTGTGTGTGTGTGTGTGTGTGTGTGTCGTCTGCCTCCAGCTGAATGAGCTCCGAGCTCATATAATTGACACCAGTCACCGTATGATGGCTGTCTCAGCGGAACTGTCGATGAAGCAAGCTGCTGCTTTGTCTCTCCAGCAAGAGATCAAAGAGAAAGAGCTCCAGGTCAGAGGTGGTCCCAGTCGCTCATGCCTTCACAGCACATACCGCGCACAACAATGTGACTCTGGAGTCCAACCTGCGATTTCGGTTGCACATTCTGCCCTCAGCCTCCCCACTGTCTTTCCCATTATTCCTGTCACTGTTCACTGACCGCGATCGAAGAGTGAAAAGTGTCTTCGAAATCATTTCTCACTATGTCCCATTTTTTGCCTCAAACTCATTTATTTAGCTTATTTGCAGAGTAAAACAAATCAAGAGGTAAACACAGGGGACCAAAATAACATTCAGCCATTTATTTTCATAAATAATAGAGGAAATGAAAGCATCAGGGAAACACAGTTATATTAAGCAATTATGTTAAGCATTCACAGGCACCACTGGTCCTGCTATTAGAAGTTAGCAGACTTTTCTGAAACAGATTGTCCCTATGCAGTTATATTGTTTGTTTACTAGAACTGAAAAATAGCTGTGGCAGCTAGCAGTTAGCCTGTTATGAACTGCAGTATATCCATAGCAACCAAGAGGAGTTCCATTGCTGTTCTTTGTACCAGAAGTATCACCTGTTGAAAAGTTTAAATACTGGCTAACTAACTTCACTGTTCATGTGTTCAAAGGACTTTTAAAGACTTTTAATTTGCATCAACAGTAAGTAAGTAAGTTAACATCTTTCAGATGGTGGTTTTACGTAGTCTTAACTTCCTGTTCAAATTAAAATGTCACATCTAGTTGTGTAGCATTCTTCTGTTGATGTTTAAAGCTAAATACTGTATTTATATTTTATACTTTTGCCTATATGTGAGCTAAATCCATCTCTGCATAGCTATGCTCTTACTATATAAGGTATTTACCTTTTAATACATACATCTGTTACTTTTTATTTCCTATCTCCTATCTGTAGACAAGACAACTAGTCAAGCTAGCTAACTCCTGGGAGTAATGTTTGGCTCTTTAGCTGATTAATGTTCCACTATGTTCACCAGCCAGTTGCTATATTTGTGTGCTGTTTTGGTGCTGGGCAAGTAGTGGATAACTTACAGTGGGATTATCAGAGCTTTTTCACCAAAAACAGCTACCTGCTCCAGCTGGAAACAACACTGTTGAGAGCTGTGAGAGTGAACCAAAACAGTAAAGTTGCAGGCCGGAAAAACCAAAACAATGAGCTGAAAGACGCTAAAAATTTCTGTAGAGCTGAGAGGATGATTACCTTCTGTGGGTTCATCACCATGGCCGACATTTCACATTATGCATAGTCATTCATCCATCGTTAATCTAAAAGTATTGATTTGTGCAGCTTTAAGGTAACATTATTTTTATTCATTTAATATTGTCAGTCATATCTTGCATAACTGCACTGAGAAAAAACAGTTCACAACACCATCTTCAATTTAACTAACAGAAACATATATGTTTATTTACTTTGTAAAAATTATATATTTTGATAGCTTCACGCTTTTTCAGTATTAAGTCCTCCCAATTCTAACACCAGTCTGCCCAACACCAGTCAATTCAACTTTGCAAGCATCACATCCAAACATACATTTCCATTCAGATATGAAGTGACAATGCTTAATCAATCATATTACATGTTTTTCATTGAAATCTTTGATGGTTAACAACTCATGTATAGAATAGAATATTCAAGCTCAATGGTTTTGGGATCTAAGAGAAAAATGACAGACATCAGCTAAACCATCATTTAAGCGATACACTTTGAATTCAGAGACTGATTTGAACAGCTTTTTGGCTCAATAAAAACTACAAGTTCTGAAAATGAGCAGATACCCCACATGCGTTCAGAATGTTTCAAGATATGTGTGTTAATAACCTGAAGAGCCCCTGCAGCTGATGTATGCCTGCAGCAAGACTTAGAAGTAGAAAACGCAGGGGCATAACTTTGCCCAAGTTCTGACACTAATACGACCATCTGTTTTCGGGCGCAGTTTGAATTGAATCAGGCCAAGAGAGTGCGAAGTGGACCGAGTGATAGGAATGCAAAGTGAATGTTTCTCGCGCTGCCCCTGTGTTTCCAGATGGACAGGTGCCAGCAGCGGTTGGAGCAGGACCTGCCACTTTACCCTGATATAGAGGAGGAATGGAGGAGGATGCTCCGGGACAAGAAGAGGAGACAAAGGGACAAAGAGGAGAGAGAGAGGGTAAAGAAATACAGACATACACAAAGATCACTGGTCAGGAACTGATTAAAGCACTGAAGGGCAAGAAAAGAAGAAGGAGTGACAAAGAAAAGAAGCGGAGCGGGGGGACATGACACGAGGCCGAAATCGATTAATATTCGGAGGCACAAAAGGGCTGCTGTATACCTGAACGTGCACAGGCTGAGACAGTAGTGAATAGAAATCCTCCACACACACACAGGCTAGGCAGGAAATAGAGTAGTTTTGTCAAAATGCACAAACACAGGACAAGAAGGGCAGACAGGAGTCGAGCCCGTTTACACAAGAAAGGGATCAGTTGTGTCTAAAACCAGTCCAGCTGCCTGCAGCTTGTTGTTGTACCCAGTTTATTCCTGTTAAGAGCCCCAAAACACACCATAATACTCTACATGCACAATGCCAAACAAAAAATAGGAGGAAACTTGCACAATCAGAAGTTACATTTGGAGTCATTGTTAATCATCCGTTTTAAGCTTTTTCCATAAAATGTACTGTATTTGTTTTTGTGAATTTGATAATAGAGATATGTTCTTTCCTGTTTATTTATTGGCAGTTCTTGCATTTTTTTTTTCTTTTGCATTCAAAGCCATTATTCATTGTTTTGTGTGCACCCCTTAGATCACATGCCAGGGTATAAACTACTGTTCATATGCATGAGAAAATCGCCATCTCTTTGAAGTCTCTGTGAGATTTAGGCACAGTTCATTTGCATGCCGTTGTGAGGTGAAAGTCAAAGGCGTGACTGTAGTGTCACGAGGACGTGTGCACGCTGGAAGAGGTTGTTTTTTTTTCTCTCAGCGGGAGTCCGCCATGGTTACAAATTGATCCATCAGCCGTACTGAGTTCAAATCAATTTTGCCAGTCACTGTCCGTATTCTACAGGCTATATTTTAGTTTTATTAGAGGAATTTTTCTGGATTTTTTTCCAGCCATAAATAAACTGTATTCAATTATTTAGCAGCTATAGCTCAGGTCATAGAAAGGGACAGATATTAAAGGAACAGTCCGACATCTTTGGAAATACACTTATTCACTCCCTTGCCAAGTTTTAGATGAGAAGACCGATACCACTCTCATGCCTTGTTTGCCAAACATGAGGCAAGAGCCAGGAGGTGATTAGGGTTAGCTCAGCATATTGGAAGCAGGGGGAAACGGCTAGCCTGGGTCTCTGCAAAGTTCAACATCTCTAAAACTTAGTAATCAACATATTGTTTGTTTAATCCATAACAGAAATATAAAAACAACATTTGCCTGGTAGTTGCCTGGCAACCACAACGAGACAACTCCTAGACGACGTAACTCCAAGTGTTCTTGAGCAAATAACTGACGTCCAAATCGCTCTTGATACTGTGTGTGTGTAGGCGAAATGTAAGTCGAGGAAAAGTCTTTCAAACGAATGTTACGTAAATTAGCTTATGTTACAAAAGGTAAAATAATTACTACAGAGAGAAATACGTGTACCTAGTCACCTTTGGAATATAAATAGTGGCACTTGCATTATCAATTGAATTTTAAACAACACCTCTATGTTCACCGTCTTAGAAACGTCTTAGGAGGAAAAACACTGAACATCATGTCAGCGAGTCGTCTTTGTGTCATAAGCTGCATCAGATGGATTCACAGGTGCAGTTTATTGTCTATAATCCTGCACATCACATCCTACAGAGAATCACTACTATCAATGATCTCTCTAATGTGTGTTTTCAAGTACTGTAGATAAAAAAATCCCCAGTCAGCCTTGTGATTCTGAGCTCATGAATTCTCAATTGTTCACGCTGCCCTATTTGTCTTGAGATATAAAAAAATAAATAACTAAAATTAATTATTCCATTTACATGATTAAACTTTGGGAAAATTAAATTTTAACTATTGAGTCCAAGGTCATACATTATTATATATTACATTAAATATTAAACCTGCTGCTTGGTGTGTGTGTGTGTGTGCTTATGTGCTGCAGCTGGCTGAAGAAAACGAGTGGAACCAGTTGCCTAACGGAGAGTACACCACAGCTGAAATCCGTCCCAACGCGTACATCCCCCAGTCCGACCAGCTCCCCCTGCCCAAACCCTACGGAGCCCAGGCCCCCTTCAAACCCTCCCAGCCAGGAGCCAACATGAGACATTTCCGCAAACCGACGCTCAAACCTTTAGAGATATAAAGAGCAATATGCATACATTCAGATTAAGACCACTGTAAATTCATGAACTTGTGGGTGTTAGTATGGATTTATTTTTGTAATCCACACAGTTCACATCAGTGTCCTTCAGGAACATTTCATCTCCACTTGAGGAATCAAATAAAAATTTAAAAGCAAATGCGCATTTCAATTTTAAAAAATATTTTCCAGTGCATTTTCACTGACTTGGCTCTTTCCTATCAAACAACTATTGATCTATCTGCTCCTTCCTCCAACTTCTCTCTGCTTCTCGTGTTTGTTTCCTCACTGTCTAGCTTACCACTGCTGTTTTGTCACATGTGTGTGTGTGTGTGTGTACTCCTGAACTGCATCTGGTTGTAATCTTGTTTCCTGTTTTCTTTTTTCTTTTTTTTAATTTACTGGAAAGAGCTTGTTTACACTCTGCTTGCAGCAACACCAAATACTGTAGAGGAGTGGAAGGGAAAACAAGAGAGCACACAGGAAAGATGGAATTTGTAAGTGTGTGTTGTTACATCATGTCCACCAATAAAACATTTTGTTTATTTCTGTACCCAGCAACATATCATGACCGTTTAACTGCTTTTCTTAGATAAATCCATTTCTCGGGGACACTGGAATATTTTTACATACTCTGCCTTGTTGCCATTTTAACCCTCACGCTTCTAATGTCGCTGTTGATGAATAAATTGGATTGGGTTTAAGCTCTAAGCTAGGTTAAGAGTGTCTGCTTAACGCCTGAAATGATAAATGTAAATATAGAGGGGAAGATGAGGCAATGAAAGAGCATAGAAAATGACAAAGAGAGAAGAGAATTTAAATGAGGAGGAACGAGAGATAGATGGCAGTCGGAAAAGACGGCAGAGGAGAGTCAAAGGAAAATATGGAGCTCTAAATGAGGTGGAGAGTTCAGAGTTGGTTACTTGTGACAAAAAAACAAAGTCACATGCTTTCAAAGCTTCTGGAGCTCCATCTGCTGATCTAGCTTGATATCAAAACAGTTTTCTCGTCAGTAGGCGTGTTCTGCTGCTCGTAAGCGTGTGTGGGTTTGCATACCAAGTTTATGTGGGGACCATTACTGTGTACAGCATGATTCCCAATTACCTCATCTACTTCTGCAGTATAGCCAGGGAGTACATGGAAAGATTTTGGAGTAGCTCGAATAATTTGAAAGCATAGACGTCATGATTTGATACAAAAATATATCCACGTTGTATTCAGGAGAAAAATAAACATCCATAATAAAATTACATATTGGTGTCATAGTGAATTTATTGTCACAGCACTACACAGAAAACACCTCCCACTAGCCTGAATTGGTTGTAATGGATGAATTATGAATAATACATCTGTAGTTGTAATAACAAATTACTGTAAAGCCACATGTTGCCACAGAAAGTGTATGAAAACTAGTTAGCAAGCTAACAGAGGTCGAATTTGTTAGCTAAAAGTAATAGATCATTTAAATAGTTAAAGGATAGAGTAATTTATAAACATGAAATAATGAGCTAAAGTAAATGGCTAAACAGCTAAAAGCAATGGATAAATGGTTGGGCTAATCAGCCTACCTAACATTGATGGATAAAAAACTGAAATAGCTCAAAGTAATGGATAAACAGTTGAAATAATTAGCTATAGACATACCTAAAAGTTTTAGATAGATAAGTAGTTAGCTATGAGTAAGGATAAATGGTTGAAATAATTAGCTAAAAGTTGGACAATAGATGACAATTCTCTGGCTCATTTACAGTTCTTTTTTCTGTTAACAAGCATTGTCCCTGTCAACAGATGAAAATATAGCTAATGGATAGACATAATTACCTAAAAGTTTTAGATAAATAATTATCTAAAAGTAAGGATAAATGGTTGAAATAATTAGCTTAATGTTGCCTCTTCAGCATCTCGCCAGGGACAATAGATGGAAATTAGCCTTTTAGGCTAACTCTGGCTCATTTAATTCAATTTTTTCTGTTGATTAATGAGCATTGTCCCTGTCAAATAAATAAAAATAATAAATATATAAAAAATAAGTAATTAATAAACAGTTTAACAAAATAGTTAATGGATAGACATAATTACCTAAAGGTTATTGATAAATATCGGTAGTCAGCTAAGTAAGGATAAAAGATTGAAATATTTTGCTAAAAGGAAAAGATGAGGGTACCAAGTGGTAGAAGTAGATACTCAAACTTGACCACACCGACCTAAAGGTTGACAGTTCAACTGTATGTAAGAAATTATTTGAACAAATGTTACTTATGAACTTTAAAATCAATTGAAATTAATACATTTGGAACATGATGGTGTTGATGAAGGGGTACTTGAACTAACAATAGGGATGTTGGGGTACGGACAACCGAACCACTGGTGTACACCGCGTCAAGCTTAGTTTGTGATACATGCTGTGTGAGTCAACTTCTTAAAAGGTTCAAAAAGGCAGCAGGTTGAGTTTATCTGATTCTGAGCCAACCCTGCCTACCCATGTGGTGATGTGTGTGTGTGTGATCATCAATTGCAGGCTGATGCTGAGAGCTGTCAGATTAATTTAGCCCCTCACTGTTTGTGCTTTATTAGTCGGCTGCATAACACTGTCTGCATAACAGAGTGTGGAGGAGGCAATCAAATGGTGAATGAACAATTTGTTCACATTTTAAAGAAGCATACCCAGAATAGAAATAATGTGAGCTGATTCCACCCAGGTGGTGGTCAAGGTTTTGAAAAGATTTTGGCATTCATGTAGATAATCCAAAATAAGCATGTATGTGAGCGTGATGGGTGTGTTCCTTCGCTAAATGTGACTCAGCGTGTGATGACTGATGCTGACATTATTTCCTGATTTCTGTGGAACTCTGCTGAGTCTGTCCAAAACACTCTCTTCCACCTCTGCACTAGTTTTTCTATTTGAATGTGAGTTGAGATCATTTCTAAAGTTTTCTCCAAGTTCCACATTGCAATTGCCTCTCAACAAAAAGATTCAAGGAAATTCATTGGAAACCGAGTTAGCCAAGGCCTTAAGTGTTACCACAAAACTTGTCAGTGCACCATGTTCTTCAAAAGTATGACAGTAGGAAAGAAAAGTACAGTAATCTTCAAAAAAAAATCTCTTTATTTACAATTCATCATACAAAACTCTTTATGTAAACATAAGAAACGAGTGATTAAGAAATCCCTTTATTTAGAGGAATGTTTTACTTCTCAAATCATATGACATGACATGTAAATATGTAGTATTTAGTCTTAGATGGGGCATAGGGTGCCAACATTCAGACACTATAAGAAGGATTATGAACAAATACTGCACACACACACACACCCCACTGTAACTTCACCACTTACAGTAAAAGCTCCGTCATGATTGAGGGCACACGGCCACCTTATTTAAACCAGACATTTGAGTGTGTGTGTGTGTTTGTGTGCAGACAGCTAAGCAATGTTGGCGTCTTTTCTTTTTGTTTTTTTATTTCAGTTCACATTATTAACCCTGCACTGTCTCGTTTGGTTTCATGCTTTTTACAGCATTTTGTAGATTGATTTTTGCTATATAAACAAAGTCAACTGCCTTTTTCATTATTTATAACCTAAATTATAAGTAGGGTTAGTAATGGAACATGAATACCTTTTTGATACTAACTAAAATGTGTCAGCAGCACAGAGTATTGACAGCTGTCAAGGACCAAAACCTGGTATTATTATCAGGCAATGCATTTTGTTCTTTGAGTAGCTAGTTTCTGTTTAAAGTGAGCCTGTATAACTTTTACTGAACAGCTGCCACAACCACAGGTGACAATTACAGGGTAATGGTAAATGCTAAAATGCTAAAACATAATGTAACACTAGCAAAAGTAGAGAAGAGTGGGCTCAGTAATGCCATTATAGACGAAAAACCCCTGAGTGTGTTGAATCAAGCGAGAATGTGTTTTATTGCTTATGAATTCCACTTTTTATGTATAAGAGTAAGAATATTTATTCTTTATAAAGTTTAGTCTCAGTTTAAATCAGAATCTTAAACAAACTTCATACAACATTTAACATTTGAGAACTTTGGCTAAAACATTTCAAACGTTTCAAAGTCAGGTATTGTTTGTGCTTTACTGAAACTCAGCTAACATATGTGATTTTCCCTCATACGAATGTCAACATGACATCTTCATAATGATAAATTGCAGTCAGTTTTGCTTAATCCACATCGAAAATATGTCAAATCTTGAAAATCCGTCTACCTCATCTGCCACTCATCACATAATCTCATATATATTTGGTACGAAGTATTAATCAGCGTATCTGTTCATTTGTATATTCAGTTTACAAAAGCTAAATATCCGGCTGTAATTTAGCACTTTAAAAGTGCCAGTTAGTCCCGCTGAGTTATCCCTAAGCCCCTTTAAAAAGTCAAAATCAGATTTAATGCACAGCAGCCACCGAGCAACTGAATCAAGCTACTGTGTCTGCAAAGCTTTTGTCAGCATGTAATCAAGTTGATGGGGTGCAGCAATACAGGAAGCACAGGAGGATAAACAAGTGCGTTTTGATTTATAAATACCGTTTGCAGTATAAAACACCTATGTTCATAAATTGTATAGGAGAGAATGTGGAGAAGTTGCGGAGACATGGGAGAGAATTGTTGCTGCTACAGAAATCGAGTTAATATAAATAGCTGCAGTGAATAGCTACAGTTATTGATTTTCAATAAAAAAAACAACTTAAAAGCATGTTTCCTTAAATTGAAGATCTGTGTTCCCTATTGTATTAAAGTTTTGGTAGTTTATAAACGGTCTGAAGCGGGGTGTTCCTCACCGCCTTTCCTTTTTGGGTGTCTCCATCCATCTATCCCTTCATCCTACCCTAATTTGTCAGCAAACAGTGAAAGCTTGTTTATGAGCGCCTTGCCTTTCAATCTTTCCATTCATCTTTCACTCCTCGCCCTCCGTCATCCACCCATCTGTTACTTGTCCTCAAGGCCCAGTCAATGACTGCTCTCTCAAACACATTTTCCCCCTCATCTGTTTCTCCCCTTCAATCCATCCATCCTCTCTCCACCTTTCCTCCCGATTCTTCATTTTTCCTCAAAGCCCAGCAGGATAAGTGTCTGTTTCAGAGCCGTCTCCTCCACAAACCTGGCGTCCACGTTCTCCTGCTCCTCGAACGGGTTCAAGGCTGGAACACAGGAAGAGGAGTTAGACGGAGATATGCGGCATCTTTTTAAAGGATATAACACCAGAAACATCAACAGACACACTTCCTTCCGAGACTGCTGCATTTTGACCAAGCACCCACGCAAAACGTGCACAGAATACACACATTCTGTCTTAATCCTCCAAAGGCCTCTGTATCTAAACCAGGCAGGATATATACAGACACGCGTTACCTTGTTCCTCGATATCAGAGAGCATTTTCGCCAGGTAGGTAAGAGGCAGAAACTCTGGTCTGAAGCCTGGCTTGTCTCTGCTGGTGAATGCAAAGCCCTGAGGAGCAAGGGAAAAACAAAAACACAATTCTGCAGGTTTTTTTCCGGGATACACTCAGTCGAGACAAATCTGCAGCAAAATCCAGAAACTAGTCACCTTAACTCACTTGTCTCCTCTTACAGATAAAGTTGGCCTGCAATTAAACTTTCAGGCAGCCTGCCCTTCCTGTCACCGCACAAAATGCCACTGGCTCTCCACGCCAGTCTGCTACCCAATTAACTGACTGAAAGCAGCCAATAGCATAATGAAGCGGATAGATGTTATGTTAGCTGGGGTCACTGTTTTAACATGTTTAATCAAAAAGGACAAGTAAGACAAGGACAAGGAAGAAATATAATGATTTCTGGAGTTGTTATGGCCGTGACTATTATTTTTATTGTTGATTAATGTTTCTGTTGTCATCATTTAGTCTATATGAGAAAACATTGCAATTCTCCAGAGCCCAAGATGACACCTTGAAAAGCACTACATCCTCATATTCTTGCTTCAAAAATGACTTATTGATCAATTAACTCATCATTTAAATTCTAAAAATTTCTGAAATGTCTTATTTTGGAGGATTTTCATGTGTGTCTGGGTGATTCCCCACATAATGGGGTTATTCAGCCACATTGTTTGCTTTTCCTGTAGTGTTTCACGTGTCTGTGTGTGTGTGTGTGTGTGTGTGTGTGTGTGTGTGTGTGTGTGTGTGTGTATGAGAAAGAGAAAATATGTACCATCTTACCTTGTTTTTGTTGCGTTTCTCAAGCAAAGTCTTAACATAATCTCTGGAGATCGAAGCTGAACTGACAGGATGATCCCACATATGGTAGATCCTCTGCTCCATAGGCTTCTCACACACACACACACACACACACACACACAAAAACACAAGAGATTACATTTTGGGAATGCAGCTCATGTTGTCTTAAAGCATTATCCCTGGAGCATGTGAACATCTGTCCCTCTCTATTGTGCCAATTGGAACTCCAACCCATTATTGAGGAGTTGACTGCTAATGAGGGATTCCAGGGAGGTCGTATCCTGTCAGTGTTGCGAAATACACACCGCGGTTATAACAAACACTTACTCAAACAGATTCGACAGGCGTGACCAACAGTAAGAAAAAAAGCAGCTTTTTCCTTAAGTCTGTCTTGCTCTAAACATACTGCCAAATTGACACAGAGCTGCTGGTTTACTGCAAAGATTATTCTTGTATCAAAGGTGAGAAGAAACAAATGGAGCCAGCAACTCACAGAGGAATTTAACTTTTGTACCTCAGCTCATTAATACACATCTTTTCACACTGCATCATCAGGGCTAATATAACTCTGCCTGAGTGTTTCTTTAGGTGTCAGCGTCACAGTTGAGTTGTTCAAGAGCAACAGCTGTTTTAATTAATGATGGTTACTGACAGTGGGAATCTTATATGTAATTATATGACGATATACATTGTGATATGGTTCTTTTTTTCTGGAAGTTAAATAAAGAGGCCATTCATAATTGTGATATTCTATCAACATGTAACAATATAATATGTGTTTCTATAAGAAACACTTTCAAAATCGCTTGACAAAAAAGCTTAGAGATTAGGGCCGCAACTAATGATCATTTTCTTTATCAATTAATCTGTTGAATATTCTTTCCATTATTCGATTAGTCGTGAAAAATGCCCTTTATAAATTCAATCTTCAAATGTCTTGTTTTTTCCAAAGACATTCAGTTTATCATCACAGAAGACAAAGAAAACCATAAAATCATCACATTTGAAGAGCTGGAAGCAGCAAATGTTTGGAATTTTTGCTTAATAAACAACTTTTTGACTATCAAAACAGTTGCAGATTAATTTTCTGACCATGAGATGTGAATGAACTTTCCAAAAAGTAAACAGGCCTTGTGATTAGAATTGTTTTGTCATAACTGCTATTTCCAAGGTCAAGAATAAACCTTCAGAGCTCAACTTTATAATAATGTGTGCAGTGAATATGATGTGCTAGAACATTCAAATAAGCTAAAAAAAACACATTTCAATACCTCAACTGTAACATGGACTAAAAGACCTGGAACAAGCAGGAAAACATTTATGATGTATATCGATATTACAATAACCAAATCCATTGCTGTGGTTCAGAAAACTGACAAAACTACTGTGAACTTTTGCAGAAATGTGATGAAAACTTATCATGGGACGATGAAGTATGAATCTCCTACAGTGGGCCAACATCTCCTGTTTTCAAATTCTTGTGTGTGTGTGTACCTGCTAAATCTCTCCTGCCTGCCAAACTCACCCAACAAAGGTCTGACGGGCAGGAAACAGAACAGAGACACTAAACACTCAACATTCCTCTGATCACAATGCGGACGGAACACACACACACACTCATCAGCCGGTTACACAAGTGCTTTGTGATTGGCTTGAGGGGGGCTTGAGGGAGATGAGACCTAAAATAACTTCGAACTCTTAATTGGACTAGAATGGGAAGTTTCGGGCGAGAACCATTCGAGAGAAGATCAAAACTTCCCCCTCACTAATAGATGGGATTATAATAGCCTTGTGCATTGTTTTTACTCCTCATAACATCCAGGTTGAAAAATTCACTCCAGTCGAGCACTGGTGCATTTCAGCTCAGTCCTCCGAGTTTGTCCACACTGCATGTCATTATCTGGATGGCTGATCTTGTGCGAAGAGTTAAAAAAAAAAAAATTGGATTAATTACATTGGATAGAAAAGGTTGAATGCTTTTCTTTTTCCTTTAATCATTTCCTCTTAGACAAAATCTAAACTACTCCCAACCCTGCATGAAAAAACTTGTTAGGACACACACACACACAGAAGTACCTCAGGGAGCCTCTTGAGTATGCTGAACTTCAGTTTCTCGTTGGCATCACTGTTGTCCAAATCTATACGCAGAGAAAAGAGAGGAGACATGGTGCTAATTACTCTTCTGACCAAAAGTAACATCATTTGGGACATACCTTCTCTCTGTAAAATACTTGGAAAGGAAAGATCAATAAAAAGTCAGTAGTTGCATTTTCTGAAAACACTCCTTGAAAAATACAATCAGCAAAATCCCAGATTGCTTACTGGTCAGCAGAGAAAGGTTATGTTTGTAGTGGGCAGTTCCTAGGTGTTAAGAGTGACCTATAACTGCTATTAGCAAATGCTGCTGCAAATGAGATAATTATCTTGATGGATTTGCATGAATTAAAAGAAGCATTAGAGTAATATTTCACTTGGACAGTGTATTGGCGCACAAAGCTTCATGATCAACCATGCAAAGAGGACTATGAGTCAGCACATGTTTCTTGTCTTTACGTTAAAGTCCAACTGAAAACATCATTTAATTATCACTCTTTGCAATCAAAAATAATGTTTTTTCAATGTATTCCAATGTAAGTTCTGGAAAAATATCAGAAATGCTCCTTTTTGTCTCAGCTGCATGAGGGTCGTGACATTCAGTAATTGACATTAGCTGGCAGGCTAGCGGTGTTTCACCATACAGAAGAGAGACAAAGTAAACAAACTGCTGTAGCTACAAGTCATGAACAGACAGTGTGTCGCTAAAAAGGATTCTGAGGAGCAATGATCAAACCAGCATCTAACGGGTCCAAAGCAACATTTGCAGGTATGTTTACATGTTGTTTAATGTGCTGCAACTGAGCAACGAACTAGCTTTCTAGCTAACGTAAGTTAGCAGGGCACTTTTCTCAGGTGAATGTTTGTGTGGTAGCATGTTCAACAAGCTAAGGTGCAGGACAAGATGTGCATTCTGGTTTGTGAGTTAGAGAAGAACGAGACTTTAGCAAGAAAGCTAATGTGGGTTGTTGTTCACAGTCTGTGGCTCTTGTGTTGTGTAGCAGGATGCTATCAGGCTCAGTGTGACCACATGTTCTGCCTGTGATTGAATGCCACGTTATCGCTTTATGCAAGACTTGATTTACTGTATTTAGATAAAGACAACAGGTCACCACCCCCCACTTTTTGCCACACCATGAGAGTAAATTCTGCCTGGCAAATTTTGGCCTGACACCAAATAAAACAGACCAGGATCTTGCTTCAGCTCCTCTTGGATGACTCTCAAGTGCTCCTAGGGCATACTGGGAGATGTAGTCCATCTAGTATTTCCATCTCATCTCTGACTGTATCCTTATGAGGAGGAGAATCTGCCTGAACTCATTCCTCAATATATGGACCAACAGAAGATAAACTCAAAGTTCTTCCAAAACTTAGGCACCATTACTGCAGCTGCTGCACCTAATCATCTTTTTTGCCCATTAGTACTTGAACTAGCACAAGTTGTTAACCCATTGTTGGATATCACAGACTGAATTACCATTTAGTTTTTTTCTTTTTCATCATTTGTGGGCAGCATTTCAGACGTCTGGAACAAGGCTAGGGATTATTTGGAAATTCTAGATGAGAATATATGTTTGTGTGTGTGTGTGTAATGAGGCAGAAAGTGTACACCTATCCAGCCAATTACCCTGGCTAAAAATAAAGGAGAATTTTAAATAGATATATAGATATTTGATTAATCCCCAGGGAGAAGTGACGCATGAACCCTTTCACTTCAAAGTCCGAAACATCCTTTTCTCTCACTTTGAAGTTTGAAACTATTTGGATTCAGTCCCTTAAATAATCTTTTCATCTTCGAGGATCTTTGTTTGTCCTGTCCATGAGAAAGAACCTTGTAAACTACAACAAGATCAAGAATGTCAAGGAAGGCCAGATATTTTGGTTCGGTTGATCTCCATGCCAAGTCATGATTTTTGGCCTTTGAACAGTGTATTGTATGTGGTATGAAATCCACACCAAGGCATACAAAGTATTTTAAGCAGGACATAAGAATTTACAGGTTCCATGACATACTGTATCTTAGCATGTATAGGTGAAAATAAGTGTCATATTACAGTAAATTACATATTATTAACTGCGCCAGAGCCGTTCACATCTGTTCATCACAGTTACCATCCTGTGGGTTTGGAGGGTTTCCATTTTCTGGGGTAATTCTGAAAGTAGTTCATTACAGGTGATGTATCATAAAGTATGAGCCATCTGGCTGACTGTGGTAATACTAAAAATATCATATGATTTAGAGCAGTTGAAAAAAACAACTAATTTCTTCTATTACTAAAAAGAAATACAAATGTGTTATTTTTTGATTGTGATTTAAAGGCATCAACTAAAATGAGAGTGTTTAATTAAAATAGTTCATTTTCATTTTAAACATAATTCTGTTATGGCTGCGTATTTGCAAGTAAGATGCCTGCAAAGTGACGCTGAATCAGAAACAAACTTCTCAGGCGTCTATTTTCAGCACATCAGAGACCCAATTTCCACCAAAACACCAAGAACCAACTTTGCACAGCCTCATTTTGATGAACCTCTCACCACTTTATCGTGCTTGTCCTCATGCAAACCAAATTTCAAAGTCAGAAAAATACAAAACTCTGCGCTGGTCGTTGAAATGAAAATAGGGCCCTAACAACCACACTAGCTTCTCTGTGAGGCAATACTTAGGCACAGCAGAGCTTTGCATGCCAACATGCTCACAGTGAAATAGATAGATTCTTTATTATCCTTCAAGGAAATTTGTTGCCACAGTCTGTACAGAGCCTCACATGAATACATAGATACACAAATACAGTACACATCCACAACATAACTACATGAAAGACATAGCAGAGGGGACAAAACTCCTGCCATAACTTTTCCAGCCCATTTCCAGGCCAAGAATCCGTATCTGCGACCAGATGGAAGCAGTATGAAGAATGGGTAGAGGGGGTGCATGGGGTCATGTACGATGTTGTGTGCTCTGCATGTGATAGCTTTGCTGTTGAGGGTGGGGAGGCCAATAATTTTGGAGGCATTTTGTATGATGTGCATGAGTTTGCACATAGACACAACACCATGGTCATGTTCCTAGAAACTCTGATTCCAGTATTGATCCTGATATTTCATATATTCCAAAAAGTGGGAGTCAAATGTTCACAGCAGATATACTGTAGTTTTGATAGAACTGAAGCTGACTTCTTGGAAACAGCAAACCTTCATACACACCAAAACCACAGACCAGTAGAGTGTAGGTATAAGAGCTAGGTAGTGGGTGTCTTCATCTCAGTCACAGAAAGGGAAACCAGGACACACAGCCTGGGCTCGACACAAGAGGAGGCATTACTATCTTTTTAGATTGACTTCAGTCTCGTCACTTCTTCATCTTTTTCCATCACTCCCCTTCCACGATGACCGATGACGACAGCTTCAACACCTCTTTCTACATCTTCTGTAACTCCTCCACCAACTGCTCCAACTCCACCTCAGGAATACCTTCAACCTCCAACCTCTATCCCTGGTACACTGTTGCTGGTGTGATTATTGCAGTCAGTTGCCTGCTGGGTGTGCCTGCTAACATCGCCATAATAGTAAAACTCTGCCACCGTCTGCACGGCTCATCCATCTCGCAGCGCCTCTTCTTCAGCCTGGCAGTGTCGGACCTCCTCTGCCTGCTCTGCCTGCCTGTTGCTGTTGTCATTTTCTATGATGGACCGCATTTGACACATGAAGTCTGTCAACTTCTCATTTATTTCTTCTTTTTCTGCATGACCTCGGACTTGAACATTCTGGTGCTGATAAGCATCCAGAGGTACTACCAGGTATGTAGCCTCCAATCCCACAAGGTTTTTTCATTTGTAGGCACAAAGACAGAAGTAGCACTACGTATTTTTCTTGAATTCTTTTTAAATGTCTGATTCAAGATGTTTCCAATCAACGGTGATTTTAACCAAAAATCAGTCAGTACAGATATATGTAATGACAGAGACATGAAACTGAAACTGTCCATTTTATTTGCCAGGTTCTTCACCCCAAAAAGTGGGACGAGCTTCGCCGGAGATGGCAGCGGGTTATACTGTCCAGTGTGTGGCTTCTCGGAGCCCTTGTAGCTCTTCCTGTTGTGTTTTCACTGATAGACGCGAAAACCGTGACAGAGCAGAACGACGGTCGTTCCTGCAAGAATCAGAGGATCACACCTGTGCTCGAAGCAGTGTATATTTTATTCATAGTTTTCAGCCACCTAGTCTTGTTGACCTTCTACCTGCTACTCGTTAGAGGGCTCAAAAATAATCAAATGCCTAACAAGAAAGACTCTAGTGGTAGATTTACTAAAATTTTCATTCGAATAATCGCCGTCTCCCTGGTTGTTGCCCTTCTTCCTCTCATTCTCCGCGTGCTGTATGTGGCCGCGCTCTTCACAGCATCAGACCACCTGATGCTTATTAGTAGGAAGTTGACGTTTGTGGAATGTTTTTACTTTTTCAGTCACTGTCTGAATCCATTCCTGTATTTCTTTTCCTCACGGCATCAAAAGAGAGACAGCGACATGAAGAGAAAGACTTTTATTGACCCTTAATGACATCTAATATCACTCCTGTATTGCAGTATCATATTTTAAACTTCTTCACACTCTGTAAACTGAATATCTTTGGATTTTGGAATGTTGATCAGACGAAACAAGACATTTAAAGACATCGCCTTGAACGTTTTTCTCTATTTTCTTATATTTTGTCGGCAAAACGATGAATTGAGAAAATAATCAGCAGATTAATTGATAATGAAAATAAGCAGTTGCAGCCCTACTTCAGACTGTGGTGTCATAGACATTGAAACAAGGATCTAAATGATGGACTTGGAAATACTGAATGCAGTACATCCCTTTTTGTATTTACTCTTGTATAGAAATGTGTTATTTTCCGGTTTGTTGCAGCTGCCTCTGCTATCTGTTATATCCACACTGTGTTTTTATCTCTATACTTTTAATTATTACAGCATAACTTAATGTATATCCTCCATTTTCACTATGTATTGCTGTTCATTTCAAACTAATAATATTTTACATCATACTCTCCTTGCATCCATTTTTCTTTTCCTCTATGTACAAAACACACATGATGTACAATAAGTAATACAACCACATCCACTGGCATAAAACATTTAAGCAATGATTATTTGATTGAAGTATTTCAGAGGAAAAAGCTCTAAAAACCCACTGTGCACTATCTGCTCTGTACCGAACGGTAAAATGACACAGTTAATGACTAGCTGGTGAAGCTAGTGCAGCATTTAGCAACTAAAGAGCCAGATATTTCCCTCAGGAGTTGGTAGAGAGCAAAAACAATGCTAAAAGAAACGTTATTTTCACCAGAAGGAGAGAAATATGACTCCACATGAATGATAATGTTGCTAGATGTGTAAATAAGCAACTGTTTGCTAACAAGTTCAACATATCAACTTAAAAAGTGATGATATGTCAGTGTTGTGTTCACAGCATGTTTCCGCTACCCCAAGGTGGCCAAAATGCTTAATGCAGGTTTAAAAAGATAAACATTCTACAAAACTCAACAGATTTAATTGACTGAATAGAATAATTAGCATGTTTAGTGTTTACTGGGTATAGTTTTTGTTGGGTATACAAGTGGATTTTATGCTGATGTTGCTGCATCTGCCATCTATGTGTGTGTGTATGTGGTTTATGTGGCCACTGTGCCAGGCTATGTTCAGGTGTAATTTTTAACATTACTGAGCATGGTCCTGGTTAACCTCTATCCATACACTTGATTAATGATGCTGTTGCGTCTGTCAACTGACGGTGTGTGCGTGTTTGTGTGTGCATGTGAATATGTGGTAGCCGCCGTGCCAACCTATGCGATGCTGTTAATGTGCGTCTCGGTATCTGTAACATCACCAAGGCTTGTATGATTAAACTGTGGTGCATTCAGGCAAGTATAGTTGTACTGGCCTATTTTGGTTAACATGCGTTTCAGAACCTATTAACAGCCTATGATTGGTCTTAGACAGGCTAGGCCCACCTGATTTTCTCTGTGCCCTCCCACCCTGTAATTATGCTACAAGCCTGTGCTACTGACCAGTACTCTTTTCTTCCATTTCCATATCAGGTTCTCTGGGAGATTCGTAATAGCCCTAAATAAAATACATTACCCAGGGGGCACTACGTGATGCTCACCTGTTCCCACCTGCGTGCTTTTCTCTGTCGGCACACAATGAAGCTAGTTTACATAGTCAATTTTTTTTTTTACTCTAATAATTGAAATGGTCGTCCCCTTGATTAAATAAATATATGTTGTGAACATCAGCAATATTTCCTAGTATACACACGCCAACATGTTAATAAGGGAAGTACTGAGACTTATTTTTTTCTATTTCAAGAGATGCATGCAAATATTTAGTACTGTGTGTGTGTGTTCATGTTTACCTGTCATGAGCCGAGACACAAAGGTTTCAGTGAGCTGCAGGAAACCGTGGTCTATGTACTGCAGGAAGGTGTGACGAGGGAGGCAACGCACAGCAAACACTGCTAACAGGGTGTGATAGCCTGGACAGAGACAGAGAGAGATAAAGGTAGGGCAGAGGCAGAAAAAGAAGAAGAGACCGAAGCTTTTAATTTTTCCTCAAAACATAAATAACAAAAACCAAAAATAAAATAAAGCCACCCCCCCCCCTTCTGTACTGTTAATACAAATGTACACCTGGCTGCACAATCTCTGACAGCAATGTGTCAGAGATTGTGCAATTTATATTTACCAAAGGGAACTTGACTCAGCTTGCCTGCAGTTCGTAGTGATGAAGCTACTGAGAATTCACACTCACATTTAACTTGCCTTTCTTCAGGGCATTTCTCGTTTCCTTTTTTCAAACAGTTTAGGATTTGAACCCATAAAACTTTTACTCATGAGCAGCTAAAATTCAGATTAACTGTCAGGCAACGTCATGGGACTGCGTTACAGGGGGTTTCTTCCGCAAATATTGGAAAATGAATTCAAATTTTTGAAAATGTATTCACACTCTGCTTTACCCATGTCTGCACTATGCTAATGTTTAACATATTTTTGGTTATATTAGTGTTGAAGAGAGCAAGTCTGTTGTCCCTCAGTGCAACAAACACACATTGTTATTCTGGCTGAGATGGAGACAGACTGGATTATAACAGCTAAAAGCGTGTGTGCGTGTGTGTGTGTGTGTGTGGATCGTACCAGGTGGGAGGGGCAGGCACAGACCCCTCGTGGCTTCCAGGATCCGAAACATGAAGTGAAACACGGACCATTCTGCTGGACTGCCCTGCTGTGTGCTGTAACACGCACGCACACACACAAACACACACACACACACAGAAAAATTCAGGATTGTTACATAACGATCACGTGAAGAGGGGTCGTGGGCTATCTGCACATGTGGACACACACACACACAGCGGGGAGTGCGCACACATGCATGAAGATGAACACACACATTCTGTCAGCGCTTTATACATTACATTACGTACATTAGTTGGAAACATGACTGAAGGACTTTAAAAGGAGGCGCACACTGATGAGAGAGGGCTACTCACAGGCACAAAACACGGGGGCCCAGTTTGTACTTCAGCCAGACTGACTCCAGCATGTGTCTGATGAGCTCCAGCTAAACACACATACACACACACATTAGTGGTTTGGAAAGGAGATGCTCCATTACATTCAAATGAAACATTTTCTTCGACTTGCAGCTGAAGGCAAAAGCCTGGAAATTTTGCACATTTCGCATCTTATCTGAAAGATCTGAAAAAAAAACACATAACTTATTCAGTTTTCTGGCATTTCTGTTGGTAGAAATGTACACTTGTTCCTCACTTCCCTCTTTTTATTTTCCCTACTTCCCATTTTCATTTCCACGAACAAGAGTAACGCAGTGGATCACACGTTACAGCACGCACACGCTCGACCACATCGTTTCACCACACATCTGTCAGCATCCGGGATCATTCGACTGCACTTGACTCATCTGAACCGTGCCCGCTGCATGCTGGAACACACACACACACACACGCCTCTTTCCACGAATGACCACTCTTTCATCTCGTGTAGAATAACAGGAAGACGATCTGCCTCATTCACATCCTGCACATCAGTGGGAAACCCTCCTCCTGCCCCCTCACAACCCCCCCCCCCCACACCCCAACACTCTCCAAACGTCGACAGTTAAGTCCTCCCGTGACCTCAGTGGGAATTTTAATTAGATTCACTTATGTAACAGACTTGCCCAGAAATACAAGAGGTGTTGAAGGCAGAGGTAATAATAGGCTCCTCTGGGTTTTTTTTAATTCTCCTGCACAGATGCATGTCTTTTCATTTTTTTACACTGTTTCAATATATTCTTTTTAAAGTGTATCACTGCAAAAATCACAAAAAATAATCTTATTTCACACTGTCTGTGCTTAATTTGTCTTATTGACTGTACATAAGAGAGGGAATGGATCCCCAAAACACACAGCAAGACACACAGATGATCCTGTATCCCTCCCTGAAGTCTTAACTTTGTTAATGGTGGCGACAGGCTGAAAAACTATTAAACAGAGAAAGTTTGGATTTTTGATATGTATGTCAAAGTATATCCTACTGTAATGATCATACTGTATGTTTGTAACTGTGCAAACCAATTTCCCTCTCAGATAGATATATTAATCAATATTGATTCATTTATTTTTCTGTTTAATTGTATTTTTGGTTCTTTTGTCATTATATTTTATTTCTTTTTTCTTTAATTTTTATTGATTACTTATTATTTATATTATATTTGTCTCTATTATTATGTTATTTTTCTTATACTGTTTCAAAAAAATCCATGTGTGTAAGTCTTCATTACTAATATCTGTGATTTATAAAGTTCAATCTTTAAGTGACCTGATTACATAATCAGTGTAATGAGTGGAGCCAGATGTTGCTGTGCAGATTCACATGTGTGTGGTTGAAACTTATGTTTATATTCACTTTGTCTGTGTGTGTGATTGTTGGACCCTGAGGAAGACCAGAGTTCGGTCTTGTTATTAATAATCTAGCCACAATAATAAAGGTTTTTTAACTTATGTGCTCTAACACAGCAGTGTTCCTTGATTTTTCAGGAGAATCCATCCCGTCTCTCATTGACAGTGGTTGGTTACCTGTGCCTACCTCCCTTGTTTTTTTATTATTTGTCATATTGAATTTGTCACAGGGATTTATTTTGGCTGCTCTACAATCAAGAAAGTAATGCTCCAAGAGTCAAAACTTGCTGTTCAGTTCTTCCACCGGTCTGTTAACAGGTAGCGACTTCTCAAGCAAAATAAATTATTCAAAGTCTGATTTGATTCTTTTTCAGCTTACATCTCTTGTGCTTGTTGCTGATGTAATCCGGATCCCTGAAGATCAGTGAAAAGGATAAAAATATGTAGCTGAGATGTTTTTCAGCTGAAAAAAAAGGCAAACAAAGGGCAAACAAGTGATTTAAAGCCACAGACTAATACATAGTATTCCCCATGTGGCTTTCTATTAGAATAAAATCTAGAATCAGTGATTTCTCTTAATGAGCCTTGGCTCCACAAAGACTGGATTTACTCAGTGTGGGTCCCCTGCTGAGGAGAAGTTTAATAACCTTGGGTATAGAATAACTAATTAAAAATATTCCATCCTATTTCAATTCATTTCATTACTTTAAATATATATTCCTGCTTTCAGCAATTCATATTCTGTTATTAACAGGTTGTTCTTTGTCCTAACATCGGCTGTGTTATGAAAAGGGATGTATCTCAGTTGTCTGTAGCAACAGGGAGAAGAAATAAATAACTATGACGATAATGTACTGCGGAACTGTAATCTATCATAGCAGAAGTTCCCTGGCTCTTAAAAGCTGTAATCTATTTCACCTCCAATTTCTCCCCTGTGTCAACGCAGCCATTAGTCTCAATAAGCACTGACAAGAGGGGGAGATGTTCTTTATTTGTGGAAGGGAAGTCAGCCGTCTTCACAACAGTACCACCCTGAGTTTTAAAGTATGAGTCAGTTTGATGTGGAGGCACATCACCCGGCCGGTGGGTTAGTCGACTGATCTTTAAGTAAAACGTCCCTCAAGGCTGTTTCTTATGGGTCCTTGTGTGGGTATGTTTTAATAAGTCTGCCTCCCAGGATGAGAGACTTTTTTCACTCTCACAGGGCTGAATAAATTTTGAAGGCTGAAGGCTGAAGACTGAAGGTCTGAAGGCGCAGGTTCAAACTCATGATCCTGTCACAGCGAGCTGAGCCATCGACTGATCCAGCTGTGGGCAGGGAGGATTTCTTTAGTCTTTTTTTTTTTAAAACTCTGTCATTTGCAATTCCATAAAGTCCCCAAACGTGGTGCATCCTGCTTTCTATTCAATTCCAGCCTTACCCTTGGCCTGATTTAATACTGTTGTGTTGATATATGCTCTACGTCTGCTTTCAGTGACTCCTAGCTGTGAGGGGATTTACCTCCCAGGAATACTAAAGACAGGCTTTACAGAACCGACAGCCTCTATAGGTTACTGAGACGGAGAGTGGTTACGTCCTTCTACTTGGTTATGTATCCCACCTGCTGCTCTTAGGGCGGATACCAAAGGCACAGGTTTAGCTAGAAGTAGGGACATAATTCTAAAACCAAAACTATATATACACATTTAGATAGTATAGCAAAAAATATGTTTATAAATGCTATGTAACCATCTGTATTGTTAAATGAATGGTTCAATATTTTGGGAAATATGCTAAATTTGCTTTCTGGCAGAGATTTAGATGAGATAATAAGTTAATATGAAGCTACAGCCAGCAGCTGTTTAGCTTAGCATTAAGACTGGAAACAAGGGTAAACTGCTAGCCTGGTTCTGTCAGAGGGGAACAAAGTCCAACTTTTAGTTCCTTCAAAGCTCACTAACACATTATATCACATCTGTACAAAAAGTAAAACAAAAACTCTCTGCCAGAAAGCAAATAAGTGCATTTCCCAAAATCACTGCCTTAACTTGGACTGATGCTTGATTCTAGCATCTTTTTTGGAGAATATTAACTGGAAATAAAAACAGTGATGATGATAATTCTTACAATAATGATTTTTGCCCACAAAACACACAAAAGTACTTGTTTCAGTACCTGCCTTCTTCCTCTCTGGATACACACCCTAAAACTTAAGGCAGGACAGACTCTATGTAGCCTGAGAGGCAAAAACCCACAGCTGAAACAGTCGCTGCATCACTTGCTGCTGCTCTGCACTCATGGTGATAATTGAGGGTATCTTAGATGAGCATTTGAACAATTTTATCAGCTGCTCTTCAGACAGTCAGACCACACTGTTCAGAAGGATTTTAGTGAGAAAAAAATCTAACTAAATTAAAGTGGGTGGGAACAAAAATAGGAATCCCCCTTGTGGAAGCCATGCCCTTAGTGGACACACAAAGCTAAAAAAACAGAAAAAGAAAAAGTCACTGAGTGGTTGAGGATTCCCGTCAGAGCACTGATGCCTGTTTTACAGGTCTGAACCAGAGGCAACCTGCTGACTTCCTGCAACCTCTCTTAGCTGAAGAGCACACATCCATCTGTGAGCTCTGTCAACCATTTAACTAAAGTGGAAAACCTGCTGCCTTTTCCACTGACTGATCTTTGCTGAGAGCGTCATTTAACCTTCCCGGAAAAAGAGCAAGGGGAAACATTAAATAAATATAACTTGAAGAACTATGTGCCTTTAAAAGAAAAATTGCATAGGGATATAGAGAGCTCCTGGACCTCTCTCTATCTCCTACCAACACACACACACACACACACACACACACACACACACACACACACACATACAAATACAGTGTACCAACCAGTTTGGCTACATAGCTGACAACCAGGGAGTCGATCTTCTTCTTCCCCAATCGAGGCACGTGTCTGTTGAGATGCTCTCGCAGCTTGTCCACTGTCTAAAATGCAAGAAACACACATAATATTTTTTTTTTTGTACATGTATGTGTGTGTGAATGTTTTTAGCATACTTTGCTGTGCACTCAGCAGGGTCAAAATGAGTTCACCTCGACTTTTCCCTCGACTACAGTGTCCCAAAATTGATTTAACCATGGAGAGGAAAGAGGAGAGGAGAAGGAGAAGAAGAAATCTGTGGAGAGGACAAACAGAAAAGAAGAGGAGTGAAGGTCTAAAAACGGTGTCAACTTGACAGAATGACCTGATATCCTTCAGGGAGGAGGAGGAGGAGGAGGAGAGGGGAGTGAGGATAAGAGAGAAGGAAAGAGAAAAAGGAGTGATTACAGAAGAGGAAGATGGAAGCGAAGAGAGGGAGGGAGGGGTGAAAGAAAGATGGAAGCAGTAATGGAGGGAATAAAGAGAGAATGACAGGAGGACTGGGTCGTTCTAAGAATAGCCAAGAGACTGCTACCATCTAGACTGAACTCCATTAAATTGAAGCTATCCGCTCTTTAAAAACTATGCTGAGCACAGGGAAAGCTGGAAGATATGAACATGTCCATCAAACGGCATACAGCAAAAAAAAAAAAAAAAAGAACGCAGGACAGGGACCTTAAGATGCCCTTTTTTTTTAAAGTGTCGACTCATCTGAAGCATAACAGCAGTTTCACCTTAAAAGGTGACTATGGAGAGAAATAATCGTCTGTCAGCATTTCACCCATGAAGATGTTGTATATCAACAATCTGGGATGGTTGACTATTCACACACTTTCTTTTCATTCTGCCTCATCTACCTCTATTAAAGTTTGTGATACTGGTGTCAAAGTAAGATCTGTATCTTACAAGCTACTGATAAACAATCCAGCCTCAGGCTTTGTTTCATTCTGTTCTGTTCTGGCTCTTTGATTCTGAGCAGTTGGATGTTTGATGTTAACGACTGACTTTTTGGAAAGTTTCTGCTTTTGAAATATCAGCATGTTTTAGTCATTTTTACACTTTTAAAGGGAAAGTCCAACAGTATTCTATAGTTTTTCTCATCAAAGTCTAAAATCAATAATGTCTTTGTCCATCTCTCAGTACTTTCCAACTGCCCCACCCTCACTGGTTCCTACTAAAGACATAAATGTTTAAGAAGAGGGCTCAAAAATAAATAGTTTCATGTCCAAGAAGTTCACCTATTTCCTAAAACAGCTGGACACTGTAGTTTTTAGCAAACATTACTCAAACAGGAGTAAATAGTGCATTTATTGGGGACTACCTCCAGCCACAGATTAACCCGTATTTGCTGCTTAACCCTCCAATTTTGTCGTGTTTTCAAGTTTAGATGTGTGAAACATACATTTTTTCTGATCAAAACAAGCCTTCATTACATCCTCTACAATGGCCTACTGAATACAATAAAATACATTTCGATAATTTTTCTTTTTTTTTAAATGCATATTTTTAAAAAAAAAAGTTACATCTGTTGTGTTATGGGTCAAATTTGACCCAGTAGTAGTTATGGGTTGTTTATGCAGAGAAATACATAGTTAATGTTTTCCAAATATCATGAATAACAAAAATTTAAAAATTACAACAAAACAAAAATAATAGTGATACAATCCTAAAATAATAGTATAATAATATTGTGTAATTATAAAATTAATAAAATAAAATAAAATAATAATTATGTTTCAGAAAAGAAGAAAGCATATAGACTTGAATTCAACTGTAGAGTGGCATGCAGCAAATATGATCCCAAACACACACACACCACTCTCTCTTTAACTCACCCCCCCACCCCCCCACAAACACACACACACACGCACATGCGTTGACCTATGTCACTTTTTGGGACATTACACAGACTTACATTTATTTCCTGGAGACTTACCCCAACCCTAACCATAACCTTAACCTAACCCTAACCTTAAGTACTGACCCAAAAATCTGCTTATTCCCAGTAGGGGACATGGCTTTTGTCCCCAGTTGGACAAGCCATCCCTGATTAACTGGTATCTAGTCTGAAATTTGTCCCCAAAAGTAGCCTATGACATACACACACAGACACACAAACACACACACACACATCTCCTGTTTCCCAGCTGTATATCATTATAGGTTGGGGCTTTCTTGCGCTTTATTTTTATTACTGTTGTTTTTGGAAATTAAATTGACTTTTCTTCTTTTTTCATAGGAAAGTATATGCGGTCAATTTTGACCCATAATACAACAGATGTAACAATAATTACTCATTTTAACATATGAGAAAATACAAACAAGTTATTTTGGGAATTGTTTTGTTTATCATTAGTCTCTTATGGTCTTATAATATATTTGCCTGTTCTGTTCATCATAAGCAGTAAAAAAGATAAATTGTGCCTATTTTAAACAAAAAACTATTTGTACATTGTAAGTTAAATGTGGTCTAAGATACATAAAATATAATAATAAGTCACTTAGCAGAAAAAACATTTTACTCGATGATAATTAGTGCATTTTTCAGTGCCTGTTAATGTATTTAAACACGGCTCAAATTTGACCCGCAAACACTTAGGGTGTGAACCCTTTTTGAACACAATAGGAGGGTTAGGTGACTATTTACAGCAGCAGTATGGTTTATGCAGGATTGACTCAAAATAAACTACAGTGCCCATGTTCATGGTAATGTAGGAAGATTTCAGTCAGTGGAGTGATGATGATTTGTTTGGTTTCCTTTGCCTGTTCTGCCTCTGTCCCTGCCTTCAGCCCCACACTCTCTCCTCCCTTGGTTTTACTGTTCTCTACCTGTCCACCAGATACCCCCGGACTTTCTTGCTTGGTTCCCACACCCACCTGCTCACCTGTTGCCACTAACCAATTATGCTCACCAGCTGCTCATTACCTTATCAGTCCCAGAAGCTTATATACCAGTCCTCTGGCATGCATTCCCTGCTAGATTGTCAATGTTGCTGTGTGTCTTTGAATTCAAGCCATCCTCTTACCTGTTCCTGATTTCCCTGCCTCACCCCTATGTTTTTGTAAGCCTTTTGAATTTTACTTTGACCTAATAAGGTGTGTTTGGGTCCTCCCCTTGTTGCCTCATACACACAGTCATGACAGCTGGGAGGCTGATTTTGTTCCCTTTGGACAGAGCCAGGCTAGCTGTTTCCCTTTGTTTCTCGTCGTTATGCTAAGATAAGCTAACCATCTGCTATCTTTATATTTAATGGACAGACATGAGAGTGGTGGAGAACTCTTCCCTTAAAAGGGAGCCTTCACTCCTCTGGGAAGGTTTCCACAAGATTTTGGAACATGGCTGCAGAGATTTCCTCCCTTCAGCCACAAGAGCATTAGGAAGGTCAGGCACTGATATTGGGTGACAAGCATTGGCATTCCTCTTGTTCCCAAAGGTGGTGGATGTGGTTGAGATCAGTGCTCTATGCAGGCAAGTCAAGTTCTTCCACAACAAACTACAAAAACAATTTTTTAACAGAGCTTGCTTTGTGCACAGGGTCATCATCATGTTAAAAAAACCCCTCCCCTTTAAATGTTACCACAAAGTTGAAAGCACACTATTGTCTAATCTATCATCACTGTACTAAGCAGCTTGGCCCAAACCATGAAAAACATGCTTGTGTGGTGCAGTCATTGATTTGTTACTGCTTCTCTCTCTCTCTCTCTCTCTCACCAGGCCTATGAGCACCCTCTGTTGGCGGTCCTCCTCTTGGAAAAGTGGCACCAGCTTCTTATCTAGAGGAGACCAGGCAATAGTGAGAATACGCACATAAAAGAGACGTTTGAAGAAACCTTTGATGCTGCATCTACGCTAGACTGAACACTTCAGGTAGCCTCAGGTATGTCAGTGCAGTAACATCATTAAACAGGCCATCAGTAGGAATGGAAGACTGACTTGTTTACGACTTTAATAATAATAAAAAAAGGACCAAACCTATTATAGATTCTTTTTGGGTGACTTTTCACAAAGCTTCGGGGTTATAAACCTAATGTGTGTGTGTGTGTGTGAAAGAGATGCTGCAGTTTCATGTCAGTCAACCAAAAGTGGTCTGCGCTTCAACTTGGGTGCTTTAGATTAATTATTTCACACTTGCATATCCAAACACACCCCATCTTTTTTTATCACTTTTACACATTTGCAAGAAGCTGGCTTTTTGATGGTACAGCGTAATATGTAGCAGATAAATAGCGTTTGCAGGGTGCAGCTAACTGACAGACTGCGCTGGCAGATTCTCTGTATGCCTGTTAGCAGTTCAAAGTTATCAACTGTTTTAAATTTACATATTTTAGGCATTTCGCTGATGCTTTTAATCAGAGTGAGCAGGTAAATGTGTTGTGTGTGTGTCTCTTCATTCACATCAACAAGACATAGCTACTGATGGATACACTGGCTCTTAACATGTATTAACCAAGGGCAGCGTCACTAAGGAACTACTGTGAATTAGTCAACCACAACTTTGATTGTGATTCATTGTTTAAGTCAGTTACCTTGGAAAAATACCAAACTAGTTCCAGCTACACAAAAGTGAGGATTGCTGGACTAAACTTTTAATTGATTAACTGAAAAAAACTGAAAAAAATACAAATAGAAATAACTGTTGATTGCAGCCTTAAACCAAGCTCCACACTTTCAGATGGCAGAAACAGATAAGTCTCACATGTCTGAAGTCTAAACATGGATAAATTACATGCTAACAAGACTATAGCTACGCTAGCTGCCCTACGAGATTGTACATAAGCACAGCGGTGCTTTGAGCTAAACGCTAACACCAGCATGCTAACATGCTCACAATGACAATATTAACATGCAGGTTTTAAGCAGGTATATACTGTGTTGACCATCTTATTTTAACATGTTAACATGCTAACATTTGCTAATTATCACTAAACATAAAGTACAGCTGGGGCTGATTTCATTAGCTTTACAGGTATTTGGTTATAAACCAAAGTGGACAAATTAAATTTTGACGTGAAGATGGAACTGGATGAAAAATCAGGCGATCACCAAAGTGTTTACAATTCATTCTGAGGGGAGATGAATGCCTGTACCAAATTACATGCTAATCCATCAAATACTTGAGCCATTTCACTTAAAACCATAAATGTGAACGTGGGTAGCGCTAGATGTCAATAGGATTCATCCCCTGGGGACCATAAATGTCTGTACATATTTACATGGCATTTTCATCCATCAAATTGAAATATGTCAGTCAGGGCCAAACCAAATCTCCACACTTTGAGCCATTTTAGGCAATGCTAGCAGCAGACGAATGATCAGGAAGTCTGTTCATGGATTAAAATACATAGATATCAGCATCTTCAGTACAAAATAGCTTGTTTTAAAATGTCCATTCAGTCCATTTTACCCTAACATAGCTGCAAAATCCCCCAGCCTCTTATTACTACCAATGAAATTCATGTGATACAAAACCACATAGCAATTATGAAATCAATAATTCGCTTTTTACATGAGTGCTACCATCTGTGAAAAAGGGGCTGGTGCAGGGAAAGTGATCAAAATACTATGTGTGTGTGTGTGTGTGCGCGCTTTACAAGTTAATGTGTGGGAGGGTTTGGGTGTATGAGATCATCCATGTGAATTAAGTGAGGTAAGGGAAGATCCCGTGTTGTGGTTGATACAAAACAGCTTCACTGTAGTCATGAGAGAGACGGACAGAAAAATAAATAAAAGGAGGGAGAGAGAGGCGAGGAAGTACCAAACTCCCCGCTGTTATATAATCGTAGCATTCTTCACCTCTGTGTCTTTGACTGTATTTTTCCCTCTCCCTTTTTTCCCCTCCATTCTCCCTCTGCCTTCCTTCATTTTCTCTCAACCTCTCCCTCCATGATAAATTAGTGTGGTGGTTCTGTTCAGCTGAATTCTCCAGTGGGCATAAAGAATGCAACCTCAGAATAACTCACAAACACACAAAACCCAATACACTTGCTCAAGGTTTTGTTATTTATGGCAATCACACTCTGTGTGTGTGTGTGTGTGTGTGTGTGTGCGTGTGTGTGTGTGTGTTCAGTGTGCTTATGCCGTCTTACCAAGACACCAGGTGTCCACCATTGATAGAACTCTACAAAATAAGAAGAAAAAGCTTTGTGTGAAAACAATCCCTCAAGTCAGCATTATAATAAGAGTCTTACTCCTCATGCTGTAAGCCAAGGCAGTATAATGTTACACTGCAGCAGTCGGGAGCAAAAAACATATCAAAATTATAAAAGCAAAAACTTTGTAAGCAGGTGCTGGAGTTAAGCCTGGGGGAAGAGAAGCTAATTATGAACTAAACAGGCTGTTGGTTTGGTCCCTGGCACAACCAGGACAGAGTTCATTTCAATTCAGAGCAGGTATTTCATCAGTGGTGCATCATCAAGTCACTTGATCATAAAGTGTCATCATAAAATGCAGCTATAATCTCATGTTAAGGTATTTCAATTGAACGTGGTTATTTTATATTCAAGGAACAACCAGGGTAACTGTATTCAAAAAAGAATGAGAACTAGATTTTGTCGACTTTAAAAGTTGTGGGAGTTTTTTGTGCATGTTGAAAATCAAAAGTTCAAGTGGTATGACAGAGAGCCAGAGAGATAAGCCTCCAAGCTCAAACTAAGTGAGCTGTGACATTTACACAGTAAGAAGACACAGAACAGATGTCTCTGTCCCGTGTAGTCTCTGTTTTCCTGAGTGGTTTACACTGACTTTGGTTATAAAAAGCTGTGATCACTCTGCCATCCACAATCCTTTACCACAGTTATATTAATACCACCTTGGGGAGAGTGTGTAAGGGCATACTGTATTTATCAAGTTTCCGAACAGGTTGTGAAATAAAGGGAATTAGTTTTATTTGAGTTCCAGATTGGATACATCAAGATATTCGATGATGTTTTACAAGCATCAGAGGGTTTAATTAAATGTCTTTTCATAGGATGCATCTGATTGTACAGTACTTTTAAACTAGTTTCACAAGTTTTCTTCTTCAAGTGATTTATTATTCTTCAGATTTTCATTCATTTAAACATTTTTTGGGTGTGAATACACTGTAAAGGATAAGGCTGATGATATTCTATGTTTTTCTTATTGCTTGAACAGACCAAAACCCACCAACAAGTATTGTTTGTGTAGCCTGATATATCTTATTTCTCTGTGCTATGGACCTTTCTTTGCTGTGAGCCACACCGTTACACTGGATGAAATACTCCTTTACCATTAACATAATTTATTTTAAGTCGATCCCTCATATACCATCATGCTGCTGTAAAATGTGTATTAATTTGCAGCTGAAAATAGTTCCCAACAAATGCAAAATTCCTGTTTGAGTAAGGGCTGCTAAAAACTGCAGAACTCAGCTGTTGATTTGTTGATAGTAAGAAAAATATAGAGTACCACCAGCCATACCTTTTAAGGATGGATACAGCTCAGTGTGCTTCACAGTCAGTTTTAGACTGACTCAGTCAGAAGAATATAGACAAAGAAGTTGTGAAGCAGCTCAATAGTTCCCCTCTTTAAAGTGTACAAATTCAAAGCCACTGGAAACCCAAATCCACAATAGCCTTCTAACTGTGTAATGTAGGGTCTTATGTACATAATAGTAAGCATCTAAAAAGTATTAGAAATTAGTTTCAATCCTGTTGAAACTAATTTCAACAAGCATAACTACACCCACATTGAAGTGGGTGTAGTTATGCTTGGACATTTATTGCAAAAATTGCCCAAGTAATTCCACGAACCGATTGCTTCGCACCCCCCCTCCACCTCCCAATTCCCTTTGTGTTCTCAGTAATGTGTTGTGAAACACAGAGAAAGTGGCCCCTGAACACACAGCTCACAAAACTCTTCTTTTACTGCATTGCCTATTTGCTGCCTCAAATGTTTTCAGAAGCATATTTTAGTGTACTGTTAAGCTGTAATATGAGAAAGTTTGTGACCCGGCCGCCATGTTGAAAACAGACGAGCCAAAACCGAGCAGTAGCCAAGGAGATGTCAATCAAAACTTATCTGCTACACTATACAGTCTTGAGAAATGGTCTGAACAGCAAAATTAGCAGTTTTTTAACTAGGTTTTCTAATAGTTATGAACGTTTATTTTCACCCAGACTTCTGTGGATTCTTAATGAGACACTCAACTTTGACTTTATATATGCTTTTTTACTATTTCAAGCCAAATTTCCAGAAGCTTTAAGACTTTTCTAAACCTGATTTTGACATCTAATTACTTTTAAAAACTAGTACACAGTGCTAGAGGGACTCACTCTTCAAACATTTATCAAAACACAATCAATGATGTAATTTGGACACCATACCACCCTTTTAGAATAAATAGTGTAATTTTCCAAACACTGGAACACAGTGTAGTGGTACAGTCATGCCCTCCCTCCCTGCAGTTTCAGGACTGTGTGTCTGTTGTACTTTTCTTAACGAAGCTCCAGTGGGAGGCAGACCTACTTCTTTGTGTTCTCTTCCATGTGATTCATGTGGCTGGACGGTCTCCTCTCGGACCTCTGAAACAAGCAACACCATCATGGGAGGGCTGAAAATATGCTGCCATTGTTTGATCAAGACCCACAGGTATGCTGACAAGGACACACATACAGTAGAAAGACACACATATTCTCCCCTCTCCCGCCTCAACTAGCACGGTCAAACAATTGCCATAAATTGATTGAAATTTCCTGTATGGAAATTTAGATTTGTGTCCATTAATATACATGGAATGTTCTTGCTGTTGGAAATACACACTGACCAGTTTATCCCAGTCGGCCTGTATGTGGGAGGTTCTGTATCTGGGGTTGGGAACAGCTTCCAGATATTTTGTCCTATCCGTGTTCCACTGCAGCTCTGACCAGAAACCCTGGAGACTCCTGGCCTGCATGCACACAAACACAAACACACACACACACACACACACACACACACACACAAACAAACAAACAGTAACACCACAGTGACACAGCAAGGACGTTGCTGCTAAACAATTGAGGATAATTGTGTCTGAATTGTATCTAAAATCACACTGTTTTACATATAAATGCCTTTTTAATGTCTGAATGAAGTCGGCTACAGTCATTTCCCACCGTTGTATCACATTACCGAGCATCAATGTGAGACAGAGTTTTATTAACATGCTGTGGAAATACAGCAGGAAACAGACTAGGAGGAAGACTCTGCGTGATTGCGATGAATAATAATCGCTTGCAAGCACTTTTAGGGTAATAAATGTGTTTTAAAAATGGATGGACATGTTACCTTGTCTTTGAAGACGGACTCAGTATGCATTTCAGTCGTACACAACACACCAGGTACCTCCGATAGACATGCTGGTACCTCCTAGAACACACAAAGACATATTGAAGAATGTGTGTATGTGTGTGTGTTTGTGTGTGTGTACTACTTAAGGTGCAAAGAAAGAAATTGAACTTCAAGTGTGTCCTCTTTGCATTCAAATCCATATATATGGTTTATTTTCAATGCATTTATGGGCGTGCAAATATATGTAAAAGTGTGCTTGGTACCTTCTTGTCGAATACAGAGGAGTAAGGCAGGACTTTGTCCATGCTGAGCACCTGCTTATAGCTTATTCTGTACAAAGAGGCTGTGTGTGACAGAGAGAGAGAGTGTAGTCAGACTTTTATTTCCTTGTTTTAAATCACAGTTGTAGAATTCTTATCTTAATGCGGCAGTTCAGCCAATGTCCCACCATAATCACTATGATATACTAGAGAGCACAGGTTACTGACATATTATTTATTAGGTTAACATAATTGTCCTTTCTTACAGCAACATCTGTATTAATATCTGTATCCAAACTCAGTATTTTAAAGCAAGTTAAAGTAGCTATACAATGGTGATTTAAGGGGGTGACCCGGGGTGGTCACGACCACCCCTGAAATCTCACTGGCCATCCCAGATCTGATAAGTCGTTCATCAACACAATAAGGCCGGTCAATCACTGATGACAGCTAATCACCTGATATAGGGCCAGTTTGCTATTTCCCTCTACTATAGTTATTGTGGGACTGAGACTGTGACAGCTGATCTCTAGTCAGCGTACTTTCGACCTTGAGTCAGAAAAAAAGCAGGTCTTGAAATTGTAAGTATGTGCTGGCCATCAGGACTCAGGCAAGCTGAGCTAACGTCACAGTGTTATGAATAACATTGCTGACAACTATTTTAAATATGTTTTGCACAGGTAACCCCTGTAAATAAATGTGTCGCACCAGAGATTCATTCTGAACCTGTAGCATAACATTTACTACACTGTAGAGAAACGGCTCTTAGAAAATGTGTAGCTCATCCTGAACAGAATTACTGATCGAAAATAGACGTGTTTAAATAACCACTGCTTCCCAGAGACTGTGATAGGTAGAAATGGAAAATGTAGCGTACATGGAATAGAAAACTGAACAGAATGGTAGCTGCATGTTAATGCTGTTCTAGGTTATTAACTTTAGTTGCTGTAGGTGGACAGCGTGGCACCTTAAGTTTAATGCTGTATTATAAAATGTAAAAACATCAACATGGCCTTGAGTACAAACATTACAATAGATGCTAACATGAGTTTTGGAATTCAATTATGATTGATCTGTGCATAGGTTGAAGCAATGCATTGCACTGAACATCTGTATTGACATCACAATTTGATCACCACGTCCTGGATACGCCACTGTAGCTATAGCAGCACCAAAAATGTGCAAATTTAGGTAGCAAGGTGCAATGTGATCCTATACTCTCTAGGTGATGGCTGTTTTCCTAAATACGAAATTAATATCATGCACTGTGATGGAGTGCCAGATAGACATGCTGGGACATACAAATGTGTTGCTATGTTTCTACTAGGACCATATTTTTCTGTGCAAGCTATGAGTCTCCAAGGTCTCAAAATAATCAAATTTATTTTCTAACTTTCCAGATATGCGTGGGACAATTGGCACAAGTCAGCGAGAAGAAATTTGAGAGCCGAACAGAGTTGAGGGAAGAATTTGGCTTTGTGCATTAGTGATGTAAGCAGCTGAGAAACCAAGCACAGAAGGGGACATAAAAAGGCAAAAGAGAAGCCGCACTCTATAAGGAAGAAGAAGTGATACTCAAGAGGCTTGTGACCCCCTGCTTCAGCTGGCACTGACCTAGAATGAACTCCTGGATCTGATCAAAGGATTCGAAGGTGTTCACATTGTCACACAGCCATTCAATAATCTAGAGGCAGGATAGAAACACACAGAATATAGGTGTCATAGTGCTGGGAGCTCAACATTACAGCTGTACTTCAAGCTTTTTAAGAGCTTTCCTTATAATGTGGATAGTTCACTCAACAAAATTACTGAATTAAAAGACTTGAGTTTAGCTTTTACCCTTTAAAGAAATAGTTTGACATTTTGGGAAATATTCGCTCTCTTGTCAAAACTTAGATGAGAAGATTGATACCACTCTTCTGTCTCCTGTACACTAAATGTGAAGTTAGCACCAGGAAATGGTTAGCCTGTATTAGCATAAAGACTGGGAACAAGGGGAAACAGCCAGCCTGTCTCTGTCCAAAAGAAACAAAATAAAAGCACTTCTAAGTCACTAATTAACACCTTATATCTCACTTGTTCAATCCAAACAAAAGTGCAAACGCAACAACTTATGGTTTTAGGGGGGGGTTATGTGCTGTACTACTTCTTGGCCGGGTGCAGTGACTTCCTGGAGTCTCCTTTCCTGGCAACTTCACATTGACAACAAAAACAAACTAAATTTAACCTGTTAATTAGTGAGCTTTAGCGGTGCGGGTATGGAGACTTTTTACATTTGGACAGACTAGACTAGTTGTTTCCCTGTTTCCAGTATTTATGCTAAGCTAAGCTAATTGACTCCTGGCTGTAGCTTCATATTTAGCACACTAACATGAGAAAGGTATCGTTCATCTCATCTAACTCTCAGCAAGAAAGTGAATAAGTGTATTTCCTAGTATGTGGAACTACTTTCAGTTCAGTTCAGTTGGACCAAACTGAAATATCCCAATAACGATTGGATGGATTGCCACAAAATTTGGTAGAGACATTCATGGTCCCAAGATGATGCATTCATATGACTTTGGTGATCCCCTGACTTTTCATGCACACTCATATTAACATTTAGCTCAGGTACCGCTGTGCCTCACACAGCCCCAAGCATGGCTGTAGACTCTTGGCTCAAACAGTGGATATCTTGTTATAAAACAGATACCGATAAGAATTTTTGAGATGATGCAGGTTCGATGGATATAATGTTTGCATTACAGAAATGTGAAACATGAATGATGCCCTCACAGATAGGCTTTGCGAATCTAACAGCCACAATGCATCAGAGTGAAAACTCATTTTCTGCTGCCAATAGCAGTGCTGTTTGAAAAAATATCTCTTTGCCAGAGCCAGTTTGAGTCCTATATCCAGCAACATAAACACAACAATGACCATTATATGGAGGGGAAGAAAAAGAAGCAAAAGTAAGATTGGAAGAACTGAATTTGCACAGCATTCTCTTAAAGTTGCAAACTGCTGTGAACAAAGCGAAAAATGTTAACAAGCAATCATCTTTATTAAAGTCAATACTTTTTGTGCTGTTGGCCCCATTAACAGAGTCTACAAAGGATACAAAAGTTATGTCTGGCGTCCAATTTCCCAGCTCTAGCTGCACTAATGAAGCTGGTGACTCATTTAACCTCTAAAGAAAGAACTTATTGCAATCTATCAGAGCAGCTGGAACATCTTAATTTAGGTGTACTTCCAATATAGTATGACTCACAGTGAGCAGTCTGCCTTAACAAAATATCTGTCCTTTTCTTTTTGTCTTTGTTTGATCTGTCCAATTGTCGTCTCTCTTCTCCTGTTTTATTAGTGTCCTGTCTTTTCTTTTTTTTGTCTTCTTCCCTCCATCTGCTCAGTGCCATCTCAAGGTTGACACCTACTGCATTTACAAGGAAGTGCAGAAAGGCTGTCATCTATCTTTATCTATTCACTTCTTCTTAGCTGTACATCCATTTTCCTACAGGAAAGTACCTAACAAATTGCTGCATTTTCCACTTTTTTCCGTCTTTATCCTCCCCTTGTTTCTTGTTTCAGTCTCTGCCTTCCACAAGGAGAACTTACTGATCTTGAGAGTTTGTGTGTGGGACATTGATAACAACTTATTGATTTTATGTTCTACGAAAAAATAATGATATATTGCTGTATATAAATGCAAAACTGGATCAAAGAGTATGTTCTGTGGGTCAAGATAGTGTCTTATGTCTATTTGGGGGGGAAAAAACTCAGGCTAAACTTTGACACAAGAACTCCCATTAAATGTGCTTTAAATGTCAAAATCTCTGCCTCCTACATCTATTCCTGCCTCCATCTGTATTGTACCTTCAGCTCCAGGTTTGGGTCATTTCCCATGTAAACCAGCAGGCAGTGAAGGGCGGCCAGGCGCTGAGGGTCAGCCTTACTGCTGGGACACCTTGTGGGGTGGATGTGACATACAGCAAATTTACTTTTATACAACATAAGCATACACAAACAAAGAGACACAGAGGTAGAAGGGCATGTAGAGAACCAACAGTCAGTGGTTGTACTGTGCTGTATGCACCCTTTCTACCAATGAATAATGCTTTACAAATGAAAAATGAATGAACAGATCAGACATTATTCGCTAGAAAAATTTGAGAAAAGAATCACGGATGCATTTCATTTGAGCAGATTGGTACAATCCAAAGACTTCACTGGCAAGTATTCAGGTTAAAGTTGTTAAAATTATTCCCAAACGACTTGCAGGTGTACGCACTCAAAAATAACTTTTCAAAAAATAACCTTTCCTTTCCACTTGTCAGCTTTCTGCCTACCTATAATCCCCCATGCTATGTATATAAATACGACCCAAATAATAAGCCCCATATACACAGGTGCTTTATTTCCACATGGTGAAAAAGTTATAAATCATGCTCACTTAGAGGGTGTGTCTGATCGCAGTATCTGCAGCAAGTAGGCAGGGCTAAGCTCAGCAGTGTGGATCTTCCCACCGGCCAGGTCCAACAGAGCAGTGCTGGACTCCTCCTCTGCATGCAACACTGTGATGTTTACTGACTGAGACTGCAGGCCCAAGTCTACATCATAACCTTGAGGTTGAGACAGACAGACAGGGAATAAGACAAGGAAATGAAACCAAAACCCACGAAAGCTGTACGTTTGTACAGATCGTGTGTCAGGAAAAAAGGAGAACAGGATGTATTGTAGCTGAAAAGCAATGTAAACAAACAGCTTTATAGCCATCAGTCATCTTAGACATAACCTTACCAGAGAGAAAGAGGGAGTGACAGAGAATCTCCTGCTGCCTGGTGTTGATACAGTGGAGAAAATAACCCTGCAGATATACCACGATGTAGTAACCTACATACAAAAATAACACAGTGTCACTGTCAGGGTGTATGTTGATATGCTGTATGCACATCAGACATTTATTAGACTGAATGAGGAAACACAATCTCATTTGTATTTGTGTGTCTGTGTTTCTGTTTTGAATGCAAAAGCAGGAAATTGCATGTTTGGCAGTCCAACGTGCAAACCCACACACTTGCTTGAATTCATAAGCATGCTGATATGTGTGTGTATGTGGGTGCTATGACCTATGGGGATGAAGAGTGGATGGAGATGCATGGCTTTCTGTGGTGACTCGTCACTGCCCAAAGTTACTCTGAAAGTCTTGCTGCAGTCTGTAGAAAGTGAGGAAATCAAAAATTTGTCACCATGTGCAACACATTTAGGTACTATATATATATATATATATATATATATATATATATATATATATATAGCAGTTTGAATAGACAGCAGTAGGTAGCACACACACACACCTTTGTGAACTAAAACCACGCTGTAGATCAGTTCCTGTTTGTCATTAAGAGGTTGGCTGTAGCAAACACACATGCTCCCTAAAAACAAACCACAAGACAGAGCAGCTGTGATGTCACAGATATCACAAAAAAATTCATGGACATATTAAAAAAATTGTTGAATTATTGAGAATTCGTAATTGATTCTGAAATTACAGATTCAATCAACACCTTAATTAATCAATTAAATTACAGTATTATTCTAAAAATGACACACCCCTTGTATTATGGTGATGAATTACAATATGCCTATAGCCATGATTTTTAAAGGCTGATTCCTCATTAAGCACTGGTTTGTGTTATATAATGAGATATTATGTTGCATCATTGCATACAGCAGATTATAATATAGTTTGTGAACCGCAAGGGACTTACTTTCTTGTTTTCATAAAGAGAAATAAAAAACAAACAAACATAGAGAATTAGGGAAACTGAAATGTCAGCTTGTTTATATCCATTTTGTGTGAGACAATATATACAGTATATGTTACCTATTCTGTTGGTGAACACTTCCATCCTTGCAAACTCCTTCTCTGGATTCTCGATGTGATAATGGTCAAAACCCAGATTTACAAACCTGTTTGCCACACATACATCCCAATAAGAAATGTTACTGTGAAGGATATTTATACATATTTGTACATAGGAACATACTATCAGAATGTTTGGGGAATTTTCAAACAAAGAAATACTTGTTTACAGGGATTCACTTTTTTTTTTTTTTGATTTGCAGGTACATTTCGACAACGCACAATGAAATGCAGAATACAAAATGAATTGCCTGCTGAGATGACTTATTTCTGTTTTTATACTATATTAGTAGTTGCCTTACTTGACTGTGCGGAAAGGATTAGCAGGCAGCTCTAATGGGAGCTCCAACTGTAACATAAAACAACATAAGTTATTGTCAGGTGTAAGCACAAATAACCATATATAGTAAATAAAATGCAACAATGCAACATTTTATTAGGAGAGTGTGTGCAAAAGACTGATAATTTCTCAAACTGTAGGGCATAGGGATGACTTACCATAGTTTCACAGTTGCGGTTGGGGTAAAACTGAACACATCGCAGCAGGAACTTGTCCTGAGAGAAACGTGTGATATGCATTTTGTATTATTCTGCATATCCTGCCTTGAGAAAATTAGTTTTGTGCTATTGAGTTATAGAGCTTATACCTCTGAACTGCTCATCCCCTATTCCACCTGCAGAGCCCTAACATCTGCTGACAAATCACTTCTCTCCAGTCCACACACCCAATTAAAAACCAATGGTGATCGAGCATTTTCAATGGCTGGCCCTAAATTATGGAATAGTTTGCCACTAACAATTAGACCTTTCCTCTCTATTGATATCTTTAAAACCCATCTAAAGACCCATCTCTAGCCTCTTAACTGTCATCTTGAAGACATGCCTGGCTTTTATTTGTTTGTATTTTATTGGTCGTTTGTGCAATGCTGTTTGTGTTCAATATATCACCGTATCCTATGCTTTTATTAATTTACTTATATCCTCTTATTTATGTCTGTGTTTTTATTTGATCCTTCCTGTGTTTCTGTTTGATTGTAACCATCAATCAAATTCTATCAACACTTGCTGTTTTTAAATGTGCTCTATAGAGAAATTGACTTGACTGTAGCTGTCTTTGCATGAATAAATGTAAGTCAATGCGATGTCTTCACAAGTATAATGATACAAGTCTCTCGTGTGTTACCTTGTGTGTGAGATAGTAGAGTCTTTGTGTGTGACCGTCCCACTGGACCCAGCAGAGGTCTTCTACTATTCTCTCTACTGTTTTGGACAAACGCTCAGGATTCGCCATCACCTGGTTCACACAAACACATTCATATTCAGCTTTGTAGAGGCACTGAATTCTTAATGTAAAACTCCCCAGGAGGATAACAGTATAGTTTATGGCTTGAGAACGAGGTCGAACCAATATATTCTTTTCGTTGGGTTATGTAAATATATTCCAACTATTTTACTTATTAATTACTAGATATGTGCACTCTGGCAGAGGATTTATACATCCAGAAAACTGCACAAATCCTCTATGCAATTTATATTTTAGCTGAGGCCACAGACGCTTCCTTCAAAAAGGAAAAAGAGCAGGAATAGAGAGCTAAAGCCAGCAATGCGGTGAATGTAGAGTCCAGCTTACCACTCTATAACCTTCCTGTCTGGTCAGTAGAACGTGGTACAGATCCACATCTGAAACACACACACACATAACTGCATAACTGTAATCACAGTACATCTGGTAAACCACTATAGCGGTCGAAAATGAGTAAGAAATGTTGTTCTGTTCTCTACAAATGCAAGGATTTGTTCTCTTTTGTAATGGATGAAAGAAAGATCGCCTTTACAGATAAACATAACACACAGACTCACATCCATCTTCAGTCAGCAGCAGCAGGTGGCTCTCCAGCACTGATCTCCTGTCAGGTTCTGAATGGAGGAACTGCACAGAGAAACGCAAGCTGGTGTCTAAATGAGTGGTTTATAACAGTACCCAGATGGAGAATTTGCTGATTTTTATATTTTAATGCAATGATCAAACATTCTTGGCAGATCTTTACATTTGTGGCTTGGCAATATGGCGAGCAACAAACAGTAAATAGTACTTCGGTCATAGCCACAGTGGCTTAATACCATATACAGACCAGTTGACTTTCAGCACAATAAACACACTGTAAGCTCTGATGCTCCATAATTGCAACGTCAGCTCGTGGTCGCAGTAAAAACCTGCATGACAGTGGCCAAGACAACACACACCTACACACACCTTACCTGCACTTTGACCCTGCAGTCCACTGCCTTAAGGACTTTAGTGTTATTGATAGGATAGATCTCAATCAGGAGGGTTAGACACTTGGATACTGCAAAGACAGGCAGGGTTGAAGAAGAAATTAAATATAACCAGAGAGATGAAAAATGCAATGCTTCAAGTATCTGAAACAATTAATGTTATAGTATGTAAATGAAATAGAGAGAAAGAGAGCTTGTGTAAATGTGTGTTACTTGGTTTAAGGTGCGCCTCTTTGCTGGTATTTTGTGCCAAACTAACAGCTGAAAGGGAAAAAGCAAAGGCAAGGTGTCATGTGACTTAATTTTCACAGACACTAAACTGATAACATTCAATCAGTGTTTCTTTAACTATGATTTGAACCAGTGAACTGCTTTCTAGACACATGAAAATGTTGTTAATTCATCTCTGAGTCTTACTTAATTGCCTCAGTTTGGGTCATGAACACAGCATTGTTACTGTAACAACGTCTGTTGCTGTTAATCATTATCTGTGCATTACAAAGACTCACCTAACAGTGTCTCCTCCTTGTTCAGCGAACAGCTGCTGACACACACCTGCTCGTCAAACGTGTACAGGAGCTGTTGGAGAGAACACACACGGCCGCACAGGGACGGGTGTGCAGAGGTAAAACTGTGCACAAAACAAACACCAGCACGCGCACACACACACACACATGAAAAAAAGAATCTGCAGTATTGAAGGGAAGGTGACACACGCACGATACCTTGTTCTGCTTGGTGTTTGAGTCATATTTCCCAATTCTGGTGGTCCCGGTTGCTCCCTATTAGAATAGAAAAGCACAGAATCCTTTAGTTAGGTCATTAAATCAAACTACAGAGATGGATAACCCTAATCTGTCACAATCAAGTAGACCTACTTTCCCACTGGGGTCTTCCACCACACTGATATGTGTGGAACGTCATGCTTGACCTCTTCATTACTCTGGCTGACCTTGCCTATTATTCCTGACTTGGCCTGCCTCACTTCAAACCAGTGATTCAACACTCTTTTTAGTTCAAAAGATTTAAAAGAAAAAGTGTATTCTGAAACCCAAGGCACAGGCAGGCATGCATAAAACTGTGAACCCAGCACTAAAAAAAAGAGATTATGTTCTCTTTGCAGGGTGCACAGTGTCTTTAACCTCCTAAACCCACAGGCTCTTTGGCGGGTGTATCATTAAAAATGTATGCTGTGCAGAGAGGCACGATTTAACACACAGAACTTAATTTCACATTCTTGTAAGGATCCCAAGGTTTCGAAAAATACCAAATATGTCAAACAGAATTACAGAGAAATCTGTATAAAAGAGCATAGAATTTTCTGTTTGATGGTGTCCATTTGATGATGAATGGTGCAGACGTATCAATGGCATCTGGGAATATTTTGAATTTCTCACTCACTATACTTTGTATAAAGGACTAAAAATAAGCAGCAGAATAGTACAGAGTAATAAAATACACAACACGTATATGCATAGACAAAGTTACACTGAACATATGCAAACTCAAGGTACATTATAATGTTGAAATTACAAACATGATGATGTTTAATTATATGCACATGACATGGTGGTGACATGTGAGCATAAGTGACATGCGGTGCATTTAGTATGGATTTACCTTCCAAGAGTAAAGAATGCCCCCATCTTTCTCAATGTTCAGGATACGAGCGTCCACTGCTCCAGAGTATTCTGCAGACACAGCATCATTATTATGAATCCATACAGCTTATCACAACTACAGTAAACAACAGTGTGCCCTAACAAAAAATGGTTTTAGTATCCCTGTCAACACTCATGTTGAACATGACAAGTGTGATACTAAAAGAGTATATAGTGTTTTTTCCACTGTACAATAAGTTGTTATTACATGCAAAAAGTGCCCACACAAGAAGCTGCTTTATGGTTTAACACATAATGATATGTCTGACGCATTGCGGAGCTACATAATCACAACTTTCAACACATTTTTATTGTATATATGTGTATTCTGTGACAGTTTATAGTGAAAATTAGGGATGCACCAATCTGACTTTTTCAGTCCCGATACCTGGGGTTTGCATATTGGCCGATACTGAGTACCGATCCGATACCAGCGCTTAATTAATGCGCTGTATGCCTCACTGTGTGTAAGAGACTGGGTTCATTCTTTTATGTGTAAGGCAAAATCAGGCTTGACTTAAACATTGCTTTCCTAACTTTGTAAAACAAAATGTAACAAATAAATACATAGATATAAATTTACTGACTTGTTATTTATTAAAATAATTGTATCTGATACCAGATTGGCCCATTGTCACCGATACCTGATCCAGCTATCTGAGTCAGTATCGACCAATGTGAATATCGGTATCAGTGCATCTCCAGTGAAAGAGTGTTTACTGCATCTTTACTGTAAACTAATGTTTAGTAGTTGCATGGTATTTGGAAGACTTGCCATGATATTTGATCCTTCAAGAAATAAGCAGTCTGTCTTTTCAGTCTTATGTTCAACAGTAACTGGTACTGAGGTTATAAATATATTGACAGGAAGTTAGATGAGCACGGAAATTATGTATATTTAGGAGTTTTCTCTCCTTCGTTTAGATCTATCTTTAGGACGTTAATGTAGTCATGCAATCTGTTTCAAAGTTAATGGCTTTCTTTATGTGGCTACAATATTTAGAAAGGAAAGTGAAAGGTGAGTAGCGCCGTCTGGTGATCAATATGTAAACACCTTCATATCACTGTAGGAATTCAGATTTTCCTACTTACTAGCTAAAGTTCAGCTCGGAAATTCATTTTTTAAGGACTATTATGCAGTTTCATGCACACTACACACATGTGTAATACAGATAAATGCACTAAACGCACAGATAGATTCTGTAATAACGATGAAGGGCTGAACCTGATAGTGTTAGCTAGCACAGTGTGCTATATATTAGTCAAAGCTATTCGTTAGCAATAAGAAACACTGAAAAAATGCTGCTGACCGTGAACGCCTCACCTTTCACCCTGCAGACCGACGCCTCCTTCCTGAGGATATCACACACCACATCTCTGTGCAGGTCAAACTGAGGCTTTAACTTCAACATGTGTAACTTACAGCTCAGTCTGCACCTTTTTAGATTCAGCAGCTGTTAAAAAAAACTTCCAAGTGTATTGTTTCCTTGAGAGGAGGCAGCACCTTGCAGCTGATGTCTCTTCAGGCTTGACATCATGTGACCGAAACTCTTCACATGTTACTTTTGGGCACTTGTATAAGTGAAACCAGTAGAGCAGCCACCAGCCACATATCCAAATTAACCATCTTCCTCTTGACTTCACAAAGTTACTTTTATTGACATGCGGAAATGTCACGTTGTCCCGCAGTTATTGTAGCTCCTCCCTCCTCCGGGATTTAACAGCCGACAGATTCGCTACCATAGGCCGAGGAGAGGATCACTCCAGCGGGGTGGAATCTCTCACCCTCCCGCCGAAGGAGTGCGCCATCCTCACTCAGCCAGGCACTTCACAATGGAGTGTCATAGTTCATATATCACACCTTTTTTTCATACAGTAGGTCCCCCTGGTTGGTATCAGGCAGATAACTATCAGCTGCTGAAAAATTTGTTGAATTAGAAGCCTTTAATATTTAGTTTAAACTTTTTATGTATAATGGAAATGTGCGACAAGTTTAAAGATCCCCTCCAGACATGTTTTAAGATATGCAAAAATACTCTGATTGGAATAATAATTTGTGCGTAATATTTCTTCCCCCAAAAAGTTCAATGTTAAAATCCTTAAAATGACATCTAGTCCTTCTCTCTCATTAAAAACTTAAGAATCTATGAATATGTAAATATTTTTCATTTCAAAAGTTGAACTGCTGGACACAAGATGTCTCCTACTTCACTGAAATCAGTTCTCAGTCTAGCCTGGGCATATGTGCACTAGAGGTTTCAAGTTTCCACATCACACTTGCTTAAGTATTGGACCATGATTGACTTCAAACCTACTTGTGATGTCACAAATTGTGCGCCTAGGTACACATCTTAAAATAAGATTTAAGGTGAGCTCAGAGAAACTTTTCCTCTTGATGATTGCTTCATTGTTTCAGTAATTTTTCATTTAAAACCCCAAATAATGTGAGGTTTTGCTGCTTAGACTCTGGGAAACTGTTTCTTTCCATAGACTAAACTATTAACTGATTAATTGAGAAAATAACCAAAAGATGAATTTAAAAAATAATTGTTAATTGCAGCCCTATAGTGCATATAGAAGATTATGAAAATCCATTAATGTAGTGCAAGTTTAGTAGCATGCAGAGTTTATTTTCTTGGTTCCAGTCAGTTACTTCAGTGACACCTGCAGGAACTTCTAAAATACACTGATCTCCGTCTCAACAGTAGGAAAAGGGGAATAAAAGAGGAACAACTCTAGACAACATACCACTGACAAAAACTACAGAAATTTCCAGAGCTGCCAGACATTCATCATCTATTTGTTTAAAAAAAAAATGTGGAGAGCTCTCTTGATTGTGAAGAAATGACTCAATTGAAATTCATCTCAATCAATCTCATCAAAATAACCAATTTGGAATATCACTGAAACCACACAATGTTTCTGTGGATACTAAACTTGATGCTATCACATGTTATAACCATATCAGTTTCCTTCCAGTTCAGTAAAAACTGTACGTGTCATGACATTTGTGTTCCCTCCAGGAAACAACTGAGTAGGAGTGCCACTTCCTCTTTGCTCGTTTTTATTGCAGTAATACTGTACGCAGTAATGGTTTGATCAAGACAGGCTTCTAAATCTATCTGTTGAGCTCCAACAGCAACATTTTGTCATAAAACAACACACATATTACAATATACACACACATTCATGCAACATCCCAAATTTAGCAAATAATCAAGGAACATATTAGCAAAAAGAAATGATGTGTGACTGTTTTAAGGGTGTAAAAATGGACACGGTCAGTGTGTGAATTGGCACATTGAGCAGTTATAGCATCTTACAGAAATACACATTTTTCTGATACCACTTCACAAATAAGGCTAAGGCTAAGTAAACCTTTTTAAAAGTTATTAATAAAGACTTCTCTGACAGTTTAAACCATTTATTAATGAATAACTCTTGAAATCTTGTCTTAGGAGGAGTCTTAGGCAATGCAGACCATGCTCCATCAACACCTATAGTAAGTTCTTAAATAACAAGACACTGTTAACATATGCTTGTGGACAGGCAGTGCACCACCAATGAGCCTCTTATGTGCCATTTTTGATGTTGTAGCAGTATTTAATGACCCACACTGCCCCTGTCTGTTGAGCCTGAGAGCTGCACATAAAGGAGCTGTTCACTATGCATCACTTCTGAGAGGATATTGAAGCAAAGAGCTCCCACTCTGACCCTACTTCCTCATGATATCATAAACTGGATAGATAGATATAGTCTCCATTGTCCCACAGGAAATTTGTTTTCACAGCCTGTTCATATTCCACACAGAAACATACAGATAGCCACACCGCAAACATACTGATACACATAACATTCATCACCCCGCCTGTATCCTAACACGTATACATATCCGCATAGACACTCACAGATGACTCTGGATCTATACACTGTGGCAGTGAGGTAGTTTGTTCAGTGCTACTATGGCAGAAAGGACAAAACTTCTGCCAAAGCAAGCCCTTCTTCATTTTAGAGCCCTGTATCTACGGCCTGATGGCATTAGTGTGGGGTGTGGGTTGAGGGTGTCATCAGTGTCATTCGCTATTGTGATTGCAAGGTGTGTGATTGCTCTGTAGCTCATGTCTGAGAGATTGGGGTGTAGGGGAGTGGGTGATTTTGGAGGCAGCATATGTGAGATCCTGGTAAGCCGATATCTTGATCAAAGCTGTGGATGGAGGTGGGGTTCAGTCCAGTTAGGGGTTGTGTTTGACGTGTTAATGAATGGTTATTTTCATTTAGTCCACGTTCAGTTGGAGATAGTTGTCAGTGCACCACTTTGTGACATGAGAAATGTAGTGTTAATGGGCTGTGATGGAGTTGTCATTGAGTAGTCCCAGTATAGCAGTGTCGTCAGAGTATTTGTAGCATGCGGTGATGGGTGAAGGGCTGATGCAGTCATTTGTGTAGAGGGTGTAAAGGACGGGGCTGAGGACACAGCCCTGAGGGGCTCTGGTGATGACGGTTGATGATGTAACTGTGCCTATTCTTACAGCCTGTGATCTGTTGCTGAGGACGTTGTGGACCCAGTAGATGAGGAGTGGCGGGATCTTGAGGTGGTGGAGTTCCTTTATCATCTGGTGGCATTGAATGCATCTGTGACTACATATTAATTTTAAACACCAAACAGGTCCTAAAATCTTTATGTGTGTTTATTGGCTGGCTGCCTTTTTAGTCATCTTTCCTGTCATAAACTAATTCAACCGTTTGCCTGATGGCACACAGGTACAGACTGCCAGTCCAACAGTGTCATTACATTGCAGTAATAAATGTCTCACAATTGACATGATGATAAGTTTGTATGGATGCTTAGTGTTGTACCAATCACTATTTCATGTATGATATGTCATTCTTGGTGGGCCTTGCACTTTAAATAATCACCAAAACATTTACACTTGCTACACTAAGTTTATCTACAAAAAATATGTTTGTGAATATTTCATCTAAAACAATATTCACAAATATTATCTCCTATAAATTATAGAAACACTTGGAATTGTGACAAATCCATTAGGGATGAAGAAAATTCAAGAAAATGTGTCAAAAAACATGCAGATATTTTACATATCATTATACTATATAGTATTAGCCTATATATAAATATATTTTACTATATTATTATATCATACATTATTACACCGATGTATGCATTTAAGTATCCAATTTGACAATGTCAGAAGTCATATAATAAAGAGTTAATTATGTTAAATCTGAATTTTTTTGTGATGGGTAGAAATTTTAAAATCTTTATTGACCTTGGTGTCTCAAAAAAGACTGCGATCCATAAAAACCTCTTTCTTTCCAGAAGCTGTTGCTCTACTAAATAGCTGATCTGTTCTGTTATCAAACTGGACTTTACATGTCACGCCCCTCTCTTAATCCCTGCACTGGTCACTTTAATATATTTCATAAAACTGGACTTTAGATTGTGCATTGCATTCAACTTCCACTATTACATAATTTAATTATTTACTTACTTGGTACAGTGGCTTGGCTAATAAAGAGATTCTGAATCATTGTTGAGTGACTCATCTTTTTTATTATATACAATCTTCGTTCAAACTGGTGTTCCTGATTGGCTGTTTGGTTTACAGTCTATGCTCACGATGTTATTTTTCCTAGGATGGCGAAGTCATGACCCGCCCTTTTCTGCCTCTGATTGGCTTACCCTAATATTCTTACCCTAACTCTAACCAATCTCATTCCTTCTGTCTAAACCTAACCAACCCAGCCAACGAAGGCAACAAAAACTAGCCAATCAGAGGAAGAGTAGGGCGGGTCATGACTTCGCTATTCTAGGGAAAAAAATTGGCATAACGTAGCCGAGTAGAACCGAGTATACCCGGGGGGCGCCGGAATTTTGATGACGAACGTCCGCCCGCCCCTTCCCCCGCCCGGCCCCCTTCGCTCGTCCTTCCCCCTTTGCTCAGCTCCACTACCAGGCTGGAGTCCCGGCAGCACGGCGCGCAACACAACACACTGACAGCTGCGACTGACTCACAACCAAGGGGGGAAAGATGGAGCACAGAGACGCCGACTTCAACATAATGCTAGCGACGGATTCATACAAGGTACCGTGCGAATGGCGGTTTCGGACGGGGGGTTGGGAGGCTGGCTTGGGTGGAGGGGAGCGGCTGATGGATGAAAATTGATAAAGTCAAGGTGGTTTCATCATCAGTCCCAAGGCCATCACACTGCTCTGTGTGGCCGGGTCTCCGTCGGTTCACAGCAGGCCTGAATGAGCTGCTGGAAGAGGAGGAGAGGGCTGGCTCAACCTAAATTTAGAAAGAAAGCATCCGTCTTTGAGCTGGCTAACTCACACCCAGCACCGCTGATTATTACGGAGCCAGTTTCTCACCGGCTTCGCTAGTCACACTAGCTGAATTAGCTAGCTTGCTAGCTCACAGACAGAGGGGATTGATATTAAAAAAAGAAGCTATTATTAGCCACTAGCTAGCAAGTGCTCTGTGGGTAGTCGGGTGAACTGCACATGGGCAAAGTCTCATTCAGTGTGCGAGGAAAAGCATCACTTTCGAGAAATCAAAACCGAAAGTTAAAAGCATTCCGGGTATTGACCTTCTGTGACACAGCTAGGTTATCTGGTACAAATTACTACATTGATTTTACTCGTTCGGGGGCCTTTAAACGCCATTTAAAAGTTAAACACCGACTCTTAAGCATCGGTGTAATTGTAAATATAACGTTATCTTTGAGACTGACTTCTTGGAGAGAACATAAACACACGGTACAACAAATGTATTTGCAGGAATGTATTATGGCACGTAGCAAGTGGTTGCCCGGGACGGTTGCCAGGTACAGCGGTCATGTGACAGCACTCAGTGATGGTGATGATGGGACAGAGAGGCAGCGAATATGGAGGGACAAGTGGGAGGGAGGGAGTTGGGGGATACCGGAGAGGTTGAGTTGAAAGAGAAAATGTAAGTGATGAAGATTGAAACTAAAAGGTTCAGACTGAGATCATATTACAGCTCTGTACGTGTACAATGAATTTCAGATCCCCTCCAGACGTGTTTTAAGACATATATAAAATAATCTACTTTGAATAATAATTTATGTCTGATATGGTTTTTCCACAAAAAAAAGTTCAATTATGTTGTTAAAATGCTTAAAATTATATCTACTTCTTCTCCTTCAATAAAAATCCAGAATCTATGAATATGCAAATATATTTCATTTCAGACATTTAACTGCTGGACACATGACTTCTCCTACTTCACTGTAAAGTTCATTCTCAGTGTTTGTGCCCTGGAGGTTTAAGTTTCCACATCACACTTGTGTAATGGCATATTGGACTAGGATTGGCTTCCAAACTAGTTGTGATGTCACAAATCCTGCTTGTAGGCCCAACCCATAAAATTTTGATTTTCAGTGAGCTCAGAGAAACTTTCCACTCTCAACAGATGACTGTGAAAACAGCCTTCTAGTGTCAAACTCTGCACAATCATCATTCTGCACAGTGAAGCTCAAACATCCAACTGTAGGAATAAGAAGAAATACAGATTTTTGAGTGTAGGGGGACTTTAAAATGTAGTCTGATGTAATAAGATAAAAGTAGTTATACAGATAAGTAGCAGATTAATCTTACATTGTTCTGACCTTCTGTAACTCGGCACATCAGTATATTTATACTATGTCTGGAATAATTGATATATATAACCGTAAAGCTCCATTAAAAACATTAGCATTTTGACCCCATTATAAGCTTAATTATCATAGAAACTGGAAATGATCCTGTGCACAACATAAAATTTTTGTATTGTGTGGATAAATTAGTTTTCATAAAAAGCCCACTAAGAAAAAAAAAAGTGCCCAAATAATAATATGGTTTTTATTAGGATGTAGACATGAAGTATTGCGCTATCATGTAATGTAGCCTCTTACAAGAAAACTACTATATCTTTCTCCCAGAATCTCCTTACAGGGTGTAGGTAGTTTGAGTTTTTGAATTTGACGTAGCACTTAGATTTTTTTAAACTGGAAATTCCTAGTTTTCTTGAAAACGTCACAGTTAAAAATGTCAAAGTTATGACGAGTTTCACACTTACTCAGTGTTTCCCCTAGGTTGAGTGGTTTGGCCTGGCACCAGACCAAACCTGCTAACCTTTTCCTGTGCTCCGCACGCAGTCACCGTCATTTTCTGCCGCTTGCTTAACCACTGATTGCTTACGCGCTGCCCTGTTCCTTTAAAGGAGTCATGCTACCTGCAGTTTCCCAGGCAACGACACAGACGTTATCTCACGTTTCGAGACAGCACTGCTCAGCAGCTCCCAAACGCTATTTATTTGCAAATGAATGGATATTTGGCGTTATTTTTGACATTTAAAAAATTATTTTGTGGCCTGGCGGGGGTTCTTGTTGGCTGTATTATTATAAGGGAAACACTATTACTGTTTTAATTTAGATTTGTACATTTGGTTTCAATTCCAGGATACAGATTTTACCGCATTTCTATTCATTTTAGTTCCCATTTTTTTGGAAATGATTAGTTTTGGTTTCATCTATTTTATTAGTTATAGTTTGTGGTTTTCTTTTCCACGATAGAAAGCCTTTCACAGGGAGAGCTAAGAGCTCAAAACGTATCTTTTCTTATAACGATCGTCTGTGTTTCTTATCTAGACCGTTCAAGTCATGCACACACTATTGATCGTGAACAGTCAATACCGTGTTCACATCATTCATGGTAATAACACTGAGTGGTTGTGAAGGGAGGTGGTTAAGAAAAAGGGACTTTCACAGAAGTGCTCTTTTATAATCAGGTGACATTGCTTCTGTTCTTCTTCATGACCTTGTTTATAATTTCGGTGGTTTGAATTATTGGATCATACCGTTGTAGCCTAAGGAAGTAAACACTATAAACCTAAAAAAATACAAAATGTAGACACAGATTAACATCTATCCTTAACAAATCATGTGTCAAGTATCTCTGTGTATTATCACTGAACGATTCTTGTGGCTGCTTTAGAATAAACGCCATAATCTGACCTGATTAAGAAGCCTTGAAGTGTGAAAAGCAGCTACATTGTAATTAATGTTATATACTGTAGCTACAACATAACTATGAGCCCTGAGCAGCATAACAAATGAAAATCTCATGAAATACATCTCCCTTATACAATGGCTCAACCAGCATAATCTACTTTTGCACACTCTGTATGTCATGTTAAGATTGTTGTACACAACAAATTGTGCAAAACTCAACCATCACCAAACTGATACATATCAATACCACTTCTCCCCTGAAGAGCTGCTCAGTGGCAAACAGAAGAAGGCGGCGTTTGCTCCTGGTAGCTACCGGGTGTGAGCGTGTCCAACGTAAAACAGATCATTGCTGAGTGTGTTTCTTCTCAAGTCCAGATACTTAAAGGCTCATGAGAGACAGCAAAGGTCAGTTAAATGAGGGTAAAGACAAAACATTTGAGCCGACACTGATCCAATATCATGTTACGTCTTTGCCAGACGAGGTGCGTCTGTGTTGACATACCGGGCTAAAGTTACTGTTATTGTCTCTTTAAACAGCCAGTGGAGTTACACAAAAGGTGAACCAAACAGTCCTGTACTGACCCTCTTACATCTGTGTTTGCCATATATTCGGGTGTGCGCTGTTGTTTAATCGAAAGCGAGTTGTATCCGTGTTATCTTGTCTGTGCGTGACTGTGTAATAACCTTCGTCGTACATGTCTTGTGTGTTAAAAGAGTGACTCACAGACCAACCAGAGGCATACACTTTGTTCACAGGATATAAAAACAAGCTGCACCTGAATGCCTTTGTGTTTTGTCTGTTGGGATTGTAAAGAGAAGCTCAGCCCCAAAGCCAAGCTTGCCTATTGTCTGGAAACACACAGACACACACACACACACACATACACACACACATGTACGGGTTTATTGTTGGTATGAGGAGTCTGTCAGGTTTAAGAATACCATGGCTGGAGGTGTACAGCGTGTCATTGTTAGGTTTTAAAGCAATACCACAACACAAGTTTGTATGCCGTATGACCACATTTACGTAACATGACATCTTCTGACCCTTAAATCCAAAGAGAATTACGGTGAGCGAGTAGGTAGGGGTCTAGGATTTTGTTGGAGGGGAAAAAATTCCCAGAGCAGAATAACTATAGTGAGGGTGGCATTTAGATAATGGGATGGCCCCATTAGGCATTATAATGCCACACTAACAGCTGTTGCATGCCTCAGATGTTGTGCTGTTTGAAGAGAGGGGCAGCACCTGCGTTACTGGTAGCCAGGTTTGGGTTTTCTCTGTCAAAACCCAAAGTCTGTAATCTCTCACTATTCACAGCAGTTGACAAGGTTCAAAAAATTCTGCAAATTTTGTTGATTTTATTATCCGTGTAGTTGCTTCCCCCACTGTCAACAGCTGGTGTTCGACACATAGCTGATAGTCTTGACAGGGCAACCATGAAATAACTTGTTTTATAATGACAATCTGTGTGCTACAATGTATTAATATACATAACACACTGAAATATATTATATACACATAGCCAAAACTGTTTGTATCTGCACTGCACTCTCAAATTCTGTATCTCTCTACCATCAGCGTTTGAGTGCAGACAAAAGGAGGAAGTATGTGTTATATCTCAGTGAAAAAAAAAATCCACCTCTTTACACATATCATTGTGTCAGATCAAAGACTGAACTGAACATTAATCTGTAGACTCAGATACACTCAGGGCAAACATTAAAGCTGTCAGTGAGTGTGTTTCTCATTTAAAACTTAGCAGAAATTCCCATCCAGCAGACACGGAGCAGCATTAGGATTCATTAAGAGTCAAGTTTCTCGCCACCTGATAAATGTAAGTCCATTATTCAGTCTCCTTGTAGCTCCATACTGGTCTCCACCAACTCCCGAGGGAAATATCTGAATCTATAGCAGCAAAAATGAACCATTGTGTTCACTTGCTAATCGCTAACTTTGTCTGTTTTTTACATGCTGGGTAGGTAGTGTACATTTTTCCATAGATTTTGTGCCAGAAATTATTGAGAATGAGCCAAAACGGTAAAGTTGTGTGCCATAAATCAAAACAATGAGTTAAAAAGAAGCTAGATGATAATTCTGTGTGTGAACATCACTGCAAGCATCCATCTGATAAAAAGAAAATGCTCACAACTTCTAATATTTGCATAACAGTAGTGGATGGAAATGCAATTCACAGCATTTTTTTTGCAGATGATCTGGAAATTTTGTAAGAATTTGCGCTACATTTAGATGGAAACTAGACTTCAGTCTGTGGGATCATCAAAAGAGGGAGAATAGTGATCTGAGTCTTGTGGAAGAAACGTGAAGAAAGTATGAATACACTGAAAAAGATGCTGACTACCAGATGTCCTTTTGATAAAACTATATCATAAAGACTAAATATAAAGGTTTCTTTTTTGTGAACAATAAGTGTGCCGTCTTTGTAATATTAGAAATGGTTAATATCCTTTTAATGATGAGAGGTTCAGGTAGTGTGCCTTTTAAAAAGTTGACTGATGCTGGCTTTGTGAATTTAAAACTGTATTTGTGTGTATTCATCGGCATGTCTGGCAGTAAATGTGTACACACACACGTGGTCGGGACTAGTGTCATGTGTGTCTTGACTCTATTTTGAGTCCTCGAAAGCTCAGTGGGAAGGACAGAGACGGGGTCAAAGAAACTGAGTAGGTCATTGACATTTATTTCTTCTCCTCTCACCTTCTCTTGTCCACTTTGTTATTCTGTCTATAGATAATGTTTGTCTTTCTTGATTTATGATCTAGCCTTAAGGTAATTTTCACACGTAATTATACCTGTTATTCCAGTGTAACCTTGGCAACAATGGCGAGAAATAGTTTGCCAAGGTTGTTGTCAAATGAGAGACAAGCCCTGTTAAATGGGAAATGCTGTTCATTTTTTTATTAAAATGCCATCCCTTACCCTTGAGGGAACTGTAACTTAATTCTTTTTTTAGAATTGATTGACATGGACCAACGCTTTAACCACAGTTGTCAGTGAGTGACTGACTGAGTGAGTGATGAAATTACACCATTGGTCAACTGCCGCTGAACCTTATACCAGGACGCAAGCTTTTTTTCTTCTCTGACGTTTTCACATCACAAACAATGAACAACAGCATTAAAACATGAGTCTTGCAGGTAAAACACGCGACTCATGTAGCTGTTATATCAGCTTAGCGTGGGGAGGGGGGCTGCTCTGGTGCCTGTGATTTGACTGTAACTGCGGTTACCAGGCGGAGATAAGCCTCCTGAATTTGCAACCAAAATGCTGTTGTCAAAACCCTTTATTCACAAGTTCCACCGCAGCCTCCGTGATCATCGACCAGAAAAAAGGCACATGCACATGCACAGTTAAAGCGCTGCAAATAACAATCATTCTGACAAAATACTCAATGCAGAGTGAAAACGAGACATCCGCAGAGTCAAACAGATGAAAGAGCAGGGGGAGTTAAGAGATAGAATAGTTAAAATTAAAATAAAGTTTCAAATCAAACATCCCCAGATATGAGTGGAAAGTATTGTTCTTGCAACTGCATTTATACCTGTTTTATGACCACTACAGAAAATTGCAGAGGAACATTTGATATCCAGGAATTATAAACACTACAACTGACTATCCCTGTAACAAACTGGCCACGACTTCAAACATTGACCATACACAGTCCAGCCATATACTAGGTTTTAACCGAGTCTTGTTCCACTTAGAATAATATTTCCTGAAGTCATCTGACAAGACTTCCAGTGCTTTACGTTGACGTCAGCTTATTTCACAGACGTGGGTCAGATTGAACCTGTGTTATCCCAAGACTCCCATGTAAATAAGTTGATTACATTTTATATGCATGTTGAGAAGACAAGGTCAGAAGCTACAGTCAAATGCTGCTTCATTTCTTCCCTAATGTCATGATACATGAATTGAATAGATAGAGCACAGTGATGAGGGTTACATCCTCAAATGCCCTAGTGTTCCCAGTGGAAATCCCTGGAGTCATCTGGGATTTAATTGATGGCCGGATGGCTACAGCTGACACTGTATCTTTTCTTTGAAGCAGTTTATTCTCTCTGTGTGTGTGCGAAACATGCCTGGACATGCTTTCAAACTGTTTGCCCTATTGCACAGTCTTGATTTTTAACTGTCAATGCTCCCGGTGTCCGTCAGCTGACAGCAATAGATTAGACGATCACTACACACACACACACAACAGTCGTAGAATAATGGAGAAACGTGTATCTGTGGGGAAAAGTTTGGCGTGTCTCACCCCGATTGTGACATTTTAGTACTATGTTATTTGATTTATTTCAATAGATGTGAAATGTCACACAGAATTGATTGGTGGGTCTTTTGTTGAAGTGGAATGTTTGCTGTAATCGCAGATAAAACACCATGATGGCAGCGCTCCTTTAACTTTGGGTTGTGACCCTGAATAACTCAGACTTTGTGTGTAGGCTAAACTTGCAGTTTTCAATTCCACACGTTGCCTAGCAATTTTAAAGCAAGACTTGCCATGCAATAGAAAGGTGTTTCAACATTTATCTGTGAGATTTCATCAGTTCCCCTGAAAGCTGGGGCTATCCAGTATTTTACAAGTATACACTGTGAAATGGCAACCACATAGCAGATCCAGTTGCTCCTGTTTACCAAAGCCATGATATCACAAGACCTGGATTCATCCAAAAACCTGCACATGCGATTCAACATGAATAATTGTATATATCTGTAAGAAACCTTGTTCGGGAAATGGACCTAATCTTGAACACATACATGTGTGTGTGTGTGTGTGTGTGGTGGGGAAGGGCTCAACAAGAGTGATGTACTCACATCGTTTGGTGTATATTAACCTCATTAAGGAATCATGCATTTTTAAGTCTCCTTGCTTGTGGACATGGAGAGCTCATTTCCTTTAATAAATGATTTGGCACCAGTTCAGTAAGAGCAAACAGATAATGATTATGAATTTTCTCACAGTTGTGTGTATGGAGGTTGGAAGGCATATAAAGCACGAGCCCCCCTTTTTACACTTAACTCAGTTTGAGGCTTAGCCATTTAAAAAAAAAAAAAAAAAAAAGGTCTTGTGACTCTTCACAGACCACACTGTGATGTGTGTCTAGGAATTATGTGACGTTGCCTTAAGTTGTGCTGTTAGTTTAATGTGTTATTTTAGCATTAACCCAACTCATTTGTCTCCGTTCTCCGCAGGTAACACATTACAAACAGTACCCCCCCAACACGAGTAAAGTGTACTCCTACTTCGAGTGCCGTGAGAAGAGGACAGATTCCACCAAAAGCAGAAAAGTCAAATATGACAAAACCGTCTTCTACGGCCTACAGTACATCCTCCACAAATACCTAAAAGGTAAGTCTCGACTCAGAGTTGAATCACGTTCCTGTGCTTGAATAGAAGTGCCTTTGACTGAGTGACAGTGAAGCTACGACCCCCAACCCAGTAGGAGCTTCTCGCTGGTAAACACTGCCAAGCTGTATGACTTTGCAGCTGGCAGGTTTTGACGCTGTGAAGTCACCACCTCTGCTACAGCCGTTTGTGTAAATAAAAATGTGTTTTCAGTCAACTTACCAAAAAAAATAAGGGTGAAATTCCAGTACTTGGATTGCGTAACTCAGGCGTAGACTTTTTTTTTTTTATTCTTTCATTTATTGAAGTCAACTATCCATGTAATGTTTTCATCCTCCCCTACTGTGGGAGCTGCACCGTACAACCACTGTTCTACTGTTATCCAGTTGAGGCTATATATAAAAAAATATTTTCAACTATAATAACCAGGTACTAAGTAATTGTAGGTAAAAAAGTCAACACTGCAAGCTTTGTAGAGCTGTTTCTGATACTTAATTGCACCCTGTGGGAGAACATTTATCTTTTAGCTCTCTCCCTTCCAGAGCGAGGTTAGAGTACAGAGTCAGCTGCAGAACAGCGCGCCTGGAGCTGCTCAAGATTCAATGCATTGCTCAAGGACACTTCAGCAGTGCAGGTGTTTGCTATTGTGGCCTGCAGCAACATTCTCTTAACCCACAAGGTTACAAGGTGTTTCACAATGATTAAACCTTACAGAGAATAACACAAAGCCAGCAGGTTAAGAAGAAAAAAAAAAAAATTTAGTGGAAAAAGGTTGAAGTAAGACAGTGTAATGCATACAATATATTCCGTACCCTAGTTAACTCAAAGTTTGTAAAGGTAGCTGTTTAAGTTATTTAGTGTGATCCCGAAGGCAACGAAAGAGAGAGCGACATAAAGAAAAAAAGAGAGTGAAAGAGAGAAAAGAATTCATCTCCCTCCTGTCTCTTAAAAGGATTTCATGGTGCGGTAGCAGAGGTGCGGGAGGGATAACAGAGAGGGGGAAGACAAAAGCACAGCTGCTCTTTCACCGTATGAGGGAGAAAGGCCAGCTGTCTGCGCAGAGCGTCCCTCTGAGCGTAATGATTAGACCAGCTATCAGAGATGCATCCGTGTACCTCGAACTTATGAAGCCTAAGTGTACGTCATGAGCGCACTTAAGTCATAAATTATCATTTAATTGTTTCAACTTTACTTTTATTGGGGGAGTGATACAGCAGAATTATTAAAGCGAAAGCATCTGTTTACCCAAACCAGTCTGTCAGATATGAAAGGAGACTTTTTGGACTTTTAACCATATATTGTGACATTAAAGGAGACCTTTTTTTAAAAAAAATAATTTTCCATTAATTTTCCCAAAATGTATTTCACTGAAATCAAACGGCTAATATAACTAAAGATATCCTCTTACATTTATACAGTTTTTTTTTCCTGTTATTGTTTGTTGTGTACAACTGTTTCTATGGTCTTGAAACAAGCCAAACTTGAAATGAGACAAGGAAGTGGCTTCTCTATGTGTGTGTGTGTGTGTGTGTGAGGACAAAGACGCCTTGTCAGCACGGGATCCTTCTAATTTAATTACAACAGCGGACAGTAATGTAGCATTCCAGTGCCTTCTGTTTAACGGTGTGTGTTTCTCCAAAATCTCTGCCTGTACATCGCATCCTTCTGATTTTTTTTTTTTTTCTCCCTCCACTCCCCAACTCCTCCCTCTCCCTCTCCCCCCCCTCCTCCTTCCTCCTCTCCAGGAAAGGTAGTGACTCCAGAGAAGATCCAGGAGGCAAAGGAGGTATACAGAGAACACTTCCAAGACGATGTTTTCAACGAGAAGGGATGGAATTACATTTTGGAGGTAAGAGACTGCTGAAAATGTCCAGAAAAACTAATTTTCAAGGTGTTACTTTTGTAGATGTCCGTGCATATTTTTAGTACATACCAGGAAGTAGTTGCAAGGAATATTTTCAAGGAATGCTTCATGAGGAAAAAGCTGAAAGTGGAAACAGACACATAAACACAGGCATCAGCACATGCTTATGTTTACACATGAAACATGTTGAAGGTGATGCCTCTGTTATCAGAGAGACTGAAGGTCTTTCTAATACATGTATACACACACTAACGACACACAGTGTTCTCCTGGTAAACACACATATTACACATAAATCAAGCTTGCAATCTCATTACTCGGCGGATTGAATTTGTTGCAAGATTTGAGTTTGAAGTGGTCTGAAGATCCTCAAAAATTGTGAATGGATAAAACCAAACACCATAAGAGGAAAGACAGGCTCAGCTAATTCAGATTCAGTTACAAGTCAGATTCAGCAACTAACCAGCAATTAATCACAGACAATTTAAGGTTTCTGATTGTTGAGAGGTAACTGTTAGCTTCAGTTTCAGCACCTTGGAGAGAGCACGGCGCTCTGTACTGACACTTTTCCTCAAGTGAGAAGAAGTGTTAATAAACCTTTAGAACACATTTATACGAATCAGTTATTTCTCTGTCATCTCTTACCACATTGCTTAATCAAGTCTCGACGTGCCAGCTTTGTTTTTTTGCAAATCACTGCAGAAACCCGCATCCACAGTGTAGCGGAGAGAGATGAATGTACAGTGTTTTTCCCAGTTTCATTGTGTTATAAAATCTACCAATAATGTAAAGATTAGATCATGATCATCAAGATCAAGCATACAAATGATGCTCAGGTTTTGGCACTAAGGTATGGACTATGATCTACTAGTTATAGATTACATTTCTTTCAGCTAATGTGATGTTTGTTTTGTTAGTTTTTTTAAATTTAGTTAGTAATGCAGCCCACATATTTGCTCCAGACCAGTTGAAAAAGCATGCAGGAATTCTGTATGTATGTCTGTATTTTTTTTGCAGGTCATCTCAGTATAGATAAAGATATTAACACTCTGCACAAGCCACACAGAAGAAGCCGTGACAGTGTAAATCTGATTCTGAGTGGGATATTTGTACCTTTGTGTTTGCAGAAATACAATGGACATCTGCCTATTGAAATCAAGGCAGTGCCAGAGGGGAGCGTCATTCCTCGAGGCAATGTTTTGTTCACAGTGGAGAGCACAGACCCTGAATGCTACTGGCTCACCAACTGGGTGGAGGTAAGTCTGCTTTGTTTGTCCTCCGGGCCCAGAAGCCATTTCCTGTGGGTCCTGACGTGATACAAGTGTATAATTCAACTAGAGCGCTCTGGGCTTCAGGCCCACTGGTAGATGAAAGTAAAGCTTTTTAATCATATTTTATATTATCTTGAAAGTGTTGCTTGTCACAGAAAGCTTGTGCGGGAAGGATCTAACTCAAAGATACTGTTAGTTGAATTCTGGGAAACGTAGGATTTTATTTTATTTATTTTTTTAAATGTGTCTCTTGTGAGTCTCTCAACTTTATGAATTGCAATACTAAATCGCTGGAGTGCCGCTTTTAATGGCATCAGTGTTCAGTTCTTCGACATGTTAAACACCATTGTGAATTTGGCACTGCTATGACCTCATAGCAGTTTCATGTGCTACTTGTCTTGCTACTAAAACTACACAGCTATGCACATCATTAGGATTTAATAGTTTGCTTTATTTGATTATTGATTAAATACAAAAGATATTAGTAACATTTATGCCCTTTTTATTACAAGGGAGAGCTAACAATTTTATAAAAGCCATAAAGAATTAAGCTTGGCAGCATGCCCCATGGCACCTCTCACCTCTTCTTAAATCTTACTGAACTACAGTCCTGTCATGGCTTATTGCTTAATCACTGCAGAGAAATGTGCTGTGACTGCAGCAAAGTGATTCACACAGGTTGGCTGAAAAGGACAAGAGCAGCTAGTCAAGTACCAGTAAAATCCTTCAGATGCTTGTTTGGTGTCTCTATAGATGACAACATGATTGAAGTCCTAAATCAACTCCTTGCCCTGACCAATGTTCTGTTCCCTGAGGTATCACATCACTGAAATTATTCTCAACAGAGTAGAGAATGTCTGCCGGCTTCATTCGGTTACAGTGTGATTCACTTTAAGACTGTATCAAAGGGTGAGGACCATTAGTTTCACCTTTTAAGCAATTTCATTTCAAAACTTCTGTCTTCTGAGTTGTGGTTTTTACACCTTTACATGGCACAGATTAAACGAACCAAAAATAACGTGTTAATTAGTGAGCTTTAGAGGTGCTGGTAGGTGGATTTTTTCTGTTGCCCTTGGACAGAGCCAGCTAGCTGTTTCCCCTTGTTTCCACTCTGTATGCTAAGCTAAGCTAACCTGCTGCTGGCTCCAGCTAAATATTTACTGCACACACACGAGAGTGGTATCCATCTACTTATCTAACTCCAAGCAAGAAAGCGAATGAGTGTATTTCCCCCCAAAAATACTGAACTGTTCCTTTAATCATCACACTCATGTCATAGTAATCAGATGAATATAAGCACCTTTGATGGTCTGTCATTTAAAAGCAACACAAAATGTAACAGAGTGTGTGTTGTGTGACAGGAAGTACAGCAGAATTTGATTGATTTTAGTGATGTGAGCAGGCAGTCTGGAGTTTTTAATGGGGCGGCCTCAGTAGCTAATGCGTAGTGTTGCTCCGCCCAGAGATCAGGAAGATCTCATGAACTTAATGCTGCATGAACAGACTGTCCGCAATGACTCGGCAGAACTAAATTCATTTACCATGAGCAATATCCTCACTCTGACTCCGTCTCTCTCTAACTCACTTCCACTCATGCGCTCTCTCTCACCACGTCGGCCCCATTCATAAATACGTTGTTTCCATTGCTTCCACAGTTAAACCATGCAGTATTTTCTAAGAATATGATTAAAGCAACACCACAACATGCTTTCTTTGTTTATATCGTTTGACGCAGAAAGAAAGCAGTCAGCTTTTGAAAGTATCTGAACAGATTTATCAAGTCCTATGTCTTCTGAATGGCACAGTGACCCCCCCCTACACACACACACACACACACACACTCTGTCCTGATAAATTTGGATACACCACACATGCACACACTTTGCCAGTCTCCTCAGCTGATATAAATACACGCATAAACACACACACGCACACATGTTCATTCTTCACGGCTGATGTAAAATTAGACATTCAGCCTGGTGTCCTTGAGCTGCGTCATTAGGTTAAACTCTGTTTCTCTTTTCTCCCTCGCTCTTTTTACTTTCCGTCACTTTGTCATATTCTCTTTCACATCCTTTTCTTTACAGTCTTTATCGCTCTCTATTACTTTCTATTACCCCCTACCTTCCTCATTCTCGTCCCCCTCTCTCATTCCTTATCTCCCTCCATTTTGTTCTGGGACATTGACCGAGAAGTTATGTTGGCACGTGTGTATGTGATTGTATGTCTGTGCGTGCGTGGGTGCACACATTCTTTCCCGAGTGTTGTTTTTACCGTTGTGCGGACCCATTATCCCTGACAAACTGTCACATGATCATCACAAACTGTCACATGATCATCACAAACTGTCACATGATCATCACATACTGTAATCATATAAATGTCACAATCATCGTAATTCTTTACACAAAAACACATGTAGATTTCTCTAGATCTCATGAAAGTAGAACAAATTGTGCAACTTTGAATGTGTTTATATCTACATTCAATCGTGTTGCAGTTATTTTATATGTTAAGTGTTACGTATAGATTTCTCACAAAAGGTCGACATGCAAATAAGGCAAAGTGTGTGTCTTTGTGTGCGCCCTGCTCTTGCAGTCACATGAGTCCATATTATGGTTTAGATTATGATTAGTCTGAGGAGGCATGTGACCCGCTCAGGGTCAGAGGGAAAACACACACTGCATAGTTTTGAAAATCATGTTTACTCATTATCTGTCTATTGCCCCTGAGTTTTGACACACGTTTACTTACGTTAGCTGTCATTCCTGTCATATTAGTTGTGATGCAAACACAATGTGTAATCACAGTAAATATCTGCTGTTTATTGTAGTAGGACAAAGTGGTCTCTGTGTAAAGTTGATTTCTCTTTCTAGGAGTAAATGAATCAAATAAATCAGTGTAGAATATTAAGCTACATGTGGATTTTAAACCTCAGTGCCTTTTCCTAGAAATGAATGTTTGCACAGAAGCATAGATAGGCGGACCTTCACAAACATGCACTGTCCACTTCTGATTGTAGAAATGGTGCATTCATAAAATTTTCCAGGTGGCGGCGAGTACAGATAAGCCACTTGTTTTCATATTGAAATCTATGACTCTGGTCCAGAGTTGACATGGGGCTTTGAGGAATGTACTATTCCCAGAGTTTGTTTGAGCCCTTTGATCCCTCTGAGCCTGTTAGCTTTAGGTTTTAGTACCAGTTGAATACTTAAAAAAAAACAAGAAAGTTTGGACCAGTCATTCACTTGTCTTATCAGCGCTTAAAAAAAACTACTTTTGGTTCACTTAAATTGAATTTTCACATATGGGACTTTACAGGCATTTGCAAGACAGTTTTTCCTCGTCTTTCCTGAAAAACATTAGAAAACATTCCATTTTTTTAATCATAGATGCGTTTGGGAAATTAGAGGAAGTGAAGCTTTCCAGTGAATATCACTCTGATATAAAAACAAATCTGTTCTTCCTCCATCAGACCATCCTGGTGCAGATCTGGTACCCCATCACAGTGGCGACCAACTCGAGAGAGCAGAAGAAGATCCTCGCCAAGTACCTCCTAGAAACCTCTGGGAACTTGGATGGACTAGAGTATAAACTACATGACTTCGGCTACAGGGGCGTCTCCTCACAAGAGGTATGAAGTAAATTACAGTAGATGTAGTAAACAACTAAAATAAAATATCTTAGCGAGTTAAAAATAAATAGATGGATTAATAAGTGATGTCTTTACCATTTATCCCCCATAACCTCCTTCCTTTCTCCTTCCTGTTTGCAGACTGCAGGTATCGGGGCCTCCGCCCATCTGGTCAACTTCAAGGGCACAGACACGGTCGCCGGCATCGGAGTCATTAAGAAGTACTACGGCACCAAGGACCCCGTGCCAGGCTTCTCAGTGCCTGCTGCAGAGCACAGGTACCTATCATGCTTAATAAGAGATAGAGGATCTCGCTGTCTAACCTACTTTTCTTAGCTTTGGAGTGTTTCCTGGCTTTTACAGAAGGTTAAGTGGCATTGTTTTCAGCGTGATGTAGGGCACTAGTTCACCACCTACTTAAATTATTACACCAGTAGTATAAGACCTCCAAGTAATGATGGGTGTCTGCCAAAGTGTCCAACACTCCTTTTAAGGGATGTACAAGGTTCACAGAAACCTCAAGCATAAAATTGAGTCCCTAGAGGTTTCTAAATTCCTGTGCTCAATGTTAATTAACATCATAGGCCATGCATTCCCACATATTCCCAGAAAGCACAGTGCTACAGAAGGCACGTCTATTCATCTCCGGGGCTCTCTTTAGTGAGATAGTCCACGTTTTGGCCAAGAGCCAGGTCTGGAAGCAAACTTTTTCATCCACAAGCCAAATTGATTTCCAAAGTGTAAACTTGCTCCAAATAATAGTTGGTTATCTGCCAAAAGTAGATGGATTTTATCAGCCGGAGTGAAAATGTACCCATCATTTGGCTGAGATTGGTGTTAATTTGCTCCCCTGATTAGAGCGCGGTCACCCTCACACTCATTATGTGCGTCATCTATCTCGGTTTCATGGGGCTGTGATCGGCTGGAGGTGAAGATTTGGATTGGCTGCTGCCCTGACTCACATGTCCCTGGCGTTGTTTTATGGAAATGATCCATTTATCCTGCATGCACACGCACACACACACACACACACACACACAGTCACCATTTCTGTTTGGCTCTCATGCACACAGAGTCGCCTCTTCCTCACCACCAGGGCATTTACTGCTGCTCCAGCGCACCCTTCTTTCCCGCGCCAGTGCATTGTGGGATGGTGGCAGTGGTTGTCATAGCAACCGTTATGTAACGACCCCCTCTTACAATGTGTTTGGTTTTTACCTCAGAGGGGAGGAGTCACAGTGAAATTCCACTTTGATTTCCATGTAGAGGAAAGGGAGGGAAGTTGTCGTAGAGCAGGGGTGTGTCACCTTCAAACCTTGTGTGCAAAACTTTTGAGTCTCTTCCAGTGTTTATTGTACGCTTTCAGTGAAACAGAAATGCCCTGTCAAGAAAAATAAACACTTTTCAGAATGGATGTAGAGAAGCTAATGTTGAAATAAAAAAAATACCAAGCAGTAAATAATCAGATCTGCTCTATAAAGACTGAATTATAAGTACAATTCAGAGCAAGTCTTTCTATTGTGTCAAATAGTATTAAAACATACCATCTTTCTGAGTTTGTTTTGTTCTTGATTGAGTGCCAGGCAGCTTTGGTTTACTCTGTGTGGGCTGTGAACAGGTTACACAAGGGCTATTTCTTTGGAAGAAGTACTTCCAGTGAAGTTGGGCGGCGGTACAAATCTCAGAAACCTCAAAACAAAAGTATTTTCAGGCTGGAAAGATATGTTTTTTGTAGAGTGGGTGAACTAACCCTTTAACTTAAAAATCAAGAAGTAATTGAACATAGTCTTAATGCATGCCCTAATGTCTTAACTAATAACATAAATATGCATGTATGGTATCTAACTAGGCTAAAACAAACCTATTAAAACCCTTAAAAATATAATTTGGCCCAAGGCCGGTTTCATCAAAGACTAAAACCTTGGGTGGACTGCCCTCTTCTGGACAATTTGTGGAATTGCAACATGATGAATGTCTTATGACTGCCTTCAGCTGTTCGTTTCCTTATGTTGTGCAAACATTTTTACCTGTTTAATTTCTCTTTTGCCCTCATAGGCTTCCTTTAAAAACTAGTTAACCTCCATCTGATTTTCTCATTTTCTTTATGTTTTTAATGGATGGTGGAAAACTATTCACGTTTATTTGCTAGTTTAGGTGTTTGTTCATTTCTAAAATCAACCAAAGAAACTGTGTATAATATGTTAAACTGCTGATCAGTCATATGGGAAGAGAAAGTATTGTAATATCTCTGCTGCTCTCTCCACAGTACCATCACAGCGTGGGGGAAGGACCATGAGAAAGATGCCTTTGAGCACATCATCAAGCAGTTTCCCAGCGTGCCCGTATCCATAGTCAGCGACAGCTACGACATCTACAACGCCTGTGAGAAGATCTGGGGCGAAGACCTTCGGGGGCTGATAGAGTCGCGCAGCGCAGACGCCCCGCTGGTTGTCCGACCAGACTCAGGAAACCCACTTGATACGGTTTTGAAGGTGCGTTCCCATGACCAGCCGTTCAAATGACCTTTCAGGGATCTTAACCCAAACCAGGACACTTAGATATGTGTGATGACCATATCTGTCATCTCTTTTATTTTACTTCTGCCAGGTTTTGGAGATCCTGGGTAAGAAGTTTGCTCCAGTGGAGAACTCTAAAGGTTTTAAGGTGCTCCCACCTTACATTAGAGTCATACAAGGAGATGGAGTGGATATCAACACACTGCAAGAGGTATAGACACACAAACACACTGTTCATTAGGAGACTAGATGTGTTGCTTCTTTTTTTGACTGTTTGTTTTTCCACAGATAGTGGAGGGTATGAAGCAACACAGGTGGTCCATTGAGAACATTGCCTTCGGCTCTGGAGGGGCTCTGCTGCAGAAACTGACCAGAGATCTGCTCAACTGCTCCTTCAAATGCAGCTATGTGGTCACTAATGGCCTCGGGGTGAGGACTGAGGCTCTGGGATTAGAATCTGTTTTAAAACATTGTAGTTACACAGAGTAAACCATGCATTTAGTTTGTTTTCAGTCTCTTTATATCTTTAAATGAGTTTATTTCTGACGTAACCTCAGATGAATCTGTGCAGAACTTCACCTCAACTCTTTGTCTAAATCTTCTATTTTTGTGTATTTTTAAGTACAGCACTTAGCATAACAGTGATTTTAAAATTCCAATGCCCATGTTTTAATGTGATATTGTTTTTTGCGCTGCGGTTCAGGTGAATGTTTTCAAGGATCCAGTGGCAGACCCCAACAAGAGGTCAAAGAAAGGCCGCCTGTCTCTGCACCGGACTCAGAGTGGAGACTTTGTGACCCTGGAAGAGGGCAAGGGCGACCTGGAGGAGTATGGCGTGGTGAGTTCAATAACCCACAGTAGCACACAAAGTTTTGTTTACAGTACCAGTTAAAAGTTTGGATACAGCTTCCTGTTCACTTGAATGAGAAAGTGTGTCCAAACTTTTGACTGTATTGTATATAAATGCTTTAGCACTCAGGAATGAATTTCATCAACACTCACCTCCACATTTTCTGTTTCCTTTGCCCCTCTCTCTCTCTCTCTCCCTTGTCACCTTCCTATCTTCTGTACTCCCTTTTCTCTATATTCACCCTAACTTGTTTTTTTGTTCATCTCCAGGACCTGCTGCACACAGTCTTCCAGAACGGGAAGATTGTGAAAACGTACACATTCGACAAAGTCAGAGACAATGCGAAGCTCAAAGACAGTGAGCTTGAAGAGCTGCTGCACTGAAGCACGGCGCTATGAATCCCTTTCCTACCACCCTATCCTCGAAACTACCCCTCCCTGTCATCCTCTGAACCCTTCACCTTCTGGCCTCCAACGTCACCCCAAAATATGGAGGTAGCGTACACTGCTAATAGACCCCACACCCGAAGCCTGAAAACTCCCCCAAAATGTTCCTAAAATCTTAAAATTCACAGAAATTCACCCTCAGCTCATAGTTCTCCACCGGAGTGGGGAATGAGAGATTTGGTAACTCACACACCTCTGATGAACGGCAAAACACCTCAATGAGTTTGAAAGGGGGGAAAAAAAGAGAAAGAGAAGATGTGTGAGAGGTACAGTAAGCGGCAGGAATGACAGACGTGTAGAGGGAGAGAAGCTGCAGATTATGACGATAAACCATGCATTCACATCCCCGTGCTGCTGCCCCGCCGTCAAATCCAACTACGACATGTTGCACTAGGCTGGACATATGGCAAGGTAAGAATGTGTTTGGCTGCTGATAGGCAATGTGTCAGCAGACTTTTCCATGCCGACACACAAAACAAACAAACAAACAAACAAGATGATTGTAGGAGTTTCTGGGCGCTGCACGCGGAGTGAAGCCATGGTGAGTCAAAAGCGAGACATGTCGTGAAAGAAAGAGATGAAATGAGAGAAATATGAAGCCACACCCACACCAATGACCGTGCCCCGTGTATTGTGTACAGAAGTGTTTAGAAAAAAAACTACATGTCTGAATCTACTTAGCTTTGTCTTTTATGTGAAGAAAAGAAAACGATGATCACGGTATATAACGGTGCACCGATAACATTGACTGACCACGGCTAATATTGTATGTTGCTTCTACTTTGAGACAGAAAATTATGAACACTTAACTTAACTATGTATTTTACCGTAATTATGGGTGATGAAGGTATTCTTTTTTTTTTCCAGCTCTCTTACTTTTTAATCAGTAGTTATGGCCAAAATTATAAAAGGCCAAAATGTATCAAGTACTTCCTGAATATTTTGTACTCTTACTCTGCCAAAAAAAAAAAATGTTATTGGTGCATCTCTGAAGGTATAGAAATGATCATCTGCTTGCCATTATGTTGCCCGCAGAGCATTCACATCATAAATGCCCAATCCACAATCCAATCATACCACAAAATCATAAATATCGTACATGGAGGAAAGGTTTTTTCATTCTCAAAGTGATGTGAAAAGCTCAATTTCCACCAATAATTTCAGAGTCCTGGAGAAGCCCATAATCTTAACAAAACTACTGTAAGTGAGTTAGAAAGATGAGATTTTTCTGGTTGACTAGGAAGAGTCAACATTTTTGGATTGGGTCTTCATAGTGGCGAATGCTCTTGAAACCAGTCTTTGCTGTATAAGACCAAGAGTTGATGTAAAAAAAAAAAAAAAAAAAAAAAAATACATCACAGAAATTGTCTTCACTGGAATGAAGATGATCTAACTATGTGTTTATGGAAGATTAAATATGTGGCTTCTGGGCTGAAATGTATGTTAAATGTTGGTTCTGATGTGTGTGTGTGTGTGTGTGTGTGTGTTTGTGTGAGTTTGATTGGATTTGTGTGTGTGTGTGTGTGTGTGTGTGTGTGTGTGTGTGTGCTGACATCTTCTTCCTTTAAAGGATCGTGTAGTATTCCTTTATGCAAATGTACTTGTCGATCGGGGGAATAGAGAAACACTTTTCCTTTTACTTTACCGACTTTTCATTCTGGAGGGAAACGCAGTTTTGTGACAAACAGGGAGCGATGAGTCGTGTTTCTCCTGAGCAATATTGAAAGAGGCAGAAAAGTAAGGCTCTGCATTAGAAATATTTCCCGACAGCAACATGTTCCTTTGTGATTAAAAACCAGCCATGCTTTGGCAGTTGGTGGAGCACAGTTTCCCTTGGTATCACTGCCTTAACTCATGAAAAGCAGGGAAACTTTCAACAGAAGTGCTTCTGGGGGAAAAAAGTGTGAATGTGCCCGTGGATGGCACCTTGCACTCTTGCATGGATTTTACAGTAGAATTTACTGCCTAGGTTTAAATGGGATCTTACTGATGTTGATGCCTTTTTGGAGATAATTATCTTCCCATTCAGAGCATCTCGGTTGAGAGTCACTCCTGTTTCCAGGTGTGTTTTCGTCACATTGCTGAGCTGGCCTTTTCAGAATGAAAGAAATTTTTCTTTTGCAGAGCTAGGACCGACTTAATGAGGAGCTATGAGCCAGTGACATCACAGGAATTTTGTCAAGAGCATTGGCAGAAGAAGATGCTCAATGGATGCAACATTTCTCCCATTTAAGTTTTGACAACATATACTGTAGACAAGCAGCCAGTACAGGATCACATGTTGCTGAGCAGCTTCAAACATGCGGAAAGATAAAGAACCTAAAACGGTTCCTCCTGAAAAACCGTTAAATCAGTAGTTTAACCTGTGTTATATTTAGCCATGCTAGCATCTAGCTCAAGGGATAGCCTCATCATTTGGTTAAAAATTTCTCAACAACTATCAAGAAATCTTCTCCAACAAATGTGGTACTGACATTCACACTCCCCTTAGGATGAATATAATAACTTTAGTGGGGTGGCCTAATGGTCAAGGCGCATACCATATAACTGCAATGTTCATGTTGCAATTCACAGCCAGGGGACCCACGCCAAACCAAGATGGTGGTCATAGTCAACATTATACTTGCTTAACAAAAACGAGTTAGCATTGTCATTGTGAGCTTGTTAGCATGCTGACTGTTAGCATTTAACTCAATTAACCGCTGTGCCTAAGTACAGCCTCACAGAGCTGCTAGCCTGGGTATAGATGCTCAGTCTTTTTTTAAAAACGTTTAAAACTCCAGCTAATAATTTGTTTTCTGGCTGCGCAATATTTTCAGACATTGTGCTGCTTTACATCAACAGCATAACACGTTGTCAGCTGGAGTTTCCCCAGTGCTACCACAACCTGTGATGTCACTGACTCCCATCCCCTGCCTCTGGCTCAGACCATCCACCTTGGACACTGACAAGCTGATAAACCTCACAGCCAGTCACGTACGGAAACAAATGTCACGCTATTGTAATTTTCCCCCCCCCCTTTTCTGTTTTTGCAACTGTCACTAATGTTACTGTACCTGTCAAAATCATTTGTTATCCAATTGTTCTAGACACAGTTTGGCTTTTTCTTTTTCCAATTATGGGGTGCATTTTAGTAAAAATTTTGATTTTACTATTTTGATACTGTCTCTGTTCTTACCTCAGAGAAATATTATTTTGTATGACAAAGGAGAAAAATAAATGCCAGAAATATTGCAGTAAATATCCTTACTTGCGAACAATGCGGCCATACTGCCTTCTCACTTGTACATACAGCGACTAGTTTGACCGAAAGCAGAGAGGGCAGGTTAGGGAGATGACCACACTAGATAATATTATTATTATTTTTGTCAAAACGACCATTTTTGTACCAACAGAAGAATATCCAAAACTGCTTGACTGAATTGGCAGTATGAATGTTTTTTTTTTCGTTTTGTTTTTTTTTGACTGTCAAGCCTTTAGCTTCTGTTTGTGTGTGTGTGTGTGTGTGTGTGTTGTCATGTGTGAATGCCTCGTGTGTGTGTGTGTGATGGATGAAAACGTGTTTGTGAATACTTTTTTTTCTTTATGTTGTTGTTGTTTTACTTGTATGTATATGTTGGTTGTCCCAAATTCTCTCCCAACACAACTGATATTTTAACTAACCTAACTTGCTATATTGTCAACAATACATCAATTAAAGATGCCACCCTGTCAGTTTGAAATGTTTGATTCATTTTTCCTTACGCTGGTGTATTTGATTTTAAAATGTCATTTCTCTTGTTCTGTATTGACCTTTTCTGACCTTTTCCAGTGTTTTTGACAACATGTATAAACTATACACATGTACCAAAATGGCAAAGTAAAATCCAAATAACATTTAGGTAACATGTTATTTTATGGGACTGTAATTGCCTAATAATTTCATAGGAAGTTTAGAGAGGTAACTATGTAATTTGGTGCAAGTTATAGGAAAAATAGGAAATTCTTTTAAGTATCTACTTCAGTTAAATATGAATTTAGAATTCACAATTATTATTCATATATTTGTTGAAGCGTATGCTCACTTCACATTTTTACATGTTCAGCTTCACTGCCTAAGAGACTCTCCAGGTTAAACTAGCAGTAAATTTAAATGAAAGTGTACTAATTGAACACTGTCAATATTTTTGTCCTGATTAGTACCAAATTACAGAGTTGATTAAAAAATTACAGACCCATAAAATGAAGCATTACCAACATTTTGCCAGTTTTTACTCATTACTTTAAAAGACATATCTGAAAACATGTAGAAACCCTATTAAGAAAATGCAGGTAGTTATGATTTAATCAAAACAATCTTTGTTGTTTTTGTTTTATTGTAACCATATTTCTGTGTTGCATTCACACAGTCAACACTTTTGCGGTCCCTGAAGTCCATTTCTATGTACTGTTTGTTTTCAACAGACAAGTCAGCCTGCTGTTGTTTAAGAAGTTAATCTGGATTTAATATTGCACTTCAATAAAGTTTGGGGGATTTGCGAAAAACAGGTTAAAAAAAAAAGCAGAATGCTCAAAATTGTTCCAGCACAGACCGATATATCCTGACTATATCAGGCTAAATAGCATTCCTCATGAGGACTAAACTAATTTTCATGTGTAAAATTATCAGAGTGACCCGTTTATCTTTTAAGATGAATTTAACTTCTGTCTTTCTTATGGAGAAATGTAGTGTAATTTTTAAAATAAGTGCATGGATAAATTTAACTTTAAGCTGTCTCATGTTAGACACGTAGCAAGTCAAGCAGTCTTGTCTTTTTGAGGTGAAATGACCCTTTATTAATTTTAACTGTGAGTTCATGGCTGCAGCTGGTGTTTGAGGTAAACCTCTTTCCTTTTTCTGCGTTGAAAGGATTTTTGAGAAACTGCTGTGTGATCTGAATCAGTCATATGACCCAGTCAGCAAGCAAAGAGGCGTCACACACGCAGTAACTGCAGCCTGGTCCAATGAAACCTCACTGTAGGACACTTCCGATGCCTTTTGCCTACTCGAGACTTGTTGGAGTCCACTATAACTTTCATGTGGATCCGAATCCCCTTCTGCGCATGTATTGTATTTGGTAATCAACTGCTTACATAGTAGCTGCGTATTATTTTAAGCTGTCTTTCTGGTATTTGACAGCTGGACTAACTTTTTTTTTCCAGTCCAGTAAAAGAAAAGACAAACTTTCTTGCAATAGTGTGGAACCCATTGGATAAGGTGACGCTTTTTCATTTAGCATCCCTTTCCTGTAACTAAACCTACATGACGCTTCTTACCGAAAGCAAAACGCAAATTTGGCACACTTTCCGCGCTTTATCCGCTACATCGCCTGCGCGCATCACCAACCAAGCAGAGCTTCAGTTTTTCAAGCTACACTGCAAAAAATATCCACCTACCACTTATTATTTTTCCGTTAACATCTTTTATGAAAAGTTCTTAAACTGTATTTTCATTAAGTGTGGTGATTTCACATTCATAGTAGACGTTTTCAATCTATTTGGCGCAAAGTTGGACTCTAAGACTCACTTTAAATAACGTAAAGTCGTCATTTTTTGCAGCGTTGGCAGTAAAACCACGTCATTCTGTCAAAAAAAAAACCTCCCCCTTTTTCCTCCCTGTTGGACCAACATCCACAGTTAAGAACAACTGGATAAAGATTTTGGATCTGAAGCAAAACCATGATGACCGGATTTCGGCTGAACTTGTCACCGCTGAAGGAGCCGCTGGGCTTCGTTAAACTGGTGGAGTGGGTAAGTTAGATATATATGAGTGTGTGTGTGTGTGAGTGAGTGTATGTGTGTGTTTGTGTGTGTGTGTGTATATGTGTGTGTCATACCCAGAGGACAGGGAGGTCCACTTCTTTTCTTTTGGTCTTTTTTCCCCTTTCCTAAGCGATTTTCATCACATTCCTTCAGAAAAGTCACTGAAGTCATCTGTGTTGGGGGTATTTGTGAGAAATAAAGATGGAAAAATTGTTAGTAAACACCCCAAAAATTAAAATAACTTATATCACACTTTCATACAAAGGATAAAAGCTTTTATATATCAGCTTACAGTTTTCTGCAAAACTATCTATGACCAATTTAGGATTTTCTCAAAAATATTTTCATTTATCTTGACTTGTCTGTCTGCATCTGTTTACTACCTTGAACATTGTGAATTTAGAGCTTTAATATTCATAGATTGAATTTGGTTGGACGAACAAAAAGTTAGGGTAAAGGTAAAGTGTGTCCACTGCAGATGGATTTGCTGGTTGCATGGGCCTGCCCTTCAAATAACAAACAGTTATAGATTAATGCGTCTCTCACCAATAATTTACCTCTGAATAACTGTGTAGACAGTTGATATATTTTGTCTGCTGACACACACACACACACACACACACGCACACGCACACACACACACAGTTCGTCTGTCATGAGAGAACATGTAACAGTTTCTCACTGAAAGTCCAGTAATCAGCAACTGGGTCAGAGGAATCCAGTGTGGGTAATGCAACTCAGCTACAGTTTCTCTCAGCTGTTCTATTTTCTCATAATACACACACACACACACACACACACACATCCAGAGCTATAGAGCCACAGAAACACCCAGTCATCTGACTCAGGACAATGCTCTGTGTGAGTGAGTGAGTGTGTATAACTGTGTTGGCCTTATGTAACACTTATTTAACACAACTTATTTTCTAATTCAAAAGGGCATAGATGATAAATTGTGTGCACACATCCGCTCATTTAATGCTCGTACTGCAACCGTTAATTGATTGAATCGATCGAATGCCAGAAATTTGCTTGTTTCTGCTTCTCAAATGTGAAGATTCAGGGCTTTTCTTTGTCATACATGATAGTGAACTGAATACTTTTGGGCTTTGGACTGTTGGTCAGACGAAACAAGACATTTAAAGATATTGCCTTTGACTGAGAAATTATGATCTTTTTAAAAAATATTTACTGACATTTTACAGACAAATGATTAATTGATTAGAGGAGGAAATAATCAGCACATTCACCGATAAGGAAAATAATTGTTAGTTGCCGCCCTACTTGGAATGTCCTGCTGTATGTGCTAATGCAGGGGTCCAACCCACACAATAGTGCAATAGTGTGTAGTAATATCTACTGTATATAAAATATAATCAAGCACATCCAAGAGTTAAAAACATCAGCACAGATGGATACAAATAAATAGTTGAGCAAACATAAACTTTTTATTGGTACAAAATATCACTTTTAGAAATATGAATTCTAGACTTGTCTTATTTTTGTTAGTCGGTTTATCCAACTGATAAAAAATTCTTAGGAAATGTATTATTTAAAAAACATATTTTATTGCATTATCTAAGTTATAATCATCACATCTATACAACAACCTAAAGGCTGATTAGCTACTATTAGGTTATCATGCCATATCTGAGATACAAATGATAATATAGATATAAAAAAGTGATGCATGGGCACATTTGTTTCATTGCTGCACTTCATACTTTTTTTTAATATCTGTACACTTCACTTTCAGTTACAAACATTTGAATATAATCTTCAACGTAACCAAGATAACAAGCTCAACTTGTCACTGCAAAATTTTTAAAATGAAGCAGGTGTACACATGCCTAGCAACACGTTCATTAGTAAGTAATGTAACTGTAATAATGTTAAAATAATGCACTACTGTGGAAATGGAAGTTAATGATATTATTTCTGAGTTATGGCTGAATGGTTCGCCACCTCCACACTGGATCACTACGTCCATCTAGCTTGTACATTTCTGAGTGACCCAAATGAAAAAGCTTGTTTACATGGCACAGAAGTGGTTTGGTTTAAACATTCATACCTCCAGAGATACTATCTTAAACAGGAAGAAGGGCTTTGGAGTAACAAACGCTGTGAGGCTGCGTCCTTTACTCAACATGCTGGATTGTGATGATGAAGCTGTTTCTCTGTTTTTTGGAGGGTGAGCCAGGTTTTTCTGGGTTTCTGAAGGAAACTTAGTGGCAAAATGGACACAAGCTCTGCTGGATTTTTGGTTTGGTCGGACTGACCTGGACTCAATGACCTCTGTGTAAGAACTAGAGGGAACACTGCTGATTATTCTGGTTGTTATATTTCAGATTGATGAGGATATTTGTCTTTTTTTTTTACAGCTAAAGTCAGATTACAGGTCCTTATCAGAAGCTATCCACACATACCTCTAACTTCTATCACAGACTAATACTGGAAGCATGACTGAATACTCTAGTGTCAGACACTGTTTGTGCTTTCTGTTATTTATGCTCAGTTTAAAATCTGTGTGTGTGTTTGGTTGCTGCATGCTTGTTACAGTTGTTCATGCTGTGGCTCCATGACCTCGTAATGGAAGTGTTACGGTGAAACAAGAGCGCGAGCAAAGTAGCTTACTGTGGTGTCTCGCCAGAAAAACAGGAAGTGGCAGCCAGTGACATCTGGAGAAACATCTGGAGAGAGGCCTCGAGGTGTGGGTGTGTGTGTGTAAATGTACAGTATGTGTGTGTGTGCACGTGGGTCTTGTGGTGTAAACCTTAAGGCTAAAAGTTGAGCCGCCCCTTTGTAAGCATTTTATGAGTATGTGTGACACAGTTGTGCTGATGAAACAGAATTTAAGAAGCCGGTTGAAATGTGTTTTTTTTTTTTTTTTAGAGATTATTTTGTGTGTGTCATCACCTTTCAATGTGTGATCTCAATCAAATATCACAACCTTTGTCATGCTATGTGATCTTGTCCACTGTCTGCTGTCTGCTACAGTATAATAAAAATACCTTGAAGCATTTTCAAGTGTTTAGTTGCACATCGTGTCATGGTAGCCTACTAGTTAAGACACATGCCACGTAACCGCAACATCTGTGGTTCCATTCCAGCTATGAATCTTTGCCCTGACTTTATTTCCTGTTATCCCTCAACTGTCACTGTCTAATTAACACATAAAATGGCCAAAAATATATATTTAAAAAAACATTGTTGCAAGAGTTTTCGCTGGTTTCCTGGCAACCTCACAGTGACAACAAGACTCCAGGAAGTCACTGCCTCCAGAGAAATAGTCCTGCTCATAACCCCATGTAAAACCACAACTTGTCATTTTTACACTTCGGTTTTTGTAACAATTAAACAAACAAGATATAAACTGTTAATTTGTGAGCTTTAGAGGTGTCAATAGGCAGATTTTTTTACCTTTGGACAGAGCCAGGCTAGCTAGTTTTTCCGTCTTTATGCTAAGCTAAGCCAACTGGCTGCTAGACCCAGCTACACTCTGCACCAACAGTTATGAAGACAGTGTTAATCTTCTCCTCTAACTCTTGGCAGCGAAGCAAATGTTGAACCCATCCTTTTTACATGATCAGAGACACTCTTTTCAGTAGAGTTCTCAAGGCAATGTGTTAAAAAGAGTTCAAGATAGCTGCTGACTTAAGCAAGACAGTTGCTCAGTGTTTGGCTCAATTCTGTGATGGTATCTTTGAACTAGTGTTGCTCTGTAGTGCAGCTGTCTGTTGCACTGATATGAAGATATGAAGCAATATGAAGCTGTGAAAACTGTTGACAACTTTAATCATTTCTACAGAATACTGTAAACTATGTTGCACATTTTCTTGCCAGATCTTCTTTTCTACTCTTAAATGTCAGGAAATCGATATCGGTGTGAGTCGGACTGAGGTTAATACCCATCAAATTATATGATCAGTGTTTCACCCACTGCAGCGTGAGGGTTAAGCTTAGTCGCAGCCACTCTGACTAAAAGAATTCAGCATGTGTTGGTTTTAAGGAGAGTATTAGTGTCACATGGCCTACACGCTGAATCAGATGCTTTTCTGCCCCTGCAAGAAAAAATTCAATAGCTGAATGGCAGCATTAGAGTAGCCACTCTGCAAGCCTCATTTTATTGTATTTTATTTCAATAGATTTGCTTTTATCTTAAGACAGTAAAAAGTTAATTCATTGATTCACTCATTAATCAGGGTTTATTAAATCCTTGAAAATGTTACCTTCCTATAAACAAAAGATCTTTTCAGTTGCCGTCTTTGTTCTGGGTGTTAAGTTCTGGTGAAGTTATACTGTGCTTTCAAACTGTGCTGTCCAGTACCTTTGTGTAGTTATGATTTGCTTAAGTATGGTTTGCATTTAACAATCAGTCTGTCGTCATAAAATCACCCCTTCCTGTTTAACAAATCTCCTTATCTCCTGCCCTCTTTTGTCTGTCCAAATAGCTCACAGCCATATTTGCTTTTGGAAGCTGTGGCGGGTTCTCAGGGAGGAACATCATATCTCTCTTCTGTGGCGATGGCAGGAACGAAACTCTCAACGCCAACTTTCACTACCCATTTAGGTGAGAATTCCAGCACGTTCCGTCACGTCGGGCTCAGCTTTGAAATGTCGCTAGTCATCTGTTAACTGATTGATTTCATCTTCACAGATAATAAATCAATTCTAGGGCAGCGTGTGAAGGAATGACCGTTAAATCACAACAGTAAATGATTATTTAAATCTTCCCCCCTTGTGTTGTGGTCAGGTTAAGCCAGGTCCCACTCATTGAGGGAAACACCACTATTTGTAATCACTCCGTCACGGCGACACACATGGTGGGAGACTCGGCCTCCTCGTCGGAGTTCTTCGTGGGCGTTGCCATCATCTGCTTCCTGTATAGCATGGTGGCTCTGTTGGTTTACTTGGGCTACATGCACGTCTACAAGGACTCTGACTTTGGACCCATTTTTGTGAGTATTGACCTAAATTTAAATCAAATCCTGAAACGGATGAAGTATTAAATCTGAAATTTCTCACGCATCCACTCTTATTTCCAGGATTTTATGATCACAGCGGCCCTGGTGTTCCTGTGGCTGGTGTGTTCATCCGCCTGGGCAAAGGGCCTGCAGAACGTGAAGGATGCCACGGACACCGATGGCATCAGCGCCACGCTGGCACTCTGCAAGGGGAGTAACATCACCTGTGAGGTCACGGAGTTCGCCAACATGCGGACGCTCAACATCTCAGTGGTGAGAAGAAACAAAAAAGATTAATTCATTTCCATTTAAAACCAATGCTGATGATGAGTTCATCTGTTTGGTTCTAGCCTGTGAATTTGACCAGTTGAAATTATAGAGTCATTGATCATCTGGCAGTGTCTCATCACCCCAGTTTATGTAATAGTATGCTAGCAGACTGCATCATAAACATCAAGCAGCCTGACTCGCAGTCATGAGACACTGAGCAATAACAACTTTCATTTTCCTCAGACACTATTGCTGTGCTCTACTCGGTATTTCCTGTGTCACAAGTCCAAAGCAAATTCATTGGAATGAACACAAATGTGGCCACAGTGTGAGTCCACACACTGTCGGATATATTTTCTTTTTGTTTTCAAGAGTTCAAAAAAAATTTTTTTTAGTATTATTTAACTATACTTTTTTCCTGTTCTCATTCTTCTAGGTGTTTGGCTACCTCAACATGTTTGTGTGGGCAGGCAATGCCTGGTTTGTGTACAAGGAGACCCGCTGGCACTCTCAGAAATTCTCCTCCCCACCCGGACCTGGAAGGCAACAGGTCCCTGCGCCCATCTAACAACACACACTGCAACACACATGCACACACAAGTAACCACAGACACAGAGGAGACAGACACAAGCAGACTCGGAAACAGACACAGTTAGAGCACAGGTACACACACACATGCACACACACATAATGCTCTGTGAAGACAAGGAGATGAAGGATAAATTGGTAGATGATCAATATAAAAGCTGTTGTCTTGGATTTGGACCTTTTCAGCACAGTAGCAGCTGTCCTACAATGCTACAAGTCATAGGAGAGTTGAATTGGCATTTTAGAACCCATATCATGCCCTGCACATTCATGGTACACTTTAACTGTTAAGAACAGTTCTGAAAGACATGTAAATTTCCCCAAAAATATTCTCTATAGGGCGAAAGCAACCCTGCAGGGGTGGCAGTACAAGGAGAAGGAGGCATGATACCTATATTTCATGTGTAGATTAGCTTTTATGTTTTATTTTTACCTGTTCCATGTATACTATAGCAACACCAATGCAATTAGTATGTCAAAACCTTTATTTGTGCCTGCTTACAACAACACCAAGATGGTTTCTTATGCTTTAGTAAGCAGATAGGCGTGCAGACAATGACCAAATGTGTTCACAACTTGAGCTTTATAGCAGCGTTATGGCTCACAAAGTCTAGCGGTTCTCTCACTTCCCTGTTCCCATTTTAGAATACTGGTTGAAATTGTTATGCTTAATTATATGCTGATGAATGTAAGGTACTTTGTTGATTTAATTTTCTGTCGCAATAAGTATATAAATGTGATCACGATTTTCAGGGTGACAGAGAGGTAATGTTGTCTGTAGTGCACTATGAATCTCTATACCTTATTATCATATCAGAAAATTACATTCATTGTACTGTATTTTACTGACATACAGTATATTGCATAAATTTGATATTGGCCTTAATATTGAGCCATACATTGCGTATGTCTTAAATGTGTGGACTTATTGCACGTTTTGTATGTTTTTAGATTAAAAGCGTTTGTGTATGCACTCAAATATTCATTCATTCATTCATTGACTCTCTCACAGTTACACCGTTTGCCACCTAGTGGCTAAAACAATCACATTTTTTAATTTTCCTCCTGTCTGCAATAGTGTGAGTGCAGAAATGTATACACTGATGAAGGCATTATTCTTTACTCATTAAAATAAATATATATCAGTTAGCACCAAGGATGAGATGTAGATGAAGAAGCAGACAAGTTAGTGAAAGATGTTGAAGTTGTTCTTAGTTTGTACATTCTGCTCTCATGTGGTGCTTAATATGCTTTTATGATGCCACTCAAAGCACTGTGAGTGTGTAAATTTCTAAAGAATACTTGATTGAGAGTTGGGAACTTAATTAGTTCAGGAAAATCTTGCCATGTGAGTGCCTCCAAGGTTTGAAATCTTCCAGTTTCAGGCTTTGAGTTGTTTAGTCTCTATTAAGGTACCAGCTGAAGGTTAAATCCTTCCATGATTTAAAAAAAAAATCTTTTTTTTTTTTTTTGTCATCATGTTGAATGTATTAGTGACTTCTTTACTTATTTTCCATTACTGTTAAACACTACAATCTGCCAAAGCTCTATTCTTCTCTTCCCAAATTAAACTCATTAAATATCGCCATGTGGTATTAAATGAATTATTTTGTTGTCATTCAAACCAGTCCATCTTCATTTTCCGTTGGTATTTTTTGTTGTTTTACTTTTCATTTTCAGTACATAGTATGTAGAAGGTTAGTTGAAGTAATTCCTGATTGTGTTTTTCTTTTATGTCTGTTGCCTTTTGATATTGTAAAAATGTAAGCGGGTTGATGTAGATCCATTTAACTTTACCCAAGGACAAAGTTAAATGAAGCAACGAGCATGCGGGGTGTACTGGTTATGCCTCTGCACTCTTGTAATCATCATCCAACCAGCTATAGCTTTGTCAATGATTCATATGCATTTAACCTGCCAAACCGTCTCATTCAAGAGATATACATCCACTCTGTGACATGCAAAATTTCAATGTGCCTTTGTTTTGTTTTTGCAATAAAAATGAATGATTTTTTTTTTCATTGATCTCTTTGGTGATTTCCCTGTTTGTGTGTGGTTGTATGTACTGTATGTGTGCACATACATGTATTTTATATTTGCAGATTTAAACATCTAAAGTTAAATATACAGAATTATAACTGTTTGGATTCAACTGGTCTGTAGTGATCAAATCTGGTGGGAATAAAAGGTTAAACAAGAGTGAAAGCATTTAAAGGTGTAGAAGCATTTATGATAAAAAAAAAAAAAGATTATTATTATTAACAGTACTTTTTATTTTTAGGTTTGTCAGAACATTGTGGTCGAGTTATTCTGTGCATGTATGAGAGTGACAGAGAAAGAGAGAGCTGAAGAATAGATAACTGTGCTGGTTTGTGTACAATATGAGGAAGACAGGAAGCATTGCCTTCAACCACAAATGATTATAAGTGTGTATGGACTGGTGTGTGTGTGTGTGTGTGTGTGTGTGTGTGTGTGTGTGTGTGTGTGTGTGTGTGTGTGTGTGTGTGTGTGCACATGCGCAAATATGAATCAGACCTGATTTGACACAACAGCATAAACTAATCAAGGTCATTTCCTTGCCCTAATTTAAATCTATCATTTCCTCTGTACTGTATCTTCACCCTCATATGACTCTCTTGCTCTCATTCTGATAAAGCTAAAAAGAAAATGTGCTTGTTGTGTCATGTGATCATTGGCGTTTATGCATTAGATTCTTTAGTTCTGTTCAGGGTTTATAACACCAGACAGTAATGCATTTGCCATGAAGTGGGACATTTACAGTATGTGAGAGTGTGGGTGAGAGAGTGAGTGCTTAATCCCACCTGGATTTTTTTTTTTTTTCCTAGATTTGTGGTGATTATCTGCACCTGTGGACGTTTCATTCAGATGAGGTAAAGATATGCAGCTGTACAATATAACTGCTGTGGTGCATCTGTTGAATAAAAATGGTATCCAAAAGACCACTTGCTTCAATATTATCAGAGAAACATTGTGGTTTACGTCAAGTTTCTTGAAACGTAGATGGTTCCATGCGCTACCACCATTCAGCCTGATTTTGCACATGAAGTGCAGCTTCTGTTTTCAGCCGCAAGAGGGCAATGTAGTGCCATGCGCTTTACTACTCAAGACACTCAAAGAAGCCTGCTGTATAACGTCTTGGGGAAACCTTGAGCTCAATGAAACTTATTGATCAGGAGAATTCAGAGAATTTAGTTTCTCAATTAAAGTCACTTGTCATATCTATACTTTTTTATTTACTTCAACATCCTATTTATATGACTGCAATGTGTGGTAGAATTTAAACACATGCAGCAGTAGGAAAATCACAGGTGTAAATCATATAATGAATTAACGTTGGCTGGAGCCTATTTAGCTGCTTAGTTTTAGAGTCTTGCTATTGTGCATGCTGACTCACTGACACACTGTCATGACTTAAAGACCTATTTTTTAACAGAATGCATCATTACTTGTCATAGCAGGAAAAGCACAGATGTTACTAATAGCATTATCGATGGCTCTTTTCCATTTAGGTGTCACAGAAAGCCATCCAGCGTGCACAACACGAGGGTTCCTGAAACCTGCCCACATAAATGGAATTCAGCGATGACTCATGTTATGAATTGCGCCTGTGCTTTTCCTAGTATGACGTTAAAAAGGTCTTCCTTGAAAAGGGTCTTTTGGGACACTTGAATAGAACTGAGACATTGTTATAAGGTCTATTGACATGTCCCAAGAATCCCCATTTAATGCTGTTAGTTATATTATATAAAGTTATATTTTGGAAGCTACAATTAAAATCAAACTATACATTTTGTATGGGATTAAACTTGTGTCATAATTTAAAAGAATATAATCCCATACATTTTGCTAGGGACATCTCGTAGCTTCTTGAAACACCCCAGTCTCTGGGCACTTGTGGTGTCCAACCTCTGACCTCACATGCACAATGTTGCTACACAATTCAGACTTCACTTTTAGTGAATTTTTAGTGACATTTTAGTGAAACTAGCATAAAACAATAAACTTTTTGCTGTGTGCACAACTGAACAAGTCACTGTAATGCTGCAGCTTTAACCTTAAAATGTCATCTGGGCTACTAACCCCGTAATGTTGGTAAAGCAGTTTTACTGTTATTAATAGCTTTGACCTCCTCTTTCCAAAATCCATTATTACTTTGCAACATTCTGGCAAGCGTAATAGTACTATATTGTTTTAATGAAGCAGAAAGAAGAGTTAAATCTAGCACTGGTGCGTTTCTTTCTTTCTTTTTTTTTTTTTTAACTCAAACAAGGGCCCATGTCTAATGTTTTCCGCCTCAAGACACACCATAAAAAGGCACAGCAGTGTGCAGTTCATTCACATGTTAATTCCAGCCACTTCATATTTATTTTTTTAAAAAAAGGCAAATTGCCACCTTATTTCACAATAGTATAGATAGCATAGACCCCTTGCATATTAAGGGCATTTGCCTGGTATACTGTATGCTTTGTGCTGAGACCAGACCAATTAAATCAATACCAATATTAATATTGCTACCTTCATTAAATAACAACATTTTCCAGTCATAGCAACAGGCATATGGCCTGCAGTCTCCATTCTGTATCGTCATCATATCCAGGGATGTGCATAAGATCTGTGGACACAAAAATCAAGCCATGATGCTGATACTGTGCCCTACACAATGTTATGCAATACTATCAATCATGTCGTCAATCCTTCTTCACCTACCAAGCATGTATTTTCATTGAAAGATCATAGACATCAGAGCCAATGTTATTCAACTGACTTATGCTATCTCTGTTGTACCTTCAAAGCTGCCAGTTTTCTCTAACTTTGAGCTCATGTCTGTTGTGAACTTAAAGGAAATGATAAGAGGGATAAAATCAACAACCTGCAATCTAGATACACACCTGACACATGATCTCAAATAGATTATTGATCCTGTATGTCCCTCCATTCTATTCTATTATTAATAGCTCTCTAATCACTGGAAACTTTCCATCCAGTTTTAAACATGCTGTGATACAACCCCTCTTAAAAAATCTAACCTTGACCCTGTTGATCCAGCCAACTATAGGCCTATATCTAAGATGCCATTTTTATCAAAAGTTTCAATCAGTTTAAATTTCAATTAGGCTTTCATTTTATATACAGCACAGAGACAACTCTCCTTAAAGTGACTATGACCTTCTTTTAAACACAGATGCAGGCCCCTTATTGATTTGAGTTCTTCTTGACATCAGCTCTGCTTTTGATACAATAGATCATGAGCTTTTGTCTTTTAAATCATTTGAGGGATTGAATAGGTATCTCAGGTCATGCTTTTAACTGGTTTAAATCTTATCTTTCTTACAGAACACTCTCAGTACTGCTTGGTAACTCCTCATCTTTCTCTACTTATATTATTTGTGGGGTGCCACAAGGTTCTATTCTGGGTCCAGTCCTTTTCTCAATATATATGCTCCCATTAGGTCACATAATGCAAAGACATAATGTGTCCTACCACTGTTATGCAGACAATACCCAGATATACTGTATATACCCATCACCCCAAATGACCCAAATAGCCTAATCTACCTGCAAAACTGTTTAAGTGAAATTAAAGAGTGGATGTATCAACACTACCTGCAGCTCAACAGTAATGAAACAGAGGTACTACTAATTGGTCCACGCTGCGCAGCTGAGCAGCTCAAGCACCAGCTGGGCTCTCTAGCTCCCTATAAAACACATTCTGCTAGAAGTTTAGGGGTTATATTTGTCTCTAACCTCACCTTTGAGGAACAGGCCAAGAAAGTTGTCCAAATGTGTTTCTTTTTACAATTAAGAACCATCTCCAAAATTAAACCTTTTCTGTCCTTCAGTGATTTGGAGAAGGTCATACATGCTTTTATCGTTTCCAGACTTGACTATTGCAACTCTCTGTACTCGTGCCTTAGTCAGAAGCAATTGTCACGCCTACAACTGGTCCAGAATTCAGCTGCCAGGCTTTTATTGGGTATTAAGAAAGGGGATCACATTACACCTGTTTTAGCATCATTGCACTGGCTCCCTTTACATTTCAGAGTTGATTAAAAAATTTTATTACTTACTTTTAAAGCCCAACTTGGACTGGCCCCAGAATATATAACAGACCTCTTAAAATTCTATGAACCTGAATGTGATCTTAGATCATCTAAGCAGTTACTCCTCAATGTTCACAGGTCCAATTTTTTAACCAAAGGGGATCAGGCTTTTGCTGTCAGGCCCCCCGAAACTCTGCAATGCACTTCCTATAGACATCAGACTGTGTTCAAATCTGTGAACCTACTCTTTTAGGATGGCATTCTTGTAATGTACCAATGTTGAGTGTGTGTGTGTATGCTTCTACACACATATATTTGTTTCTGTGTAGATATGAATGGGTGACAAATTAAAGGAAAAACTGGTACAGGTCTGAATGCTTGACCCCTACAGTGAGGGGATTAGGTGGCTCTGTTATGCTGTGGGGGGCATTTTGCTGGCATGGTTTGGGTCCACTTGTCCCCTTAGAGGGAAGGGTCACTGCAAATCAATACAAAGTTGTTCTGAGTCATTACCTTTATCCTATGATGAAACATTTCTATCCTGATGGGAGTGGTCTCTTCCACGATGACAATGCCCCAATTCACAGGGCACGAGGGGTCACTGAATGGTTTGATGAGTATGAAAATGATGTGAATCATATGTTATGGCCTTCGCAGTCACCAGATCTCAACCCAGTTGAATACCGATGGGAAATTTTGAACTAACGTGTTAGACAGCGCTCTCCACCATCATCATCAAAACACCAAATGAGGGAATATTTTTTTGAAGAATGGTGTTCCTCAACCTTGACATTGATTCAACAAGTCTCTCAAACTCTTCTGGAGGGATGACCACCATTCTTCCATTAAAATTTATATTTATAAATGGATTTTATCACCTTGTTTCACCTCAGTAATATTCTACTATTTTATTTGTTCTTGATCTACCTTAGCACTGTCTTAATAGTTATTCTTACTGTCTCTACTCATTTAATCTGTTCTATTTTTATTGCCTTGTGAAGCACTTTGTAACATTTATTTTGACAAGTGCAATATGAATAAAGATATTATTATTATTATTATTATTATTATTATTATTATTATTATTATTGTTGTTGTTGTTGTTGTTGTTGTTGTTGTTGTTATTACACACAGGCCAAGTATATTATGACTGTTTTTGTATTCTTCTCTTTTTATTTTATTTAAAAAAAAATGTAATTTCTAATCTTTCCTAATGTGCTCTCATGTGACCTTGTTACTGTCCGACGGTGAGCACCCTGTGTAATATTGAGAGGCTTTCAGCTGTACCTGCAAACTGAACTTTTGAACTCGTGAATAGCCGCCCTGTGTCCGACCGATGCCGAACGAGCCCGAAGCGTGCCGACAGTGACGTCAGCGTATCTCGTTCTTTCGTTTTTCGCCTGCTGCTGCGTGCGAGAAGGAGAGAGAGGAAAAAACGGCTCTCAGCAAAGCAACAAGAAGGAAGAGCAATGGCGACACTGGATCGCCAAATACCAAGTCCGGATACCTTCCTTTGCGAGCCTTGGTCTTCCTTCGTCAGTGCGGCTAAATTACGTTTTGTTGACAGTAAGTTCGCACGTCGGTAGCGTTGTTGTTTTTGCGGACAAACTGTCGGGAAGTGCGTGGTCCAACTGTCTGTGATTGAGTTGAGTTAAGCTCCTCCACCATGCAGGGTCTGTCAAAGCGCAGCAAAGTAACTGTCAAAAAATATCACCACGAAATGCAATATTAATAGGTTGCTTTGGCAGACGTGCACAGACGAAGTGGACAAAGCTAACCGTTACAGTGCGGAGTTTGTGCGGTTGACGCGAGCAGTAAAATGAAACCCGCAACTGTCCAGGTGTAAGTTTGTTAGCTTTGACAGCTCCACTTGATTCAGGAAGCCAGCTCAGGCGCTAGCAAGCTAATGCTAACCCGACAGCCAGCCTCAGACCAGCATGGCTCCAACGCATGGCCCCAAAGTTTGTTGTGAATGCTCCTGCGTGTTTGTAAGTGTCTGTTTTTGTCTACCCAGACGCAGACTCGTCCTTGGAGAACAGCGACAAAGAGCTTTACTGCCTCGGTGAAGCCGTGAAGCTCCGCAAAGAAGGTGAGGAAGTTACATTAATACACACAACGCTGTCACGATGATGGGTTGTTGTTGTTGTTGTTGTTGTTGTTATTGTTGGGAAGAAATACCACCCATGCGCTACAGTATTAAGGATGACAGGATATTTCTGTTCTAACTACTTTTCACATATATTACCAATTATTAGTGCTGCCAGTCGGTTTTTCTTATCAGTGAGGTCATACGTATTAAATAAACCTGTAATGAGTGTTGACAACTACGATAGGTATCCTCTATTTAGGTTGCAACTAACAGTTGTTTTCTGTATCAATTAAGTTGGCCGTTGATTTCTCTATTAATAATTTTGTGTACAAAATGTCATAAAATAGTGAACAGTGTCCATAATAAGTTCTCACAGCCCAAGGTGACATATTACTTGATATGGTTGACCTCTTGTTCAAAAGCTAAATATATTCAGTTTACAATTATATGTGACAAAGAGAAGCATCAAGTCTTCACATATAAAAAACTGGAGTCAGTGAATGTTTGATATCTTGGTGTGACTGAAACGATCAATTGATTATAAAAATAGTTGCCAATTAATTTGTCGACTGCCCAATCAACAGAACAAAAAAAAAATACTGTTCATTAGAATGGCATCAAATATTAACCAGTAGTTGTTACATACATCTTGTGATGTTCTGGGATATCTTACATATCATGGAGCAAGTGAAATGTGATGAATAGGATGATGGAAGTTGCGGCTCTATCTTTGAAGCAGAAATTGCATATTTTTCCTTTTTCGGGTGTTTTGCTGGTGAAAAAGACTGTGTTTGTCACTGCTGCTTTGCTGAGTTGACGTTTGTGAAAGAATTGTGCTAGTTTCAGTACTACTCTATCATAGTTTCAGCAGAGGGCCAACTAAAAACTAGTGGGCATCAGAAGTATATTATTTTTTTGTTAATGTTGTATGTTAATGTAACTTTAATTAAGCTATTGTGCAGTTAGCTGGAGAATAGAGGTGCTGAATTCTGTTTTTCAGTGTTACCTGTTGTCTAAGACAAACTGTAGTCCCGTGATCTCTGGATATGTTATCTACATGTGTTTGATTGGGGAACGTTATCAGAGTATTTTTGATAATTTCAGTCAGAGCCTGAGACTGAACAGACCTAATGGGCTCTGCACGTGACTGCCCGAAAGTCTTTCTTGTTTTTGTCTTAACTGTGTTGTGTTAGGGCTCTTGTTTAAAAATTCAGTTTATGTATTTTGTTTACAAGGAGGAGGTTGTGGGGTGTGGAGGATTGTCCTTAAGCAGTGAGTGGGTACCTCCGCCCCCCCAACCCCTCCAGGGACAGAGCCAGAGGAGTTCCTCCTCACCTCACCACGTATAAATACCCACAGGAGCACGCGCTGCACGGTTGAGTCATTCCTGAAATTTTGAGCGTGCTGCAGCCCTCGTACAAACGCACACAGCTAGGGAAACTCTTCACACTCTCACTGGTCGAATACCAACCCCTCCTCCCACACACACACACATACGCACACACACACTCACATGCCTCATCTTCCTCTCTCAGAGCCAGACTGGAGCGCTGTTTCCAGAATCGCTGATCTGTTGGCTGGCAACTTGACACTAAGGCCTGCTGAGAGTGATATACACACGCACACACACACACACACATAGACAAGCCTAGCAAACACACGAGGACACACATTTTAAATGCTTTATTTGTATATTTGTATGTAGCAGGAATAAAGCGTGACTCATATATTACATGTTAACTCACTTGACACTTCAGTCCACACACATACTGAATATTTGTAGATGGTACAACCAGGTTGGCAATAATTGTTGTGTGTGGTGCAGGATGTGATTGGTATCTCTGTCTTTCTCACACACGCACACACGCATACAGTGGAGATGTTGACAGCCAACAGCAACATAGTCCGACTAGACTGGCAGCCACTGTCATCGTCTCACTAGAAATAGGCGGTGCTGTAATACAGCTATGTGTATGATGACTACTCTTGTTAGCAGGAATAGGGATCAGCAGAAACTTCCTGATATGATAGTGATTCTTTAAACACAGATTCAGTATGTATTGATATTCTTTGAGTGTATTCTGAAGTATGAAAAAACAGCTGATTGATACTTGAGTGATAGTCTGTATCAGCTATATGAGGTAAGGTAGATTCAAATAACATGGTGCAGTGCATTATTACAGATTACTTCAATGAAAAATGCATTAACAAAATAGCGTAAAATGAGCTAAGTAAAAAAACAAATGAATGAGCCAGTACTTTATATTGTCAGAATTGAAGCACAATCTGGAATAAAGGCAATTTATAGCAAAAAACTAACTTTAAGATAAGTGTAGTCAGTGAATTGAGGTTTTGTTGCCTCATGAATAGAAAATATTGAAGTTGAATTGGCTTGTTCTCGCAAAGGAAAACTTAGAGTACACTTGATGTGAATGCTTGATTGTAACGACAGTATCGCCTTCTGTGATCGGTCACTGAAACCACTCTTAGGGTTTATTTAATAAATGGCCTTGTGCAACAATTTACCTGGCAGGAGTTCACTTTTTCAGCTTGGCTTTTTATATTGAGCCAAAACCACTACACGATCAGATGACTCTGATCTTGAAAACATTTTGCAATGAAAGCCCTCTGATAACTGGAAACTTTATACAGCGATCAGTGTGTGTACTTGGCAAGCAAGAAGAACAGTGGGTTAACCTTTTAAAATGATGAATATCACATCATCCCACAACACGTGTTGCGTTTCTACATGTGACATACCGTTCTAACAGCTTATTGTTATTTTGAACAACTTTACCTACAAGAAACCCCCTGCTGCCTACTTTTGGGTGCCGACTGCAAACCCTAACCCTAACCCTAACCCTTGGGCACCACCATCTTCAAGTAAAATCCGAGAACTAGCTTGAACTCTAAGAGTTAAATCTAGTTTTGTATCTATCAATCATTATTATAGATGTCCATTATAATCGTGCATGCTGGCACCAATGACATCCATAATCAGCAGTCTGAGCTACTTAAGTCCGACTTTGTGCGCTTATTCAAAACTCTGAACAAATCTGGGAATCACATTTACATATCCGGTCCAATCCCCACTTAGAGCTACCATGGCTGCACACTTGGCTCTCTGCGGCCTGCAACTTCCATAAGGTCTCCTACATTGACAATCTTAACCTTTTATGGAAACGCAGACAACTGTTCTACATTAAAATATTCAGGGGGCTAAAATGCTGCGTGCAAACATTTGATACAGTACTGTCCACCCACGTGTTGCTCCATCAGGCAGCCAAAACAACCCCCCTTCCCGCTCACAGTGACCAGTCCATCTACTATTGACATCCCCAGTATCCTGTCCCCAGTGACAGTGGTCTTCCCTGGAAGTTTTCTGCTGCAAACATGCTAGGACCTGTCATCTGTCCTCTTACTCTCCCTTCTTTTTTTCACAACCATTTCAAATAACTCCTCCACTGGACTCGACCATCCTAACCCCCCTCCTACGTTATGTGAGGCAATGTCCAATACTCATTTGGTCAGTTCCCTCTCGCCATCCTCTCCCCCTGGTGCCGTCCCTTACTCCCCCTGCGGGCCATCTGCTATTTCCACTCTCTCTGTGATTTGCAACAACAGATCCCCCCGCGGTTTTTCTTGAAAGCCTCGTAGGGGAGCAAATATGTGCAATTCACGTCCTGTTTGCTGTATGCCCGTTTCCTTTCCCTCTGCCCTGTCACCAAACAATTTTGGCCTCTTGAATGTGAGATCTCTTAGCAATAAGTCCTTTATCATGGATTATTTTATTGTTTCTAATAATCTGGACTTTTTTATGATTACTGAGACATGGCTGTCACCAGGGGACACTGTTCCTGTACACTGTGATTTAGGCTACACCCCCTGATTTTGCATATTCTCGTATTCCCAGGTCTTCTGGAAGAGGGGTCTTGCTGTTTTTTATAAGTTTAAGTGCCATCCTGTTACTTGTGATGATTTTCTTTCCTTTTAAGTGTTAAGTTTCTTAATCACTGGCCTTGCCCACTTACTCTGCATCTTAATGTATAGGCCTCCTTAATCAGTTTTATTTCTGAGTTTTCTGAGCTTTTATCTATTTTTATGCCTAAATATGCCAGGGTGCTTATTCTTGGTAATTGTAATATTCATGTATGTTGTCCCTCCCAATCCCTCATCTCTCATATTTTAGATCTTATAGACTCTTTTAACCTCATTCAATCTATTAAAGGGGCCACACATTCTATGGGTCACACCCATAGACTTGGTTCTCTCATCTGGTTTATCTCTCAAGTGTCTTAATTTAGTTGATATGCTGGAAACTGGCCATGAAGCTGTTGTTTTTTAAAGTTTACCTAGCTCTCTATTCCTAGTCACCACCTTACAGCGCATTCTCAATGCTGGTTCTGCAGCTAAATTTTATGATGCTTTTAATTAATTCTGCTTTAATTCCACTATATTTCTTCTCAATCCAGATGCGCTGTTAAATTCATTTAACGATCAGTGCTTATCCATCCTCGACCAAATTGCAGTGCTTTCAAACGAGGAAACAAAAATCAAATAACCTCCCCTGGTTGAACGATCACACTCAAACTCACTTAAAACTGTAGAAAATTTGAATGTCATTGGAAGGTGATCGAGTCCAAATGAGCACATAACACTCTTAAAAACCGAATGTTAATTTATCAGGAAGCAGTTAAGGATTCAAGATTGACCTATTTCTCTGAATTGATATCCAGAAATCACCACAATTATCATTAGTGGTCCCTCCACTTCTCTTTCTGTACTTGATGGTGAGCTGTCAGAAAAATTTCTCTCTCATTTTGTTAATAAGGTGGAGAATATCAGGTCCCAAATCCAGCCTGATCCTCACACTCTTTTTCTCATGTTAGTTCTGCCTCTTTTTCCCAGTTTCAACCCATCACAATTTTAGTGTTAGAGGATACAGTCTCCCATATGAGCTCCTCCTGTATCTCAGATATCATCCCCACTAAACTGGTCAAGGAAGTTTTTTCCACTGTTGGCCCTGTTATTTTGCAAGTTTTTAACAATTCCCTGGCTTCTTTTTCTTTTCCAAACAGTTTCAAGCATGCTATTATTCACCCATTGCTAAAGAAACCTAATTTGGACCCCCTGTCTTGAAGTAACTACAGACCAATCTCCAAATTGCCTTTTGTCTTTTTTATCTAAGGTTTTGGAGAAATTAATCTCATCCCAACTGATAAATTTTATGAATAATAATAGTGTTTTTAACTGTTTCCAATCTGGTTCTAGAGCACTTCTTAGTACCAAGACAGCTCTTGTTAAGGTTGCTTATGACCTACTGCTGACAGAAGTGACTGCTTGATTTGAGTTCTTTTAGATTTAAGTGGCGCATTTGATACAGTTGATCATGTTATCCTCTTACATCACTTGGAAACTTTCTCTCAGCTTATTACACTCATAGCTCTCCAACAGAACTTTTCTGTTGCTCTGGGTAATTCTGCTTCTTCGATGGCTCAGTTGAGTTGTGGTGTCCCTCAAGGTTCCGTTCTTGGCCCCCTTTCTGTTCTCTATATACATGCTGCCTCGCAGCCATGTTATTCAGAATCATTATGTGCTTAACCATTTTTATACTGATTATTTGCCATTAAAACCCACTGATCCTAGCAGCCTAGCAAATCGTACTGCTGTATCTCTAATATTAAATCCTGGATGTCCCGAAATTTCCTTAAATTTAATGATGATAAGTCTGGGGTCATTCTGTTTGGTCCCCGAAATTCCATCAGCTATTTTGGTGTTAATCTTGGTGATCTGTATTATAATATTGAGCAGGCTCCTAGAAATCAAGGGATAATATTTGATGCAAACCTCTGTTTTGATGATCAAGTCAAAAATGTTTTTCAGTCATGTTTCTTTCAGCTAAAGATACTCTAAAATTAAGTAATTTTTATCAATTGTACATGCTTTTGTCTATTCTCGGCTTGATTAGTGCACTTTACATACTTAACATACGTGCTTCACTCAGGTATCAGCCAGGGCTCCCTTCCCCGTCTCCAAATGGTACAAAACAATGCTGTTCAACTTATTACCCGGACAAAAAGGCATGAGCACATTACCCCCAGTGGTTGTCTCCCTACACAGGCTCCCTTTTAGATTTTGCATTGATTTTTAAAATTTTATCGCTCACTTCTAAAGGCTTTAAATGGCTTTGCACCTACATACATCTCTGATTTATTGACCTGGTATATGCCCTCTTGGCCATTAAGATCTGTAGATGGAGCCCTGCTGGTTACTCGCAGGTCACGGTTTGTGACTTAGGGTGATTGGGCTTTTGCTATAAGAGCTCCCATACTATGGAACTCTCTGCTTGCTGAACTCAGACACACTAAATTGTAGCTTTTCTCTTTGTGAAAGCTTTTGGAAATGTTTGATATATGTTTTTATTTATTTGATCTAATTCATTTTATTGTCTTTACTTACTTTTTGTCTGCCTTTGTTACTTTGTAACATTTTTAAGAAAATTCCTATATAAATAAAGTTGTTATTATTATTATTATTGTTATTATTATTATTGTTATTATCATTATTATTTGTATAGTGTTTTTTTGGGGAAGGGGTGGGGTAAATTGATGCATGGATGATGGACATGAAATGACAACAGTTGCACTATTACTTTGGTGTTGGTCAACCAAACCTCAGTTTTTTTAGAGCAGGGCTGAGAACACTTACTGTTCACTTTTTCCTCTCGCATTGATGGTTCGTGCTTCCAAACCTTTAAGTTCTTCTAAGTCGCTTTCAAAACACTAATCCCGCAATGGGAAGTTTATTCGCTAACTCCAAATGTAATCAGTGCCCAGTGATAGATTGTTTTAGTAGTTCTAAACATGCTTATTCACCAGTGACTGATTGTTTGTGTAGTTCATTTTCTGGCCTGTCAGTCATTTGGCAGGCTGCGGCAGTTGGCTTGAGACACACGCACACAATTCAGGCTGCAGAAATAGGTTACGCACTTAGTGTGCATTTGCCTTGGCAGACGCAGAGGAAATTGCATTCTTGCTTCTTTTTTTTTCAGTATTCCCACTAAAGTCCATTTCTGTTTCTCTTACCCTTGGAATTTGCCATTTGACTATAAAACAAATCTTTTCCCATCATACATTTGGATGGGGTTATTAACAAGGAAATATGCTCATTTTCCTCTGAAAACAATCACAGGAATTACACAGGCTTTGGTGATCAATTTTTGGCTAACCTGCCAGCAGTGCTCCTAGTCTCTGTTAATTGTTCTCATTACAGAGTTATTAATTCTTACCACTTCATAGCCTGTTGACTGCAATGGCAATATACAAAAGTTGTTTTTCACACCGAGTCAAACCTTTCTGTTTGTGTCCATTTTTGCAGCTTAGTTACAGCTTAAATCCTGGATCATGCCTGGGAAATATGGCTATGGAAAGTAGATGAGAAAGTATCTCATCTGTATTGACAAGGTGGACTAAGGAAAAGCATCTTACCGCTTACTGCTTCAGTGGACCTGCCAATGTAGTTCTGATATGATGCCCTTTTCCTTTTAAGTTTAACTTACATTGCTTATATTTTATGCTAATACCAGTTTAATGGTACTGCTTTGGTTAATACTATATTGACCTTAATTAAATTCAGTTTCATTACTGTTGAGTATTTACAGTATTAAAGGGGACATCAAATGCTTTTTGTGATTTTCTGCTATTTTGATACTGTTATGATGTCAGATATCTATGTCAAACATGGTACCAAAACCTAAGGTGAACATGTAAAAATGCTCCTAGAAAGTCAAAGCCCAGGGATCGGCCTGCTCTGATGCTTCGTTTACAATGTTACCTCTACTTCCTCCCTGTGATGACATCAGACGTCAATAGGTAGCCCTTGTTCTTAAGGTTATTGCTAAAGTAGTTTTGTTTGTGTGTCCATTTCAAGGAAAGAATGAGAAAAAAAGTGAAATTCTACCACTACTGTTTGTTTATGTAGCTTCCTGAGCTGCCAGAACTCGGCTGAGATGCAGCTTCAGAACTAACCAATAAGAACAGAGAGGGCTCACTGGGAGGGGGGGGGCTTAAAGAGACGGGAGCTAAAACAGCCTGTTTCAGACAGAGGCTGAGCTGAGGGGCTGCATACAGAGCCAATATGAGTGAAATAAGGACGAAAGTGAAATAAGGAGTTTTTTTTCGTTTACTGTAAATCATGCAATGATATACCAGTAGAGTCCCAGAAAATAAATATACAGTTAGACCTGGAAATCTGCATGTGCCCCCTTTAATACAACTCAATGAAATATCTAGTGATCATGACAACCCCAGTGTGTGCAAGTGTCCTTGGAAGAGTTCATGAATGAGTAACGGTACCAACACACATTCTTGAATGTCAGATTCAGCATTACACACACACACACACACACACGCACACACACACTCACTCACACACTCACTCACACTGTATACTGATGTGTATAATGTATAATGAGGTGTACTTTGACTTTGAGTGACCTAGTACATCCTTTTCCTGCACACAAACACTCTGATGGGCACTAAGCGTTACTGTCAGTCTGTTCTGGATGACAGAAAACTCGCCAGCAATGCAAGGTCATGACGACATGCACCCATACGCAGACACCCACACATTCTCAGATTTTTTTTTCCCCCCTCATGATCTTATACAAACACACACATCCCACCTCCTCTCAGTGAGTCTGGTTAAGCTCCTTGCTAATAAGTGCTATGATTTCTGTCAGCAGAGCTTGTTTGGGTACTGGAAGATTAGCTTCTCAAAGCTTAGCCAAAAGAGATAATAGCTGTTTTCCATTGGACATATTGGTTTTTCTCCATATTTGTATTAATCATGAATATTTGTTGAGTGGGCGGGGGTTGTCTAGTTGCATGCATGTTTATTAACTCAAGGCACAATGTTTGCAAGCACACAGGATGCTAGCTAGTGTGAATAGATTGCCAGTTTTAGTTGTCTCTTTCTGACTGTGTGATTATAGCATACATAAAGTAATCATCCATGTGTCTGTAGTAGATTGTGCTCCAAGCCAGTGATAGTAGTGACAACAGTGTGACAACAAGTGATATATATTTTTGCACCTGAAGCAGCTCTAAACCTACATTTTGATATTGAGCGCCATGCCACTATAGCTGGCAGTTGTGTGTAGGAGTTGACATCAAATAGTATACACAACATGAAACATTGTAGACTGTTAGTCTGGCAAACAGGATATGTCAAGATATTCCGTTTAGGAAATTGTGATCTGCATTTGTTTACTACTTTCTGCAATTTAAATAATCGATTCATTGAGAAAATGAAAAGTTAATTAATTGAAAATGAGAATAAGTTAGTTGAAAGATACTTGTAATAGAGACCAATGTAAATAAATTTACTTTCAACTGTTTTCCATAGTATGTGAATGTGCATAGGAATGGGAGACTGTACTTAAAATGACTTAAAACAATGAATCCATGACTGCTCACCGGAAAGAGTTAATAAGTAGCAAATGTTGTCCAGCAAAAAAAGTTGCATTTAAGGAAATCCTCTCATTATGTATCTTTACGTTGCATAATGCTAGTTCCTCATTGTGTTAGCATGAAATAACTGAACCAATGATCTGTCTGATGATGTAAACAGCTAAACTGACCAACATGCCACTCAAAAATATGCTCCATTCGTCTCTGATTATGTTTGTGTCTGTTCTGGAAATAAATCTTGGTCTCTGCTCTTCGTGTCTGTTTCAGAGATGCTCATCCACAGCCAGTTTCCAGCGCTGGAGGAATTTTGTCTTGTTGTCTGCCATGTCTGCAATCAGGTGGTCACTCCTCAGGGCTTCCTCACACACTATGGTAAGAGACACATATGGAGACCCCTCGGGGCATACTCACACACAACAGGGTTACATCATACACTTCAGTGAAATACATATAGACCCACACAAACCTCAGAGAATCACCAGTCGTCATGCAGAGATGTGGAACAAGCATGCTCAGACACATTCAAATCAATACAATACTTCCTATTTATCCCTGCAGGAGACTTTGAAACATAACCTCCCAGCAACTTGTACTCAATGTAAACAAACACTGCACATTGATGCCTGAAAATACTCAGGCTGAGAGCCGGCTGATAATAGCGGGAAAACACTAAATAATTTATAGAATATTCAACCAGATGTAGAATTGTGCAAAAGCCTCTTTATCTAAGACATAAGTATATGAACAAAGCCAATTATGAAAATAGCCATCGCTTCTCTCAGGATAATGTAACAAAGCTTTGAAAATTGGAGCTCTTGTACTCCTAAGCTAAAAGAGAACAAAAAGAATTTTTGACAAGCTGTTGCTGCAGAGTTTTTACGTAGAATTGTTGTGAACATATATATATATATATATATATATAAAAGATATTTAGAAAGAAGAGTAATTGTGGACAAGTCTTCAGAAATGCTTTAAGGGACAAATATACATATGATACACACACACTGCTCAGCGGTATATACTTATACACTTATTTATATGCTGATATCTTACACATTGTGACATTTGTTGCCATGGAAACTATAATCTTCAGCTACAAACTTAATTGACCTAGTAGACGTGTTGCTCAGACACTCATCAGTGGTTATCCCTTATATTAAATGTCAAAGCAAAAGTACTAAAATTAAAATTTAGATTAAAGTATGGATTTTTAAAAGGAAAACATGTAGGAGGCGTTCATCATTTTAGAGTGTTTGTTGTTGAAACGGTTGCGCTGTTATCCTGACTCTCATTGGCTCTCCACCCTGTCCGTCTACCTCTTGTTTTTGCTTGATTGTGGCTCCACTGAGCGCGCTCGCATCTGCCTGCGAGCTGCTGCTGCTGCTGCTGCTGCTTCCTTCTGTTTGCGGCACGTGCACCAGTCTGAGCCGTCTGTTTGAGCTGGGGGGGCGGGGGGACGACACATGGTCATGCTTTAATGAAAACGCGCACACACACACACACACAAACACACTCTGCTTCTCCCTGAGAGAAGAGAGGCCAGCGGAGTTGCATGCACACACATTCTCACTTTCTGTTTCTCAGCAGAAAGAGGTCAGTGGTATTGTGAGACTCACACACACTCACAGGCTCCTGGCAGCCACTGTTGTTTTGTCTCCCCCCCCCCCCTCCACCCCCCTTCTCTTGTTGGCAGCATTTCTGCTAACTGACACGCACACAGTCGGGTAACAACAGGTCTAAAACATGCACACACTAATACAGCCAGTAGTAGTGGGAGCTCCTCATAAAACAAAACAATCCTCAGGCCACAATAAGATAACAATCAAGCATTGCATGCCAACTAGTTGAAAAGTTTCATCACATATTTTTATGTTTATTATCATTTTAGTGCAATGACCTAGAAGTCATAATGTCCATCTACTATAGTTGATTCATTCTTAAATTTGAAGCATTATATGCAATACTACTCTGTGTCAAGACATGATAAAAGCTCCTCCTGACCCCTGCTGAGTGCTTTGCCGCTAGGAACTGGCCCTGCCAAGATATTCTTATGATGATTTATGCATTTCCTCCCATTGTTGCACATTTCCATCATGTCACTGAAGCATCCTCACAAGTATAGTGCCATTGTTCCCCACTGGGGATTTCACATTAGATGTTGTGACCCTGTGTAGCATTTTTATTCATTGCAGTGGCATTTGTGTGTATCCATCATGAATTTGCTTTCATGGTTGACCTGTGCATCGAATCCGCAGTGAGGCCTTACATATACAGAAATGCATGCATGCACAAACTCACACAGACACACACACACTCATTCAAGAGGGGGTTGTAGGTGCCTCAGGGGGTCAGTGGCTCCTAGTTATACATGCCCAGTTTGCTGCTCAGTGTGGCTGTGTGTGAAGAAGAGGGTGGTCCTAACTTGAAGCAAGGATTTATAGCAGAATAGATGTTTAATATGTGCTGTTCAAAAATGTTAAGATATATGTTATACATCAGAGACTTGTCCCATTTAGTGGACTTGTTTATTTAAATCTCCATAGAGTAAGGGGAAGCATTTATATTCTTAGCATAAGTTGCCCCAGTGGGATGCCAGATAAATCCCTCACCCTGGCAGTGTCGCTATCATGCTCCATCCAGTGAGTTTGTAAAGAGAAAGTGTGCAAAGAAGTAGTTTTTAATGCTTGTGAGTGAACCTCAAAGCTCATTATGGACAGACTAGGATGTTATTGTAACAGTTTACCAATGTAGATGTATGATGTTTGTTACATTGAACAAATTGCAGTCAAGGAAAGATGGATAGTACCAATCTTTTGAGCAATACGTTCAAATGATTTTCTCTTGCTTTTGAAGCCGTGTGTTTGGATAAAGCAGCACTCCACACCATGTTTCACATATTTCAGCATTTCCTTCCAATTCTCTCATTTGCTACGATTTCCTCTCTCCGGTCTCAGTCTGTCTCTGCTAAACACTCTCTGCTGGTGGCCTGCTGCGTGCGAGTAGGTCCAGCACATGATGAAAGGGTCGCGGTTTTGCTCGTTGGTAGGAGTGTCTGCCTCTCTCTGCTCGACCTTCAACTTTTCTCTGTAGCGTCGGATTAATTGAGCTCAAAGGCAGATCGAAGGCACACTCGGCTTCCTTTCAGTTTCGTTTCACTCCTTCACTAACTTATAAGTGTTTGTGCCGCTCGGTGCCTCCGTGTCTGAGTCTGTTGTTGTGTAAGTACGTGTGTTGTTCATTTTCACATGATGTTTAGCTGTTGTTGGAAAGTTTTGCTCTTAACCACAGAAGTTCTGCTCAGTTTGGTTTGCTGGTGGTAGTTTTACTCATTCCACTGTTGTGTTATTGTTATTGTGGTTTGGCTGTGTCTGAACCATTAGTTGAGGGTAGGGGCCAATTATAATGCCAGCTTCTACTGCACATCAGAGGTAGTATCTTTACTTTTTAAGTTTGTATTAGTTTAAGAATGGCAAAGTAAGTAAAATGCACCAAAATGTTTTTATTTACCTCATCTCACTATCAAAGTTCAGTCAGAAGACATAACATTTTGCATATATAAAGAAGAAAATGAATATACAGGTGATAGTGGAAGGTCCAATTAATGAGCCAGTGACTGAGAACAAAGCAGGTCTTATTAGTTTTGTTTATATGGATCCAAAACCCTTTTTTTTCTTTTTTTTTGCTTAAAAAATGATAAGCAATTATTTATAAGTACATGATAATAACACTGTAAAAACTCTGCCAAAGTTTTCACTGCCATGTCAATTGCACATTGAACAAATGTGAGGCTACTGGTCTCTTGTAAAATTTTGAAGCCTATGCATATAATGGCAGCAATACCAAACTCAGAACAAATGTTACATAGTCTCTTATCTGCAAATATTTCCAAAAATATTGTTTACCTGTAAGGCCTCAAGGCAAACTGTCTTTGTGCAGATAGATTTTCAATAGTACCACTAGAATGCTCCACTGCTCACAATATACTCTTGTTTTGCCAGTACAACTTGCAGCATGGATGGCTGAGAGTTTTCATACACGTTTCTTTTAATTTTCTCAGATCTGTTTTTTCTCTCTTCCTCACTCCCCTGCTCCTCTCTCAATGTAAACAAACCCAGCTGAGCTCTGAGAGCCTCTGCTTTCTCCTCATGCGAATAGTCCACACACAGGATGAGCCAGCAGCCAATCAGCAGCCAGCTGGGCTGTCAGCATTGCCATAACGACAGGCAGGCAGGAGAGCGTAGTAGCAAGGGTGCCCTTGTGGTCGAGTGGCTTAGTGACCTTGCCTGGGCAGCCGTCCATGTGTTGTAAATCAGTATGGTTAGCTCCCAACTGGCTCTTTACTCACTGGATGAGGTCTGTTCCAAAACACAATATATCGGTGTCTGTATGGGGGGGAGAATAACTCTCCCATCAGAAGTTGTTCAGAACAAACTGTTCTAATCCTATCAATACCTGAACTTTTATATTTTGTCATTTTGCAGGATCGCAGTCTTCCTCAAATAGTAATTTTCATTTTGGAATATAAGTCATTTTTCAAAAAGCAATTTCTCCTTTTGTGCTGAATAAAAAAGAAACAGTAACAGGAATCCAAATGAAGCAAAGAAAACAAAACATGCAACAGAGGTTGACTTTGGACCCAAAGTCACAAGTACATGATGTATTTGGCTTAGCCCTTTAACCACAAGAGCACATTTGAGATCATATTTCTTTAGATTTATTGTTTACCTTGTTCCTAGCTGGCAAAATATGAAAATGCTGAAATCACACACATACAGGAAAACACACACAGGCAGTTTTCCACAGTCCATTTCTACAGTGCAGCTTCATTGAACTGTTCAGCTGAGTTGACTAAAACGGTGTGTGTCTAACGTGTGAAACTGTGTGAAATAATTTGTGATTTAATGTGTGAAATTGTCACCATTGTAGCTGCATACCTGCGAATGTGGCTTCGGACTTTGATCCTGATACTCTGTATACAGCTGCCTTCCAGTGGCCTATTTACACACCTGCCCCACACACACACTCACACACACACTCATACGCAAATTTATCTTCTTACAAAGTGCTCTTACATAGACGTACTACACACAGAGACAGGCACGCATATACAAAAACACACGTACACTTACAGTATATAAGTTCTCAATGTGATATCATACCCACACACACCTGTTCGACATATGCATGCATCAGCTAATCTCTTAAATACACACAGACATGCATTGTACACAGACTGTCTTCCAGTCACCTGCAGCACACTTTCATGTAAACTCATGCACTCAGTGCAAACACACGGTGTCGGTCAGTCTGTCGCCCAGCCCCTGCTGTTCCAACAGGCTTGCTGTTAGTAGCCTACTACTACACTCATTAACAGGGTTGTTCGACATAACACACACACACACTTATAGTCCCTCATGCTGCTTATTGGCTAAGCAGGACATCAGCGCTACTTGGTCAGGAGTTTTTTACATTACAGTACACTTAGGACACTCGTATTAAAATTATACTGCAGGTGTTTTGAGTTTTATTAATCTTCTCATCTAGCTCTGCAGTAAAAGATATATAGAGACTTTTTTAATTTTTTTTTACAGTTATGTAAGTTTTCTGTGAGCTGTATGGAGGAGTCTGTTTCCACAAGTGCACATTTGTATACTACATAGTTTGTCAGTGAATGAGCCTCCATGTACATATATAGTCATGTACAATAATATTTGCATATATGTTTCCAAGATGAATGATAATGACCCAGACACAGTTATCTGCCGAATGACACGTAGCTGCATTTGGTCTGTTTTTCAAAGTAAATCTTCAGAGTGTCAGGACTTAAATCTGACCAAGCTTTTAGTGACTTTTCAGTTTAGCTGTCTCTATTTTCTACCTGAGCTCTTATCATTTCTCTGCTCCTTGCTGTGTAAGATTTGCTTCTTATCAGTGGGCAGGAAATTCAACATACCACAAGGGCCGGTCTCATCCCAAAATTAACAGCTGCTTTTCACCGCTTTATCTATCAGTTGAAACTTGCTAGGTCTTGCAGCTGTTAGATGATAAGAAAGGAGCCATAATGTTTGTTTTGAATCATGAACACAATTATAAATAAAGTGTTGCATATGATTTGTGTGCACTCTTGCAGAGTTTTTTTTTTTTCCCCCTACCTCGTTTCTCTGTGTTTATGACGTGTTCAACCCTCTGTTTTCATTCAGGTAGCCGGGGTGTAGTTTCCCTGTGAGACAGACAGAGAGAGAGACAGACAGTCCTGGACCACAACCCCCACCCCCCCACATTCCCTCCCCACTTTGCTCCCACAAAGACATGCATAGCAAGAACCGTAAGTGTGAGCTCCTTTCCTCTCCTCCTTTCTCCCCGTAGTCTCGTAATTTATTCCCTCTACGTTTTCCCTTCTGCTGTGTCTCAGCATCCGTTCACTTGTGTATTCTGATCAGATCTGGGTCAAAAGGTATTTATAATTGTTGGCTCTTGTTAGAACGCGCATAGTAGCAGATCGGTGGATGTCTGAAGTTTCTCAGTCATCCAGGTCATGGTTATCCAAGGAGGGTAGGGTTAGGACTGATGAAGTCCCTCGGATGAGAGGCGAAACACCTTCAAGTATCTCCAACCAAGTCCAGTTGCCCTCGATTCAACCCTCCTTGGACAGATTAGTGGAGTTTATCGGACAAGGACACCTCAGATGGTGTCGGGGAAGTTGCTAATTAGAGAAAAGTACACTTAATTGATTTGTAAATACTTAATAGCTTTTTGTGAAAAAGTTCTGGCACAGATTTGCTCTCTCTTGCGCTACAACACATCCATCTGGCACCTAAGCAGAGTACAAAAAAACAAGTAGTTGTAAATACCAAACTGCATTACACTCATTACAAGGTGCTAATCAGATGCAAACGAGTTCCAAAAAAGTACCCAGATCCAAAACGTACCCATTAGCATTGCATGATCTTGATATTAGGGGTGTGTTTTGATTATTTGAGTGTGTGTTTTTCAGTGTTGGTATGTGTGTGTGTGTGTGCCTTGCAGGTATGTGAGCTGACACATAAATATGTATTCAGATATGTGACTCTGTTTCTTTCTGTATTTCAGAGAAGCGCCACGGCTCCCCCGTCCCCTCCAGGAGCCCCCTGGTGCCCATGAAGCCCAAGACGCCCGCAGTGGCCCCCGCTGTGGCTCCCAGTCCTGGGGACACACTGGCCTTCAGGGTCCCTAAAGATTACCCTCACTCCCGGTTCAGCAAGGCGCCACTTGCTGTCTACCCACCAAAGGGGGCACGGAACAAGACATGGTGGGTACATACTTTTTTTTTGTTGTTGTTGTCGGAGTGTGCTGCATACTGCTTTTGCTGCTCCCAGAACAATTATGTACATACAATGACACGAAAATCCTCTTCCTTCCTTCATCTCTCCAGCGTATCACTTCCAGTCGTAAGCCTGGAGAAGATGCCCTGCCTCAGCCGAGCAGACTCGGCGTCACACGTCCGCCTCACTTCCTCCTCCTCCTCTTCCTCCCCCTCTGCCTCCTCCCTCAAACCCCCGTCCCTCACTCCCCCGGCCTCCCAGCGTTCCGGCGAAAAGCTAATGAACGGTCGAGGCACCGGCGGGCCGTCCACACCGCGCTCCACCGCGTCTCCATCCTCGCTGGACGGGCGGCCCAGTCCGGCACGCTCTCCGCTGGACAGACGGCCGGCATCTACACCTTCTCCCTCCCCGCTGGACCGAAAACCCTCCCCGTCGCCTTCGCCCTCTCAGCGGTCTGGAGCTCTGCCGTCGTCGTCGTCGTCGTTGTCGCCTTTGGAGAAGAAGCAGCAAAACGGAACTAAGGCTGCCTCCAGGTCGCACAAAAGACTCTCAGGTCAGTCATAAGAGATGTCCATTTACTGTCCTGGAGTTAGTTTGGGATCTTCATCTTTCCATCAACCTACAGATCACAAAACTGATTGTATAACTTTTAGCCAACTGAAATTCCTGTGCTTGAAGAGTTAAATATTTCTTTCTTCGCTCCTTAAATTACTCTCTTAAGCTTTACATAAGAATTCCTATGTTTATTCATGCATACACTCTCACAAGCTCACACACTCACTATTTCTTATCTCAGTATCCTTTGGAGAGCTTCCAGGCTGAATGTTTGGCTGCAGACAAGACAGTGGTGGGGTTAGACTGTGTGTTTTGGAAAGGCAAAGACTCCTCCCTATAGTTTTAACAGCATTCTCTCTCGCTCTCTCTCTCTCTCTCTTACTTACTCTGTTGTTTTCTCTAGCCCTTCTTCCTCATTCTAACTTCCAAACACTCAATTGTTTGTTTTTTCCTTTTTAAATTAACATTGAGGCGCACAAGGAAACCGAATGCTAATCTCTTAAGTAAGAGAGGTGAAAAAAAAAGATTTGTGATAGATGCTTCAGGGTCTGGTTGTTGGTATCATATCTCTATCTTCCATCTTTCCTGTCATTCCACTCCTCATTTTTCTCTTCTTTTTCTTTGTTTGTGCTGAGTCTTGCTGCGCTCCAAGCCACTGATTGACACCCTCTAATTCAGTAGCTCCCGCTGCCAAAAAGCTGCTTGTCTTTAAGAGAGATTTTCCCCACCTCCTGCGTCTCTATATTTCTTCACCCTCTCACACTCCACCTCCTGCCTCGACCTCCTTGTTTCTCTCTCACACACTCATACTCTGTCCTAATTTTCTCCCCCCCCCCCCCCCTACACTCCTGTCTCCCGTTTCACTCTGGCTTTCTCTCTCTATTCATCATCGTCTTATTTATTCACTCATCTTGTACTTCTGCTTCCTGTGTTGTTCGGTTTCCTTTTCTCATCTGTGTCTTTCTTCAGTCTGCAGTCAACCGCCTCATCTTTCTACCTCTCTCAACTTCCTTTTTTACGTTCGTGTGAACTTGAAATTGAGCACATGAGTTTGTTTATGTCTAAGCGCATGTTCATTGCTGTCGTACGTTTGCATGTTTCTGTCCGTCTGCATCCATTGAAGCTGTCACATACTGCAAACCCAAAAAGATTACAGGGATTATAGCAAAGGCCAGCACTAGATTACAGCCCTCTGACAGTAACACTGTTTAAGATGACCTGCTGACTGGAGGTTGTTGTTGGCCGTCTAGTTTGCGTGGAGCAATGAAGGTGGTGGTGCTTTTGCTATTAGTATCAGCATAGAAAAGTCACAAAAGTTTGGTTTGAAAGGTCTCCATGACTCAAGATATTTTCAACATTCAACAGTTGACACAGGATGTAGAAAATGCAAGCACTACATGATTGAAAATCATTATTATTTTTGGCATCTAAAATTAAATGTTTTTTACACCTTAGTACTTATTTTTGTACTGCTGTATTGCAGTAGATGCAGCTTTATAAATGAGTGCATTATGGAAAGCAACAAGAACAATCACACAATTTTTGAACACAGGTCTGGTGCAACCATATTGTATTCAAGTTTTTTTGAAAGAGAAACATCCAGATGAAAGGTAAAGGTCATTAGCTAAACTGAATCTTGTGAACATAGTTCCTGGATCACATTTGACCTACCATACTTACCACAGCAGACATCATTTTACTCTTGTATTGTTGTTCTATCCACTCTTGTTGCTGCTTTAATGAACAAAGCTCTGTTTGACAGTGTTGTTGCCACCCATCATGCAAGCTATTAAATGTGTGATTTAAATTGTTATCACATCAAAAACTGAAAATAGGAACCAGGTTTTTTGAAAAAAGTATATTTCTCTTTAACTGGTTATCATTTCAGCACTTGTGAGAAACCAGCAGACTAATTATCATCTGCTTGTTTTATTTGCTGTTTACTTACTTTGAAGATGTTTTAATTGGTGAAATGGTGACTGAACCTTTTAAGTCCCTGAAAAACTGTGCTTTAAATCTTCAGTTTTTCTCTATAACATTAAATATTCAAGAATTTAACATTTAAAAAAATCTTCATTAAGACTGTGTGAATGTGGTTTGATCATATTTGATTTACAATGACCAAACGACCCCCACCAGCTGTAAACACATTCTGATTCAAATGTTGCTGAATCCTGATTGGTCCGTGGAAGTATTCAACATCACCTTCTTCCAACTGAGCCCCGCCGCCTTTTTAAACCAGTGAGAAGATAGCAGAGAAAAAAAAACAAACTCACAAATCTCTCTTGTGAAATAACCAAACTTTGGCAGAAAATATCGTGCACATGTCAGATCCCATTACTCATAATACAGAAATGATTGAGAAAGTAAGTTTTCAGAGTCTTGAAGAATGTTCGTCCGCTACTTCCAACACCTGAGTATTTTTCTCACGTATAACATTCTTACCGTACAAAGAGGCTTTTTTACTTTGGCTGCCACCCGCCACTGTCTTTTAAAGTTAATGGTTATCTTTCATCTTCAAGTGTATTTTCTCTTCAGATTTGACTCTTTAAAGCAGGAGAGAGTTTCCTGGGCTGTCAGTCACTGTTGACTCTTGCCAAGCTGCCAGTATCTCCTGTCTGGAGTGATTTGTCACAGCGTGAGAGATCTGTACAATTTATCCATTTGAAACTGGAAGCATTACTAATAATGTCACACAGAACAGCACTATTAGACTGCGTTAGCGTTAGACCACGACTGAATGACTGAAAGAACAAAGGAATATGTGAAGAGATAAATGTCAGTGAATGAACAGCTGCCTCAAAAGGAGACAAATTAATGCACTCGTGGCATTGTGAGGCTCCCACTCCCATCAAATGTGATTTCATACTGAAAACAGGGAAAGAAGAAATTACCAAATGATAGTCTTTCAGTACCAGACTTGTGTGTGTGTGTGTGTGTGTCCATGTTTTACAGGGAGGGTGTTTGATCCAAACAAGCACTGTGGAGTCCAGGACCCAGAGACTAAACGACCTTGCACACGGTCTCTCACCTGCAAGGTAACGCACGCAAATACACTATCACGCACGCTCTCAGAAGAAGAAGACAGAACTCACCACCTTTGTGTAGTTTGTGAGGAGACAATAATAGCTTCCTAGTTGTGTCATGACTCTCCTTCCTGCTTCCTGTGTAAGATCGTCTGACCCGGAAATCAGCTTTGTTTGTTTAGTAATAATAATTGAAGGGTGCACTGATGTCACTATCGCAGGACTCCAGCTACAGCTGTGACTCTTGTCTGCCTCTGTGATATCTCTGCCCTGCCCATTTTTCAGTTAATGCTGGGTAGCAGTGCTGAAGCATTACTGGGCCTACACTTCCCTTGATGCGGTAATTATAGATGTTGGATGAGGCCACAACATCTTTCAGCAGTAATAGTCCGTTTTACTGTCCTTACCTCCAGCAAGCTTTACTAATCACTTCAAACTGGTTATTAAGCAATTAAGGATGTATCAAGCTAATGTGTTGATTTTTATTTATTTTATTTTTTTAGAAGTGGATGGTGATAAAAATCATTTAACTCTCTACCATGTATTCATTAAAAACAATGAAAACAATTTAACCTTAATTTATACCGTCCCAATGAGATCCACAATTTTAAGACAAGGACTGGGCCCTGTTTCCTAAAAGCATCTTACGGTTTAGCTCTCCTGGCAATCAGTTTTCACATCTTCGTTTTTCTTTTTATCTATGTTATTTTCTACATGCAGGAGAGCTAATACAGAAATGACATTTACAACAGGTGACCTGCATATTCATGAAACTCTCAGGAGCGATCACTGCTTGATTTTACGTTGAACATATGCTTCATAGTGACATCTGCTTCGAACAGCTGCTAAATCGATTTAAAGGTTAGTTTCGTAAACCGACTTCCACCCAGTAACATAAATGACAAAAAGTATCGAGCTACAATCTGGAGACAGTTAACTACACATTTAGCTGTTTTCATACTTAACAATTCGAAAGGGACGCTTTGTGATTCATTTTGAATACGGCACAGCTCAAGGTCGGAAATTAACTGGGGCTCGGGGCAAAATGCCCCTAAAAGAATGTAAAATTGCCCTTGGGATTGGGATCGCAGGGTCTTTTTTAATTGCCCTCGTAAAATAAACAGTTAAACAAAGACTTAATGCTTTTTGCAAAGCGTGTCTGGATTTTGCTCTGTATTCAAAGTGCAACTCAGATGTCTGGGACAGCTAGGCTTCCATACCTGCTCTCCTCGCAAAACGCTGGAGCGTTTTGCGAGGCAGCCACGACAACTACTAATGGTAACGTTGCCAACATGGAGCATTTTTTAATTCACAAACCTGTCGCACTTTCAGCTGAGTCACTATCAGTTGGAAATGAAAGTAGGTTAGAAATCTGGACAGCCACTGACCCTCTCCCTGTCTGGCCTGTGCCTAAAAAATCTACTGAAGCTGTCACAGTGCATGTTATTTTAAACCATAGAGTGCCGTACCTAACATGACAGCAATGTTGAGATGTTCAACTGTGACATTGTTACATAACGTCACGTTTATTGTTCATACTTAAATAAAATATGCATTAAATGGGTAAAAATACTCACACAGTTATAATCTGTAACTGGGATTATAACTCATGTTCTTGCATTATAAGCTCGGCTATTGGTTTGTTATGCAACATAGAACTAAGGTATTTCCCATAATTTTCAAAAATTGCCCTGGAAATGATCCAAAATGCTCCCAAAACATGTTTCATGAGGGCAAAAAAAGCCCTAGTAAAAAAGAGTTAATTTCCTACTCTGGCACCTCTTATAAACTGTTAAATATAGCTCTTAACAGAATGCACATGCATTTACTCTAAAGTGCTGCTTTGGGTGTAAAAATGTAATTGTTCATAGAAATACTCTTACAACTCATAACTTCTAGGGAAGATTGTTATCATTTAGTATCTTGACAAGTTGCAGCCAACATGGGCAAAATTACAAAATGTTGCAGAAATTATTTCAGGCAAACAGCGGCTCACATTTGTGCATGTTTTCTCCTGCTGTCAGTGTGAGTGTCTGCTGTAGATTCTCATATCAGGACATGAAGACAAAGTACTGGCATTGGCCTTTTTTTGCTTCAGCTTTTAAGGGGAACTCTAGTGATTTAGTATTATACTTGCATAAAATTGGGGGGGGAAAAAATTCGACTGGTCCTCCATTAGATCCTCCATGCCTGGTAAATACTCATTTAATACTTATATACTCATACTTTAAAACTCCACATGTCCAGTTTGTAATTCAGGATTTCTGTTTATCCAAGATAACCCTGGTGACATCACTGTGACATCATCAGGGTTATTTTCTCAGCTCCCTCCAGAGTCACAAAGATATTATACCACTGTTTTCACAGGGTGGTTAGTACTCTCATTCACCCCAACATTACAACTAAACTGAACTTCTTGTGTAAAACTGGTGGAGTGCCCGTTTCAATTGTTGACACTCTTATTCAGCAGTCAGGATGTGTGTTCATGATCAGGATGTAAGATGCACATCTCAGGCCCTTAAAGCATTTGAAGAGGCCGTCACCCTCAATATGACCTTTGAATGAGTACAGGAAACTCTTTCCATAGGCTATTTTAACCTGTTTAAACTAGCAATTCAGCAGCCTCAGATTGACATTTTTTAAAAAACGATTGGAAAACCAAATGTTTGACAGCTGGTTACCTTCCAAAGTAGTTGGAAGGGTAGACAAGCTTACCATGCACAGGCAATATTTACCCGCGTTAGTCTGGTGTGACGTGGGCAGCAGCATGGTGCAGTGATTATGGAAACTTTCCTGAAACCACAAAGCCATGATTTAAGCCCCCGAGACTCCAACCATCGGCCCTGCTGAAGCATGTTTGAGCTACACTCTGAATTCTTCACAGATCAATACTTTCATTAGCAAAGTCTCTCTGGAAATAACCTAATATCTCTTGACACTCAGTGCTTATTATCCCACAAAAAGGCAAGGATGAGATAGCAATTAACTTTTTTTTTCCCCCCGCGTTTCTTGCCGCAGACTCACTCCTTAGCCCACCGCCGAGCCGTCCCCGGCCGAAGGAAACATTTCGACATCCTCCTGGCCGAACACAAGGGGAGGGCGAAGGAGAAGGAGGGAGCAAAGGAGAAGGAGAAAGACAGGGAGGGAGTGCAAGGAGGGAAAGAAGGCGGCGGCCAGAGCATCGCATCACAGGAAACCACATGTCCCAGCAAGCCTCACTGCCCCAACGGTCGACCCTTGTCCTCACTGAAGCTACGGCTTGCTAATGCGCACATACCCAGGTAGGACTCACACACACACACACACACACACACTGTATTAACTATGCATGTCAGTTCAAGTCCACAATTCAAAATTATCCAAAACCTACGAGTCAGATGTTTTGCCTTTTTTAAATTACTACAGTAGATAGTTTTCCTAACTGATTTTGTATTTTAAGTATTCAGTTTCTTTATGTAAGTTGACTATTTAAAGTTTAATCTGTACTTCTAAGGACTTCTAATTCGTCACAATTTACATTTATTTTGGATAATTTAGCATTTTTTCATACACAATAATTTAAGCATTTAAAATTTGAGCAGTCATTTTTCTTTACTTTTACTTAAATATGAATTCTGCAGACTTTTCAAATCTGTACTGGACCCAGACAGATACATGTTAAAAATCTTTGTCTGTTCATGTTTTTCCCACCAGGGGATGCTGTAAACAAGAGTGCAAGGAGTGACAAACAGAAGTAGACATGATAGTAAAAGGATGGCAAGTCTGCCCTTGAGAAAGAATGAGAAACTCATTTCCTCTTCCTATTTGGAAGATGATCCTCTGTTTGAAGAAGGGAGTTATTTGGGGCTTTGCCTCTGTGGCAAACATTAAGCAAACATTGATTGCAGTGTGAGCACAGATATGACATAAGCTTTTGTGTTCACAAAGTTTTCTGTGATTCTCACACTTTCTTCCTGTTGCCCTTTTTATTTTTTTTTTGCTTCTTTCTCTCAATCTTTTTTATTTGTTTCCTCTCACATTCTTTTATCTTGTCTCTATCACATTTCTATTTCCTCCTATCACTTCTTTGTCTTTCACACTTTCTCTATCTGCTCACCTCTCTCTTTCCTTCTCTGCGTCTTCATATTTCTGTACAAACGTTTCTTATATTCTCTCCCTTCCTCCTCTTCTCCTCATTATTTTTGGTTTCTCTTTCTCTCCACGTTCTTATGTCTGTCTCATCTATTCTCTGCGATTTCACTCTCTTCTGTTCACCCTGATGTATTTTTTAACACATCCACTCCAGGGTTCCAGGCTCCACCACCTCCACCTCCAGTCCTCTGACTCCAGCACCAGCGCCTGCCACAGCCCCAGCCCCAAACCCAGAGCCATCTCCCCACATCTGGGTGACGGCGGCGGGAGATGGTGGTCGGCTTTCCAGTGACGAGGGAGACGCAGAGACTGCAGAGGACACGGACAGACCTGGCTTTCACTACTCCAGTCACCACCCACAGCCTTTAGGGGTAAATAGTATGACTAACGTTGCACTTGAAGGCATTTTAGCAGTTCATAACCCTGGGAGACCAGTTTGAGCCAATATAATAAAATCTCTGCTGTATCCCTCAGTGTCTGCTTTTATATGCCATATAGAGCCTTTTGTTGTTGTTCAGCCTTAGCTGTAGGTCTTTTCTATTGTTTTCAGTGCAAAAAAGAGGTTGTGTGTAAGTTTGATTTCAGAATCACAATAGTTCAACATGTAGGGGAATGCATTTATTTGCTTTCTTGCCTTTCTTGTTACATGAGGAGATTGATGCTACTCTGATATGTTAACTTTAAAGATGAAGCTACAGCCAGGAGATGGTTAGCTGAGCTTAGCTTAGCATGAAGACTGGAAGAAAGGGAAACAGCTAGCCTGGCTCTGTCCAAAGTGAAAAAACACCTCTAAAGCTCAGTTGCTAACACACAGTATATTGATAGTTTAAATCCATGTAAAACCGAAGTGTAAAAACGACAAGTTGTTGTTTTATAGGAGATCATGTGCCAGACTGTATTTCGTGCCAGGAGCACTAACTTCCTGAAGCTTTGTCGTTGCTGTGAGGTTGCCAGGCAAGCAGCAGAGACTCCAAATAAGCCAAACCTTGTCTTTAAGAACGGCAAACAAGTGCTCACGATATAATTAAAATAGATGGACACTTGTTTTGTATATAAACAGCTAAGGCAACTATGTTTAAATTTTCATTGCTGTGCTTTCTGCAGTTAAAAGCCTTTCTTGCCAAACTTCTTTCAGCAAGAACTGAACACCTCACCGTACAGTTTCAGCTTCTGTCTGAAACCATTGGGCTGATGGAAAAGATGTTTTTGTTCAGAGTCTGTTAAGACCGAAAAAGTTAGCACAGGAAGGATGTATGACTCGATTTCCTGTCTAATTAAACTGTTCATTATATATACTGCATTTATTGCCATTATGCCACCGAAAATCAGAGTGAACTGCCCACTCACGGTGGATAAGCATATTTCCTCTTCAAATCTAAAAATAAGCATTGATTAGTAATATTAAGCTCGATTTGGAGTTGGTTGGGGTTTTTTTATTTCGCCATGCCTCATCTTGCATTCCTCTCACTTTCACCCTTCTTTCTCCCTCCAGTTTTGCGTATTCAGCAGCAGGCTCATGGGGCGGGGCCACTATGTGTTCGACAGGCGATGGGACAGGATGAGGCTGGCGCTCCAGAGCATGGTGGAGAAGCACCTCAACGCACAGATGTGGAGGTGAGTATGTGCATTTGTGTCTTGGAATAGAACTGTTTCACATAAAAATCAATGTGTGAAAATGATACAAGTACCAAAAAAAATGTTTGAATTGGAAACAATTAAACTATCCTCTCCTTGTTGTTCCAGGAAGGTGCCGTTGGCCGCTGAGAGCCTCCTCTCCCTCCCCTCCTCTGGTACCTCCTCCATCACTTCACAACACCCTTCCTCTCCCACCTCCATCACTTCCCCTCTCCTCACCTCCCCCTCCAACACCTTCTCCTACACTGCCACTTTTCCTCAGTCCGCATCCAAGGCTGGGGTGTTCAGTATCCGAGATGCCCAGCAATCCCTCGCCCCGGTTTCCACGCCAGGAAAAGCCCGTAACGGCACGCATAAAGCCAGCCGACCATCCAAAGAGATAGAGGGCTCTGTAGCGGGCTCTAAGAAGAGAAAAAACCCTTCCTCCTCCTCCTTTTCTTTTTCTTGCTCCCCGTTTCCGCCTGTGGATAATCACAAGAGGAACGGCAGCAGCTATCATCCGACATTACAAGGTTCAGGGGGGGCAGCTGCCACTCCAGCCAGGAAAAAGGGACTTGGCCGTGGGGGAAGCGGACGTGGAGGGAGCGGGCTTTGGAGTAGGGGCGAGGACTGGTTATCTAGAGCTGATGGATCTCAAAGCCACAACTTGCAGAACAGGTGAGTCCAGGGCTGCAGAGCTCATGCTCATGTCTGGAAAGTTAAGAAAATATCTGAAAATTCATTTGAACAACCACAGATCTTTCATCATTATTGTATCTTTGAGAAGATCCTGAAAGAAGAACTTGTTAGAAGTCTATTCCAAGAGCATCAGTTAAATGTGTTCAAGATAATGGTGTCAAATAAAAAGCTTATTTAATTCATATTATCTTTATTGACATTTTGATTGTAGCCAGGGCTACAAAAGGCACTGTACAAGCTCAGCTCAACACATGACATAGAATGTAGGCAAAACACATCAGAGCATGATTGATTAAAAGTAGAGCATTGTGTAAACAGAGTGCCTGCAGTGCAAACGCTGTGATGACAGGTGTTTGGCTTTCTTCTAAAATACACAGCACTATAAAATGTGTTGTGATGATTTTATACCAGGCCAAATAGATCCCGCTGTACAGTGAGGGTTCAACTAGAGTGTATTATATATCACACTTCTTGTCCTCTCCAGCCGCGATCTTGGCACCACCAGTATATCCCACTCACCCAACAGAGAGCTGTCCTCCGCCCCCCATCAGTCACTGGCTCCCCCATCCGGACCCCTGGCTTATGGAGGAAAAGCAGAGGGGAGGAAGAGGAGGAGCCCCAGCTCTTACAGAGGCAAGGCCAGCAAGCTTAGCAGGCCGGGCGGACTGAAGAGCCTCTTCGGGAAAGGGAACGACAGCGGGGGGATACTGGCCTCCGCGCCTGAGTCCCCGAGACAGGTAGGTGCAGGCTGTGTCTCTTCATTATCCAGTACTCTGATTGGTGTGCTCAGTTCTAAATCATCAAACCAGCCTTATAGTTAACTGAAAGTCCATCACCTGCTGTTAAAGGATCAGTGTGTAAGATTTTGGGGGGATCTACTGGCAGAAATGGAATATAATATTTATTTAAGTATGTTTTAATTAGTGTATAATCACCTGAAAATAAGAATCATTGTGTTTTCGTTAGCTTAGAATGAGCCCTTTATATCTACATAGGGAGCAGGTCCTTGTCCATGTAGCCCGCCATGTTGCACCGCCATGTTTCTACAGTAGCCCAGAATGGACAAACCACACCGGCTCGAGAGAGGGCAAGTTTCACAGCCACCGTAGGTTCTCCTACATGCTTGGAAGGGGAAAGTGAGGGTATTCAGCTGGTTGTACAACCTCAGTGCTAGATGCCACTACATCCTACACACTGGTCCTTTAACTATGGTATATAGCCTATTGTACTGATAACTGATATTTCAGTCTGACAACAAAATCCTAACTCAAGGTCTTCTTATTAGCTTTTCTTGCAGCTTTCAACCACAAGAATGAAACTCTGGCAATGTGATAACAGGTGGTTCTTGAACAGAGACAAGGGTTATGTTATCCTCCTACATAGGACCACCTGTTATCACATGAACTAACTTTTGTCATATGATAATAGTTGAACCATCCCCATGACAGCTGAACACTTCATCCACTGATGAAGACCATGACATGTGGTTGAAAGTGCCAGAAAAAGCTATTAAATGTAAACGTTTTTTAATCAAACTACTATTTCCAAGGTCAAGAATGAACTTTTCTCAGGTAAATGTCTGTAGGAGTGTTTATTGCTGAAACTACAAGAGCAAGCACTTGTAAACTCTCAGCAGTCTCTGTTAGGGTTGCAACTGATTATTTTCATCATTGATTAATCTGCCAGTTATTTTCTCGATGAATCATTTGGCCAATGAAATGTCAAAATCACTGTTATAATTTCCCACAGTTAAATGTGATGTCTTCAGAAGTCTTGTTTTGCCCAACTCACAGCTGAAAACCCAAAGATACCAGTTTACTATCATGTATGACAAAAAAAGCATTAAATTATCACGTGAGGAGCTGAAACCAGCAAATCTGCATTTTCTGTCAATCGATTAATTGAGTCATCGTTGCAGCTCTAGTCTCTTATAATCACAGAGCTGCTGAAGAAATAACACTCTGTTTTTGTCAGTTTTCTCAGGAAACCATTTGTATTATTCTGTTACTGAGATTTAGAAAATAAAAAGGCAAAGTTAACTGGAACATGAACTAATCCATCACTGCTATTAAAAAAATCATATGAATTAGGGCTGTCATTTAAAAAAAAAAAAAAAAGCTTGAATGAAGTCACATGTCACACATTTGTTCTAATTCATTTGAAAGCAACCCACATAGCTTAATCTTAAACTCACCTGGATGACAAGCTAACAGACGACCCCTAAGATTTGTTGCATTTTATTAAGTCGCCAAACAGCTTTAACTTTGTTCAAGATTTTTGGCATCTCTCCTGTACAATCTAAAATGCCTCCATTCATTTCCTCTCAGGTGATTTGCTGTGCAGGAAGCCTCACTAGTTTCCTTCATTTTGTAATGGGCAGAACAAAAAACAGTCTAATTTACTAATAGGGCAAAAAGGCCTTCAATAGATTACAATGACAGTGCATTTTACAAACATCCCCTACTGCATTTATACACAACAAATCATTACAGAAACATTCAAAAGATAATAATAATTAGATAATAATCTACTTTTGAATAAAAGGTGTGAAAAGGCAGTTTATGTTCAAATCTTGAAATAAGTATAAAGGGTAAAGAGCAGTAAAGTATCTTTTCTGAAACTACTAAAAAAAAAAAAAAATCTCACAGACATCAAAGCAATCATGAATGGAAGCAAAAAACAAAACGTTTCCGTGTTCCTCTCCCCGCAGGCCAAGTTGCATCACTGACAGAATGTTGGGCAGCTGTGCGGGCCACCACCGTTTGTGACCTTTGACCTCACCACTTCTTCCACTGACAGCACCAATCAGACTGCTTCATCTCGGCGATGTCACCCCTATTTACCCAGTGACAGTTCGGTCAGACAGTTCCTGCTGAGACATCGGGGGCTCTGGGGTCTTTTGGCCACATTTTGGACCGGCAGTTACTTACGCTCTCCACCCCTGATTACGGATGGTTTTGATGGAAATCTGCTGCGTGTCACGGTTGCGGTCGTGGTCTTTTCAGAACAAGACAGTGGAATCCAAAAACTTCTCCTCTGAAAAGGGAATTTGCCTCAAGTTTGCAAAGTTTTTCAAGGCATTGTTAATCATACCACCACAGTACAATTTTGGGGAGACTTATTTTTAACAGTTGGAGTTTAATTCCGGTCAGCTGACAAGGAAAAAGTCTGATTGTTTTTGGAAGTTAGATGGTTGAAGGACCTACTGACACGACTACTGTAGGACTCAGACTACCCCTATTCCTGTCTTTCTCTCGATTTTAGCTTTTCCTCTTCCTCGGTTATGGAAGAGACAGCAGCAGCTTTGGTTGGGTTTTATCCAGCTTTTTCCCCTCTCTTTCCACCTACTCCTTTCTCTTTGTTCCTCTCACTCTTTTCTTTACCCCTTTTTTTTATATCAAACAACTTTATCTTTTACCTATCCATCCCTTTGTGTGTACCCAGCATGCCTGTGTTCAAAGTGCACTTACTGCCCTTGCCTCCCCTTACTCCCGTCTCCGCTGACTCCAGAGCAGTTTCCAGCAGTGCCACACACACAAGGACCTGTCTGCACAAGGGAAGAAAAAAAAACAAAAACTTCTGTGTTACCAACGACGCCGCTCAATGCATTTTATTTCAATATAGGAAGAAATCCGATTCTTATTTGAAGATTTTTTTTTTGTTTTTGTTTTTTTTTTTCCTCTGCGTTCTGGTTTAAATGTTGCAAGAAACACAAACTCCTGTCTGTGTGTCAGGACTTGCATCCAAAATGGAATTATTACTACGGTGTTGGATGTGTTTTTGTATAATAATTTATCATTCTTAAATTTTTTTTTTTTTCTAATTGACCATTAAGGTTTGAGACTTTTTGAGCAAAAAAATAATTTCTATGGCATTTTGAAGAAATGTTGAAAGTATTATGATGTTGAAAATTTGTACATATCTGTTATTATTTTTGTATTTATTAATAATTGTCCCCATTTACTAAATATGAGCTAAAGAGGGAGTGTTTTTGCCCTGCTACCTTGGTCTGTGTTTAATAGTGTTGATGAGATTGGCCTGGTTTCTCAAAACCTTCAAGAATTTGTTCATTAGCGTGTTTTTAAATTAATACTCACACTGTTTATCATTTTGATTATTCCAGATAACAACAGCTAGTGGGCACTTCTAAAAGAAATATTTTATTCAGTTTAGTTAATTCTAGCTAATTATGTTGAGAAAAAACCACCTCAACATACACACGTTCGCTTTTAACCACCACTCACACGCTGTTTCCCGATTCCATAAGCTACTGATTATGTATACTATATACTAATCATTACGGTATACAGTTTTTTTGCTGTTGGCATACAAGACATCAACATACTTTACTATTTTAACTGTATTTAAAGAGGAAATGATACAATGCATGTGTTAACATGTCAATAAAACTGTCACTTTCTACTTCACAAAAAGAAAGTGTTTTCACCAAAGATCTAATACTTTGGATAAAAGATTTTTCTTTTTCTTTTGGTTTCCAAAACCTCTCTGAATCTTTTTGCACCAGCTCTTTCATTTCCTCTGTGCTTAGTGTTCTGTGACAATTGTGTCACGTCCACAGCACACTCAGAAATACATTTTTTAGTACGCTTGCTGACTTTTTTGAGCCTACTTAATTTAGTCACTTTTCCAGTGTGAATACACTACACACTCAAAACCTGCTTAGAACTAGTATTTAGTATGGAATCGGGACAGCAGGCATGTGAGGTCATGTGATGACAACATTGTCATTTGTCAACTCATGACGTAAGTATTTCAGTCATGTGATAACGGGTGGTTTTATGTGGGGGTTTCTTTTTTGTCAAACCATTATTTCATTGTTGGGTCAAGAAAGAACCTAAAAGCCTATTTTGTATTTTGAAGTGTTTCCTTCCATTAACCCTGCATAGCCAACATCACATTGTCAGTATGCACTATTGTTCTATCTTTACACCAGGAGCGTGGAGGTTCCCCTCATCACAGAAGCTCTGTGGTTGATCAGGATACAACCAATGAGAAAAGACCCCAAACTTATTTATCCCTTTCAATCAGTCCAAATATATCAAGATATTTAATATACATGTGACCATGTAAAAATATGATTTAGGTATCTAAGTAGGTCATGCTGTGAGCCTAAAAACTGTCAAGACTTAATCATTTTTAGATCTTGTCTGACTCAGTGGACAGTATTTCTCATAGGTACAGGCCCCGTCGCACACTGTGTGTCTGACACAAGCTAATGGACAAAAAGTAGATTTTGTGACACCAGGCCCTGGTGAGTGTTTTCATATAAAGGGCCCCACATTCCTGTTTAACTGTGGTTCCGGCCTTTTTCATACTTCTTCCAATGTTTGAAACTAAAGCTATATTTTGAAACTGCCTTTATCTTCCAAGACCAGTGTATTGATTCATGCTTGGTTGCTCTGTTGTGTAAAATCAGACCAGGATCAAAATGCTTTCACTTACTTCTCAGCTGGACTCAGAAAGCCACCGGTTAAAATCCAGTGTTGCATTACAATGGATAAGACCTTGTTCTCAGCAGTTATTTAAAATTCTTTGGTACCATTTCTTCTTCTATGGCAATAGTTCACTGTGATGTAAAAGCAGAATACTCATTCCTGTGAGCCTGTGATGTCTTTAAATATTTATAGATTTATACATACACCATCAGGTGAAAGTGCTGATTGAACAGACAACATGAGTTTTGTTTTTTGGGTGTAGGTTTGGGTATGGATGGTAGGGACATGCCCCTGCCAATATTTTTATCTATCTTAAACAATCGAGCTGCTTTAACTCCACATAATGTTAATGGTAAGATCTCTGCAGAGTTGCCAGGTTTGTGTGATTTTCTGCAAAAAAGGGCACTATTATGATAAAGAGTGAAAGAGCAGGATATGGGGGATACTCAACCTGATGATCTGGCAACCCTCAACTTCAAGCTGTACACATTGTTGACTTGTAGCAGCCTGACAGCAGCAGCAGCAGTAGGGGAAGCGGTTAGTATTTATAGTTTAAACGTTCCAAACGTCACAGAATTGTAAACAAGGTTAGGTGTCGTTAGCTAATTTGTGAATGTTGCTCAGACATGCTGTTTAATTAAACAACTTTATTACTGCTGGTGAAAATTCCTCCCAAAAGCAAATTAAGACATCTGGTCCTTTTTAAAGAAGAACCGCAGTGTCAGCAACAGCTGAGCTCAGTTAATAACAATCATCTGTAATCAATCCAAACATTAATCATTGAAATTAGTGGGAGAAATATTTACCATTTAATGTAATCAAGTGCAGAGTTATTATTATGTCTTATTAAGACATGGACATTATTTATAAGCTAAATTAGCCACAGCTTGTCCAACTGATCTGTTTGTGACTGTCAGACATCATTTTATTATGAAAATCCTGTCAGCAGTAGCCTGAGCAGCACAGAAACACACAGACAGGTGAGCTGCAGCCTATCAGGTAAGCTCTGATGTCACAGTGAAAGATTTAGCCATAAGTTCAGGGGCTGAATGAAAATAATACAATACCAAATCCACAAACTGAAAGAAGGACAGAATCTCAGGTGAGGTTTGAAAACCTTACAGCAGCGAGTTGCAGAGCAGCACGTTACCTACAGGTTTCTATACATTTACATGTTATTTTTAAATATCAATTTTAGTCTCAGATTTATTGTTAAGTAGTCTATTAATAAAACACAATGTAAAAATCATGATACAAGTCCTGTTTCAGGCAAGTCAGTAAATGCATGTTCAGTAAAGATTTTGCAGAGTCAGGCTCTTTATGTGTGTATGTGTGTGTGCACATGTGTGCAAGTACACATACACAATTATTTTGGCCGTCCAACAAAAAATGTCCCTACCAAAGTTAAAACCAAACCTACGCCCTTGGTTAAAATTCATTATCAAAGCCCCCAAATTTTATGACCAAAGGGACACGTGATTAAACGTAAGTGAAGACATCACATAGGTGCAAGAAATTGCTCTGAAAAGCGTTGGTCATGAAATGTGAGGTGATTTCCTCGGCTTCAAGTGGTGACTCATGAATGTAGTACCTTTAAAAACACCTAAGGAGGTTGATGTGGCTGCCATAATACGTTAAAAAATACCAAATGATAAACCCTTAAAAAGTCCCGCTAAAGTATATGAAAGCATTTTGATTCGCTTGATGGCAGCATAAAGCTGTGAGCGATGCTCCCATCTGGTACTTACCAACTGCTTCAGTGGGAAAAGTTTCAAGGATTTGTTTTTGTTTGTTTGTTTTTTGTCTCAAAAGCATCTACGCACTAACGATGAATGAATTGTACATATTTAGTAGTATTTGTGTTACGCTTTTCCAAGTACTCAAAGTGCTTCCCATGATGACACTTTATTCATCAGTGTGTGAGATCGTCTTAACAGCTCTTACTGTAGATCAGTTTATTGATGCCGGTGTTACACCGTATTCTGTGACCCGTCAAATTCTGTGACCTAAACAGGAATTTCAGCTGTATTTCCACACCAGATGTAGTTATCATACATAAACATTGTATTTAAATAGTGTGACACATTTTCACAGTTGTTAACCAAAACCTGTGAGCCAATATATTCAGATAATATATATGAACATTCTGTTTATACATATTAAACTGTAGCGTATAGGTGTGTGTAGAGCACTAAAAAGCTCACCTATAAATCTTGACGTGTCACAAAATTTGAACCACAGCCATCAAATTCTGTGCTCTTATCCATATAAATACAAAGGGGCTTCATGTTTGCTGACAGCTATCAAATAAAGCATGCCAACAAAGTATTATAAAAACATTTGCAGTGGCAATCCTGCAGAAACTCCTGTTCAGGTCACATTATCTGATGGGTCACAGAATACGGTGTAACACCGGCTTGTTGGTCTTTATTTTTACTGGACATACACATGTGCTCAGTGTACAGTTAACTGTTGGTTTACAGGTTAAAATGTATGGTTAAGGTGGGAATTATGTTCAGGGGACAAGACTTTTTTCTTTTTTTTTTCACGTGTACATTTACAGAGCAAAGTGACGATCTTAGTGCTAAGATGTTTTTGGGGAAATGCCACCCCTGACTTACTGTTTGTAGTATAGGAATGGGAAGTTTCCGTCTGTTGCAGCTAAAATCAAGACATGGATGTTGATTTTCGGAGCAGTTGTATATTGTCTTTGCTGTTAAATTTTAAGGAGGTATTAACAGTTTCTTTTTTAAAACCCTCCCCCCCTTCCTTTTTTGCACTTTGTTATAAAGCCCAGATCTTTAATCAACTTCTATTTATATAAATATTTGAGATAAAAAAAAGTCTATATCTATATATTTGTAAAAGTGTCTCTGGCAACTACAGCAAAAGAAGATGAAGAGTATATTCTTGGTGAGTCGGTAGAAGGCCCTGAAAACCAGCGCGCTGTTGTTTGTTACATCTGATCCAAACCGTGGTGAATGTTGCCTTGTAAGAGTTGGAGTTTATTCAGTCTCACCGCAGTTGGATCAGAAAATGGATTTCCAATCAAAACAACTGAACACTTGCTGTAAAAAAAAAAAAAAAAAAAAAAAAAAAAAAGAAAAAGAAAAAAAAGGTCTTATATCCAAGCTTTTATTAAATGATTGAAAGTGGATGTTGTGTTATTTGTAAATCAGAGGTGCAGCTTTTAAAATTTTGGGAAAGATCCCACTTCTGCTGAATGTTTTCTGTATTTTACCTGTCAGCAGTGCATGTTTTCTGGCTAAACGACTCGTCAACTGTCAATTTGCAGAAGCTTTTTGTGTATTACGTGATATTTCTGTTTTGCCGGAGAAGAGTAAAAATGTCTTCTGTGGCTGTCACTGTTTCACAAAGAAGTTCAATTATATATATTTTTGTAACATTTGTAATATTTTGACACATCTCAGTGCTGTAATTTTACAATGATGCTTCTGTATTTGTCATTTTATGTATCGAGAAAGCTGAACTATACTGAGCCCCGTCTGCTCCCGAGGCAAAATCTGAACCCAATATTTTCACTTCAGCTCAGTTTTAATGTTTTTTTCATTTTTATCCATCACTTATTACCCAGATGATTAAACACTTATCACATAAGTTAGTGAGTTGCACAGTGGTGGATAATAACAACATATATTTACTTGAGTACTGTACTTAAGCACATTTTTAGGTACTTGAATATTTCCATTTCATGCTACTTTCAACTTCTACTCCACTACATTTTTCAGATTAGGATTTTACATAAAAAAAACATATGATAAGCTTGTGGTTCCCAACGTTTTTGCCTTGTGACCCCTGACACAAAAAGAGTGATTGTTTTGGGCCCATTGTCACATGTTTGAGAAAATGTGTACAACTTCTCAGCAGTTTTACCAAAGAGACGTCTCTCTTCTAACCTTCTGATATGGTTTCTAGCTGTTTTAGGACCGAAGACGTCAACTTATTCAATAAATCACAAAAAAACAGCAAATAAACCAATTTTTCCTTCCCTACCTCATTAATCACGACCCCTCAGATTCATCTTGTGATCCTTTGGCGGGAGCCGACCCCTAGGTTGGGAACCACTTGACTAAACTACCAAACTGTATATAAAGTAGTTCAAATTAGCCGTAAAATGCTGCTTTTACATTGATGCATTAGTATTGATCTTTTAGTGTCATATATAACAATGTATTTTTCTGGAGAATGAATACTTTTACTTCTGCTACTTTACTGTAAGTATATTTTGCTGATAAATCTTGAGCAGGAGAGTAAAGGATCGAAAAACTTTTTCCACCACCGGACTTCCCGCACCAGTCAGACCTTTTGAAAACTCTCCGTTTCTACTGATCAAGGTTAGTGGACAACACATATACAGTATATTCATTCCAAGACACCATGTGTAAATATGTGATTAACTTCTATTTTGGTGTATGCCGACCAGATCCTTTTTAAATTTAGAGTAAAGAGCTCTCTTGTACTTTGAAAGAGGATCTTCTTCTCCACAGCTGGGTGACTTTCCAGGTTAAAGTCGGACTCTAAAGACTGATAACACAAAAGCCTTATTTGTTCTCTTGACACTTGTCACTGCAGGCACCTATGTTGGCAAGGAAATTAAACCTAAACCAAATTTTGTGGAGCACCTAATTAAATACATATCAAGTGATCTTTCGAGAGTCCCTCTTTGTGGTTGTAATAAGAGCTACGCCAATTCTTTCTTCAATCCTTCATCAACCCCTTTGGCACTGCAGACTAGTTTATTAGTTATGGGTTTAGACTCCCGTGTTGCTTAACATTCACCATCTTTGAGCAATATGTTAAATCCCAGACCAAGCCCCAATGGTGCTGACCTTTGACCTCCCTGGAAAACTGTTAGAAAATCTCCCTTTGGTGATAAAGTTTTTCATGATTCAACAAAGTCAAGATCATCTGATAATATCCGTCTAATGTGTAAGTATGATGAAACAGGAACCCATGATTGAGAACATTTTGTGGTGCCATTTTACTGCCCTTCTCCCTTTATAGCACTGATTTGATGTTGTTATTGTTCACAGTGGAAAGCAGATTATTGTGACATCATCTCTGCTCCAGCCAGTCATTCAACAGAATCCCCACTCAGCCTGAGAAAGGACACTGCGGACGGGGATCAGACATTTTCTCAGCACTGAGCGTTCACTGTCTCCTGTGCTTTGTCCTTACCTGTGAAGCTTTGTGAAAGAGTTCAGGAAAGTGATAATAACACATTGTTTTTTTGTCAATGATACTGCCAGCAACGGTCTTGACCAAACTTTAGCAACACATTCCTTCTGTTCATCATTTACAGACTGTGCCAAACCATTGTGGTCGACTCAAAGAGTGCACTTCTGTAAATTCACTCAATCAATTCGGTATCCAGTTTTTCTAGTTTTGTTGCATCTTTTCTAGATCAAGAGCCTCAAGATGACAGTGTTAATCTTGTGTTAGAGTTCACAGATCAGTCAGAACTAATTGAGTAAAGGAGAAAATCAATTAGATTTAACACAGATGTTAAAACAGAGGCTACTTCTGGTCTTTTACTGATTAAGTAAATGATGTGATTTGTAACTCAAGAAAGATATTGCAGAAACATAGATTTTTGAACCATATTTGCAAGGTTTATAGAGCCTTATCAACGTAATTCATCTACATTTATTTCATGGTCATTAAATTAATTCAAAAAGACCATAACTTTCTCTTGTATTAATCTGGTTAGCCATTTTTATACATATATTTTCAAATATATGGTAAAATAAAAAACATGGTGTTGAAGTGATTGATTTTTACCAAACATTCCTAGCATAATTTGTGCCTCTGATCTTTTCTTCCCTACATTTTCTCAATAGTAATGACTGAGAGTTTTTTTTTTCTGTTCAGGCCTTGCAAGGTTGTGGAGAACAGCTAATCTGTCCTCAAGACTGAGTCAGAAGTGACTGTACACCCCAGAGAGACTAGAGACTGAATTAAAACAAAAACAAAAGGGAAACACAATGACCGTGAAGAGACTGCAGCTCACCATAGAAGATTGACTAATGCTGTACCCCAATTTTTAGCGTTATATGACATTTTGTAATAAAATCTAAAGCAGAAATATATTAAACAGCAGTCAGTGTCCCTGCAAGTTAAAGCACCACAAATAGAAAAAGTAAAGTGAACTGACTCGGTTAATGTAGATTAAACATCAACCTCATTAGCTAACATTAGCAACCATCCGCTACTGGTTATACCAGACCAAGTAAGAGTGTATACAATTGGGGAAAAGTGTCTTATTTCTTATGAATTCAACTAAATGGATGATTATGTTATTTCTTCTTTGAAAAGTTATATAGTCTCACTTTAAAATTTCAAAATTTCCCTCCAAAAATGCCATTTTGAAAACATATATAGGCAGGTTTTAGAGGGATCCTTAAGTCTGCCGTTCAGAGACAAAGAGTATACTTTAATTCACAAGATCAGATCAAACTTCAACATTTCACATAATGCACATAATGACTGCAACCTATTGGGGGCTATTTTCATGTAGCAGCTTTTCTGAGTTGTCTGGATTACTGGGCTGAGAGACAAACTGGTCTTTTTTACGCCAGGTTTTACTCAACAATGTTATCCAAATAACTGTAAACTTGTGTAAACTTTCTATTAGAACAGGCGCATGGATGGATGTCTTGATCACAAAGTCTCTCTCTCAGCTGAAATGTGGACATTTTGCTCTGGTCAGCATGTGTATTTTCTCTGTAAGGGTTTCGTCTAAGTCAAAAATGTCAGTGGCAGGCTGCAAACTTTAAGCTACTTTGATTGATTTTACATTAACAGTCGGTTCGTCCGCAAGGTCTTGCGGTTCAAGTGAGCTAATTCTCTTATCGGAGAAAAGGAGACAGCTTGTGACAAAGTTCAGAACGGTGCAGAATCTCAGTTGGCAGGAGAGGAGTGGGGGGGCGAAAGTTAAATTACACATGGAAAACATGAAAGCAAACACCGCATGAGCACGGCTGCTGCCTGGATGTGTAGCCCCACAGATTTGCGTCTTGGAATGGAGTTTGTGAGGTTTTTCTACAAAAGGAGCTGCTGCATTATTTTTTCATGATCACTGTTCTGCACAGCACGCCATGATCTCACTTGTAATGCTCACCCCATTTCCAAACATCATTTTTCTTTTAAAAGGAGAGATTCAGCCTTAAACATACCATATGTATTGTATCCTTTTCATATGATACTGGGCAGTTTAGTGTATTTACTTATGATTCAATGTAGTATGAAGCTATTCTGACAATAAAAAAGTAAAAAAAAAAAGGTGAGGGATCTATAAAAGAGTAAATAAATTTCAAGAAAATAATTATGATTTGATTATGATAGTGAGCCCTCACTCCTAAGGCTGAAAGCTAGTATGTAAAGCCTGAAATACAGAAGTCTGTGCACAGCACTGAACCAGTGTACAGATGGCTCAACTATTACCGCTCTCCAGACGAATCGCTACATCCAATTAGATTTATGTGAGCATGACATCCAGCAGGCATTTCTGCCCACTGTGTCTCCTCAGTGCTTTTTTACATTAATGGACTGAAATGACAAGACAGACATTCCCGACAACATTGACACCTTGTGGTCAGTTACCTAGAACACGAACCCCCAAATCTCATCAGTCACGAATCAGATCAAAAAGCACTCAGAGAGGCAACGCGGTGCAGAACAAATTGTGTTAACTGCAAAGTAAGGAGCTGCTCCTATTTGTCCTTATTTATTCGGATACTCCTGCTGAGATGAACAATTACTGCACAGGTCGTCTTCTGAATTCATAATTACAGCAGCTGCCAGACGACTTCCAAGGATGTCACATCCAAAGGAGGCTGATTGGCAACGTTGGTTAGTAAAATAAATATTAAAAAAATGTGAATGAAAATACTTTAATTTTTTCACTGATTTGTAAGAAATATAAAAACATAACCTTTATAAAATGATGAGTAAAAGTATTTGAACCCTAATCCTAACCCTAACCCTAACCCTAATCCTAACCCTAGCCTTAATATTAGATCCCCTATTAGTGAAACCCAAAACTTTTAGCAGTCTAATCTATTCATCTTGTTTGTCTTTTACTAAGTGGATCCTGCGGGAGTCAAGTTGTACCCTAATCTCCAGCATCTTCCCCCAGTCCTTCAAAAACAAGGCCTACTTGTAGCTTCTGCTGTAATTATAAACAGGCTATTTAAATTACCAGCATAAACAAATTATTTGTCATGCACAAAAAGTGTCCAAACATGTCAGTAGGTGGTGTGATAAATGCGGCCTGCATGTAATTGAGAAGATAAAAGCTCTCGGTCTCTATACGGCCACATCCATGAATGCCGAGGAGTTTCTCCCCCCTTTGCAAAACAGCATTCTTATGATAATGGAATAATGCTGGTGCTTTAGTTAATTGTGTATAGACGATAGTGGTGGGCACCTTTTGTTGTGAGCTCTCATGAGCCTCAAGGAAAGAGCTGGCAGGGATTATAACTCTTATAGAACTTGAATTCTTCCAACAACCACACTTTGCTTTCAGTGAGTTGAGTGTTTTTTCTTTATTTGATGCGGTATAAGATTTTGTAGGGTGAATTTAGGATAAGACTGTGTCAGACTGTGTATTTTGTATTTTTCTGTGATATCTGTCAAATGCTGCCTAATCTGGTGGCCAAATGAAATATGTTTAAAAAATGTTCAAGATGGTATAAAAGTCCAAATAAGACAGGTACAACACTTTAATCTGAGTGTCCAAATCAAATTTTGATCTTGTCGCAGGTAAACAAGAGCAGCATTTTAGCATAAGTGGGACACTTTTATACCTAAATACTGAAACTCAAGCTCTTATTCTAAAACAAAGTTGATGGATATTTATTGTATTTACATTTTGTGTTTTAAGCCACTTCGGTTTTCTTGTAAAAATGAGTTACCAGACGTGTTTCACTGTCTTGCTCAGTGGCTGGTTTGAAAGGATCTTACCTGACATCCTTTTTAATGACCTCACCAACTGCTAAGGACATACTGCTGTCCTGAGTCAGTAAGCCAATATCCTAGACTTAACAAACACCAAAACAAAGAAACAAGCAAATTTAAAATACGCAAAGCACACTATAGAAAAATAACATACATATAATAAAACTTAACATGTAAAATTATTAAATTACTGCAGGCACGCACAGTGTTTTTTGTATGAGTCCTGGCTTCAGGCCACCAAGGCTGTTACACTACTGCTCAATACTAATCTATTATACTGGACTCTTATCATGTTACACTACTACACTATGGCACCACTTTTACTATTTATATTATACTTAAGTACTATAGATAAATAGGTTGTACTAAAATGTTGAGTAATACCACTTCTACTGGACAAGAGTAAGCATTTCCATTAGGCTATAATAACCCTATTAATTCACTTAAAAGTAAACTTGTTTTGTCACTTAAAACTAAATAGTTATTACTGCTAGACCTAACAACTATTGATACTAGTACTATGCAAAGATTAAAGTATACTATACAGAGTTGTATCACTACATAATATCCCAACAATTTACAAATAATTTAGTACTTATGTAACAACCTATTTCATTTTCTGTAAGAATATGAGTAGTAGTCAATGAGAGGTCATTTTAAACGACCTTTTGCTTCCATGAAACTGTGATAAAACAGAATAATAAGGAATCCAAATAAGTCTTTTAAATTTAGCTCATTACTAATGCAGTGATACACTATTACAGCTGTATTATTTTACAGTGCAATCAGTTTATTCTGCATCCCTACCTCTCTTACTTCCAAAACTTTTATCCAGTTGTTACTTGTATCTCTGGCAGTAATCATATTGGTTAAATAAGCATATTTGTCCTCTTTTTGTCCCCCCAAGGTCACCCAAAAACAATCACAACCTCCCACTCAAATGTATGTAGGCTGCACTCAGTATGTTTGTAATAGTATTTCCATCTCCTACTTGACCTTCAGCTTCATCTCCACACCTGCACTGACTCACCTGCTGCACCATACAGTTATTAACCCACAATATGTGAGCCAGCTGCTGCCAATTAACTCAATCATCTGATACTTTCTCATCAAACAAAGAGAGCAAAAGTTAGTTAGTAAGCTGTCTGGTTAATTTTAGCCAAATAACCTGGTTGCTCAGGAGCCTGTTTACTCAGGGTGGCTCATTAATATTCATCTAAGTTGTTATGAGGTGAAAAAGAGTTAATTTATTTGACATTTTACAGATTTCAGTGTTATTCTGTGGGGGAAAACTCATGGCTCGAACAAATAGGTTACTTTACAGCAGTCTGGAGGTAAGGTAGGTTCAGGTAAGTAGGCTTAGCATCCTAGAAAAGAGTATTTTGTTAACATTTACTGCATTTATTAGTTTATAAAATATTGTTATTAGCTATATGTTTGAAAAATAAGCCACCTCTCGATGTAAAAAATTAGCTAGCCTTATATTAAGTTGTGAACAACTGTCAGACGTTGCAGAGCTCTATGCTAATCTAAGCTAGCTAGCTTTGGTGAGAAATAGCACAAAAGTTGACTTTTTTTTTCTGCTAAAATATCCACCACACTTTTCATTTTATTATGAGAAAGGATAATACAATATTGGGCGCCACCACTGTTTGGTTCCCTGGGTTGTTTATGAGATACTTAAACTTAAACGTAGCCAGTTATTTGACATAAATTAGTTAGCATTATTTTTGCTGCTGCCTCTGAGCCAGTTAAGAGATTCATAGAGTTAATTACTGTTGAAATTAGTAGAATAGATATACAGTAAATTAGGCATTTTTTAATTAAGAATACGTGTCTTTATCACTGCCTTCTTTTGCCAAACAATATAAAACATTTAAATATGTTTTTGGATGTTTCTACCTTTGTTTGCTCGGTGATCAAACTGTGTTATCACTAAAATATAACCTAAAACAAATAGTCAGTAATAATTAATAATGTTCACTACTGGCCAAAGTGAGTCTGTTTTGTCAATAATTGATTGTCTCATGAAGTTAATTGGCTTTCCATAATCAGCATTAATGCTTATGGGGTTTGGCAACTAGATTCAAAGCAACTGAAATGATCAACGTGATGAAACGAAGTTATGAGTTATGATACCAAAGTGTGGTCAAAAGGTCATGAAGGATAGTTTATTCACACTCAGCGCAGAAAGACCTGTTTGATAAGTTTTTCGTGATATGTTTAAACAAGGAAAATAAACTTTGGACATCAAATGTGGCTCCTAAGAAAAAATATGACTATATGTAGGTTCATGTGTGTAACTGTGGATTTTCCTGTAAGAAAATTGTGATTTCCTGGACTATATAATGTGCATTTTATGAGCCACACAATTCTGAATATCGCGTTTTGTTTGCTTCTTTAGTTGTTTTTTGTCCGAGAATGGTAAAGTATTTTATTAAACTTGTGATATAAAGTATTTTATCTGTGGCATTAAGTTTTGGATGGGTGTATCCACCCCTGTTTTAATTTGCGTTTTGCGTCGTGGACTTGTGGAGAGCTGTGTGTCCTCAAAAGGTTGCGCGTTTTGGGGGATAAATCATCGCTACAACTGTGGCCTTTGGTTAAAAGCTGGAATATTATGAAACGTTTCTTTGTGAAAAGAGGCCATGTCCTTCCTTTTTTCGCAATGTCGACCTAAAGTGCCGGCATTTCCAGCTGAAATTGGACGTAGAGGGTGCACCTTTGCGCAGAGACTGGTTTAATGCTGAGAGGCTCCTCTGGGTGCACAAAGACAGCGGCTCGCAGAGGAACTTGCTCAGAGTGAACCGGGGACGCTGGGAGGCGAAATAAACAACCTCCGGACTCGAAGTAGCCACGACCGCGCAGTTTTACCCCTTCAAACACACTATTCCACCCCCCGTCCATCAAATAAAAGGTAAGGACTTGTTTTTAGTACGTTTCAGCGGCGCTGGAGGGCTGCGGAGCGGGTTGAACCTCCTTCGCGTTGGCTTCCCGAGCATGGTTGTTTTTGCAGAAAATGGCGTCATCGCCCTCTTGTTTCTGCCTGGTCGCGGTGGGGAGAGGAATAGTTTCAGAGACTTGTAGCAGCCTCTGCGTGTGGCGTTTACCTCCTCAAAGACACAGTCAGCTACGACAATGTGTTTTATTCAACAATAGATCGTCAGAATATGAGATAGTTCTTGATTTCGCTCGGTAGAAGGACGCGCAAAGATGGAAGGGTCACCGGTCCTGTGCGCCAAGCTGCTTCTTGGAAAAGGTGGCACGGAGCCGCAAAACGCAGCGTTTAACATTCATAATAATGCCATCCTCCCCGGCTCTAGGCTAATCCAAATGACCGAGGATGGTTTAGTGTTATTACCAGCGTGGTGATGGACGTATTTATGGGAGTGCTGCACCTTGTCTTTGTGTGTATTTTATTCGGGTGAGCTCGTTTTTACGCCGCACTCCCCTGCCATGCTGCAATCGTTATGAGGGGCCTCTTTTACGGCTTGAAAGGTGCATTTTGTACTTGGCTTTTCCTTTGATCAAGTTAAGCTGCCCCTTTGTTGCTCTAAATAGTGGCGTTTTTAGGCTGACAATATAACCGTGTAAAAAGAGATTTTCGGGGATAATGGGGGCGATGCAAATCGTGCCATGAGAACGGCGACTGCCCTGCGCTCTGGTTCGCTGGTTGCCAGACGAGGAGAGCCTGAATAAGATAAAAATAAAAGTCTTTTGGACGAATCACATAGTTTGCACAAAACTGGGGAAGTCCGGCGCTGCGCAATGATTGTGCTGCTGCTTTGCGCAGAGCACAGTGGCAGCTGCTGTAACCGCCGCCACCATTTCGCCGCGATATTTTTTGTGTGTGTTGGCCAACCTTTTGTAAATAGTTGGGGACTCTTGGATAAAAGAGCACAATAGTATTCATGCGGGCCCTTTATGGCCTGTGAATGCGGTCCTAAGTCCCTCTCCGGCTGTCCTGTCTTTCCCCGTCAGCTACGTGCATGCGTCCTAGCACTGGCCACTACACATCCACCATAGCGAGGCCACTCGGTTCCCTGTATACGCTCTGCTTGGTTCCTCCTGTGACCAAAAGTCGAGGACAGATCGCGTGCTGAGTGATATTGTACAGGCCGTCACGATCAAATCGAAACAACCACAAAACATCAGCCACGGAGACTGCACATCGCTCGCTCCGTGCACATTTTTATTAAGTTTCCTGAGTTATGCAACCGCATCCCCGTAGAGCGAACTGCTCATCCGCCTTTATTTACTCGTCACCCACCATCGGATGGATATATATGCGTGTAATATCAGGTGAATTGGACCAGTGCCTGCGGCGACGACACTGAATTAGGAAGATATGTCATTTGCAAATCACCCAGTGCCATTTGCGTCACAGCCCGCGGCCTCGCACGCCCATGGGGGGCGATGGAGTTGCAAATGGAGACTGTGTGTGTGTGTGCTGACGCTGCCCCAGCTGAAAGGGAACCAATAGACACGGACCCGGGCGGTAACAATCGCCGTGCGCTTCCACTCTCCAGTGCACCGACTTGGGATTCTGTATTAACACGGACGACCGCGCGGTTTATTCGGGATGGTTAGGTTTCCATCGCCCTGCCTGGGATGCGTAAGTGGATGCGTACACACACACACACACACACACTGGTGAAACCTGCTTAAGGGCTCGACAGGCCAGCCGGAGAGGAGATCCGTCTGGTGCTTCCCTCATGGTGCTCGGTGCATGTGGCTATTGTGCAGTCGCTCATGTGTGGATAAATGTCTTTTCCACCAGATCGTGATGATATGGCCGTAAAGCTTTATTAACAGCGCACAGAATAAGGTTGGATTACGATTCGGACATTGGATAAACACTCGCGTCGGTTTTTGTTACATCCATAGCGCGCCACGCGTTTCTGGTTTGGAGATGAGCAGGGCGTTTATCCAGGAACGTTTTATTTGTTGCTGCTGCGCTTTTGGGCACCGTGCGTGGTTTCACCCACCAGAGCTCAGAGAACTTATTCACAAGGCAGAAAGTCCTGAAACTCTGAAACTAGAAAGTGCAGATTCAGTCAGGCCCATGGTGTTGGCAACAGATGTGATTTATATTTTTATCAATGATATCTGATGATGTAGACCTTTAATGATATAATCGTAGCAAGCAGGTAGTAAGTATTACAATATACAAGTAGGTTTATGGCTTTTAGAGGATCTAATATGACTAAAACAGTTGAATGCTGCAGCATCGTTGCAATATTTTAATAGGTTGAAATGTTAGAATAGTGTGCAGATACATAGGATTTTAGTGTGTGTTTATATTGACATTTAAAATAATCTTGACTGAAGATGCTTTGGTGATATCGCCAGGCTTCGGCTATGTTTACATGTACTTTAAAACAAATGATAGTGTCCACTTAGCGTGCTTTGTTTATCACACTATGCTATCAAGTATTGTTAAGGGTGCAGGTGTTAAACAAATCAGGGCAAAGAGACCAATACTTGCACCCTAGAACATGTTCCTTAAGGCAGATATTCACCCTAATCAGACAACCCTGCTGCTATGGACTATTTTTATCTTTGATAGTTTAAGGTTCCCAAATTACTGCACAGCATGGTACAACTTTGAACCTGCATGTGGCTGTTTAGTATGTGATTGTTCAACTGGAAAATTATTTTGCCATTGCATATTGACCGAGGACCTGCGGTCCACGTTTAGATGCAGGGATGATTCTGCTGTACGCACGTGGTAAAGTTCATCAAAAATCAATTCAGATTAGGCCTAATTACCATCACCACCTCTGAAAGCTACAACACTGTACCTGAATAGCTCAATAGAGATGGCCAGTCTAACCTTGAGGATGAATATGAATGAGTAACTAGGACATTAGAACAGATAACAAAGTGGGTTATACAGAACAAAAATAAAATGGAGAAGAAAAAAGATTGGCCTGAAGTTGACAGAATTGCCTCTTATATTTCCACAAAAAAGTTGCATAGCCTTATGACAGATATTATTTCTAAAACATAATATATATTTTTCCATATTGTCCCACACATTATTATTACTGTCTCTGTTCCCTGATAAAAAGTGTTCCAGGTATCATTGGCCTTTACCAGAGTGGCTTTTAAGTGCAACAGTTTAATGATGTCACTGTATGATTCAGTCAGTTTAATGATGTGTCACTCTATTCAGTCACTGAGTCAGCTCGTCAAACCAATGTGCAAGTTTGGTCAGTCAACAAACCCATTACCTTGCCAGTCATACAGCCAGTCAGGTGGCAAGATATCCATTCAGTCATTAATACATCCTGCAAATCAGCTAGCAAAGTCAGTCAGTGATTGTACAGCCAGAAAATCAGTGTCGGGTAGTCAATACTCAAGTTAGCTAGTTATGCAGTGACGCTGTGGACAGATATGTTAACGGAAGCCACGAACCAGCTATTAAGTACACCTGTCTTAGCTAAACAGATGTCTTGCTGTGTCAGTGGTGAAGGTGAACGCCATGAGTTTCCAGCACAGCTCGAGCTGTCAACAAAGGCCTACTTTCTGTATTTTGTGTTATAAAAGGCAGTGACGATGTACAGAGGATCTCTTCAATAGGTTGTTATCGTTACAGTCTTCCCTCAGCATAGATAGGATGGGATTAGATGATTGTTTTTTCATCTTTTTTCAAGGATTTTTGCCTTGCTGTTTCATGTTGACATCACCATTCACTGTTCAGTGCCAGTGTTCAATTATACGTTTACATGTGGTTTTAGAGACTCATATGCTACGCATCCACACCTGGCCTGAAAATGCCCATTATGCATCTCCCATGGCTATATTTATTTAAATCTATGTTCGTGTCCCTCTTCCACACTCTGCTGCTGCTGCATCTCTTTACATGGCTTTAATGAGTCTGTGTGCCTGTAGTGTACAATGCAGGATTTACTTTGACATCTGGTTTTGAGGATCCAGTGTCAATTTTAGCCAAATCCAATTGTTGTGTACACTGTGTGCTGCCACAGGGCGTGTTCTGGCTTGATTGGGTGATGAAAGTTATCACAGCAAAACACAAGTAGAGCTTATTGCAGACCTTGAAACAGCATATGTTTCAGTCCAGTAAACTTTGTTGGGCAATGAAATCTGGGCAGAAACTGAAATGTTGGTGTTGGTAGACTGAATGGTATTTTTATAAGTTGGTGTAAAAAAAATCTGTGTAATTTGTGTGTTGGTTTTCACCTCTCAGATATTTCTCCATTTGCAATCACGTATGTGTGGAAAATGATTTGTCGCCACAGTGATTAATGTTTGGGAGTTATCCTAATAAGGACCAACTGGTATGTGTTTGTAAGTGAGATCACATGTCTTTTCATGGGCACATGCCTATTTATATGTTGCCACATAGGACATTACAGTCCCCAACAGTGAGATTAAACAGTTGCCTTTAAAAGTCAGTGTGGTGCCACTGAAAACTCTCCTGAAGTGGTTAAGTCCACCCATTTTATTTATGATTACATTTATGTTTTTACAGGTAGTCAGCTAAGTTAAGCATGCATAACTTTTTCAAGTGTTGTTTGACATTTGTATGTCATTCGCGCTGTGGTTTATCTCAGGAAGTCAGACCTCAGTCCTGCCAAACTCATATTGGTGTGCAGAAAATTGAGAATTGGGATAGTGAAGCCTTTTCAGAACATGAGGCAGCCAATTGATTGGATGAAAGTTTTAAAAATGCCCGCTTTTGGAAACAGCTAATCGGGTTGTTTTTTTGTTTGTTTGTTTGGCACAGAGAAGCCATAATGTAATTTCAGTTAATGCAGGGTTAATTTGTTTAAGATGAGATGGATATGCAACAATGCGTCAAGACTTCACCTTGCTCTCCGTTAAGCTGCAGCATGTTTTTTGTGACACATGCTTTTAATGCTGAGTTGAAGATTTTACATACTAGCACATGTAAGTAGAACTTACACCATCTATTTTTATATTTCAGTTTACTACAGTTTCTAAAATGTCAGTGTGTGTATGTACTAAATGCTAAAACATTGGCATTTTTATCATGTGTGACTGAACACTGACAGAGTACAGTAAGCTTAATTTCCTAGATTGACAACATTAGGAGAACCAGAAATCACAGCACATGAACTTTATCATTCAGTGATACTGTGTGTTGAAAATGCCCTAAAGAACAGGTGAAAAGGTACGTTTTTAACCACTGGGGAACTCTGTCAGTAGGCCACATCATTGTGCACATCCTCTCTTGTGGTCAGGTGATATTACTGGTGTGTCGACACAGCCAGCAGTCAGCATCATGTCCGAGAGTGTGGAGTCCCTCCATTAGGAGGAAGTCCTGTCATACCGCCTCCGTACAGCCATCAGAAATAACTATGAGAAAGCAGTGGCTGGTTGTAGAGTCAATAGGACTGTGCTGCATGTAGACATTTGTTGTCATACATATATGCTTACATACACACATTCTTATAGGGTGAAACATGACAGACTAATGTTTCTTTATTGGTTGAGCAGCAAAGAAGCTGAAGTCTGACTTCGTGACAGATGAGAAAGTTTCGCTCTTTTGACATGGATTTAGCTCATCTGTTCCCTCTGAAAGAGCAAATGAGGATTTGTCTCCAAAAATAAGAGTTGTTCCCATATGGGAAAAGCTTTGATAAACTGATTGCTGGCTGGTACAAACAGAAATCACTATGATTTATCACTGAAGATAGAACTTAAACATATTTGCTTATAAAATATGTAACATGAGAGAAGATATCATCAGGTGCATTTGTGAAATATTGCACTATATTACAGCAATGGATGTTGAGTATCATTTGTAAGGAATGTCAGGTGGTGTTTTTCGCTGAAAATGGCTTTTATGTAAAACTCAACTTTTCAAACATGACAGTGAATGTTTTCTATGGGAGAGGAGAATATGATGCCTTATTATCAGAATTTTTGAGATATCAAATTCAGATTCTTTTTCAATGCACTTAAGTATTTTGGTCACATCTCCTCATTTCATTTTTTAACAGAGGTTCATATTCATATTTTTTCTGCCGTATTAGCAATTGTTGCAGTGTTATGCTGATCTGCAACAGTTGTCTGTCAAGTATTCTACTGGGAGGTGAGGAAGGAAATGTCATTTTCAGATAATATTTTTTTATTGATCATGTGAAATTGGTCTCTCAGCTTGTGGAGATCAGGCAATAATTTTCTTTCTCAAAAAGTGCATCATGGGACATCCAGGACTGCTGTAGGCCTCTCTTGTCTGTGAGATGAGAGGTCAAAGTGGATGTGTTGATACTTAAAATCAGAGGTCAGGATATCAGTAATTTCTGTTTGCTTGATTCTTATTTAACACCTATACAAGAGTAAGTTTAAGCATGGAGCAGAATATAATGGATATTCCATTGTCCACAGAAGACTTAGGCACATTTTGACATTTAGTTTATCTAGAATAACTAGAAAACCACACAGAAACGGAGTAAAACTTTAATTAATGATCTGGCAACATTGGAAGCCTCCAGCAGTAAGCAGTAAGTGAAGTGTAGATTTGGAGGCTGGACCGAAGAGCCCCAGGACACCTTTGCTCTCATTACCTGAGTCAGAGTAGAAGTCACTTCACAACTACGTCTGTCTGTTGCCACGGAAACGGGAGAATCCCTGGTGCCAGTGTGTTATTTGTGCATGTGTGTGTCTTGTTTAAGCCCTTGTACTACATATAGCCTGTTTAGGAGTAAGTGAAGAAAGTGGTCTGTATATGTCAAGATAGTTATGCTACACTGGGGTTTTTAAGCCCGAGTCCACACTGGCAGGTTTTTCTGAAAGACTTCTTAACAGAAGTAATTAGGCTGCTGTTGGTCCTGGATTGGGATTTGCAACCGTCTAGATGCCATAGCACGCTTTAAATGAGACTCAGAATCCTAAGAGAAATTTAGTTGTTGATTACCCTATAAAACATAGACCGTAGATGTAAATTGAGGCAGTAAAGTAACTTTTGTGTTGTGACTGTGACCTATACAGAGTCATTCACCTCTGTAAAAGCTCAGTTTAACTGAGATTTTCCCCTAATGCATAGAGCTTTTCATTGGCAGTTTTTCATGTATTCAAGGTAATCAATTGTCTAAAATTACTGATCTGTATGTGTTTCCCCTTCCCTGCTTATTTCTATTCAGGTTGGCAGGGTGCTAGGATGCATCCCAGCATGCATTAGGTGAAAGGGCCCCAGAGCTAACAGATGAGCAAAGATAGACTGTCAATTTCTCTCAAGCTCACAATCACAACTAATTCCAGTGTAGAGCCTTCACCACAGCTAGATGTCTTTAGACTGTGGAGGGAAAATCACACCAATAATCAGGGAGAACATGCAAACTACACACAGATTTACTCTTTTACTATGAGAAGAGAGGGGTAAGGGAGGGATGAGTACACTTGAGTTTAAGTATTATACCAACTAAAATTAACATAACTTTCTTGAATGATGGAATTGGACCTTTTAAATGAGGTTGTTTTCTGGCTTCAGTAGTTGCTAGGCTGGACTGACTTTCCGGTCCCAATTTCCCATTATAGTTAATGGCGAGTGTTAATCTTTCCCCCTGATAAAAATAGAACCTGGAAAGGTGGCAAATGCATTAATATGGATTCTCTTAATTCTGGTTGATTATAACTTATTTTTATCTAACAGCTCTGTTTCAAATGAATTCTGTCTTCATGACAGCTAAATTTCAACAAGGAAAACATCATGTGTTCAGAAAAGGTTTAGGAATAAAGTCCCCCAATTATACTCCACCTGTAGCTTACTACTTCATCTTCATCATGTCAGCCCCTAGAAAAACCTAGGAAGGATAAACACAACTTCTTTACCCATATTTGATTTGGACTGGTTTTGTATTCTACTCCTGACAGACTGATGTTCCCCTGTCTATTTGACTGCAGTTTGGCTCGTCTGTAAAAGCTAAAAGCAGCATCACAGCAAGTCGCCTCTGCTTTATTGCGCAGTTCTTAATTGGTTCATTGTCAAAAGTAGGAGTTCAGAAATGTCAACCGGAGTTTGAGGATAAAAGGACTCGCCAGGGTTCTTACAGAGGCCTGGAAATCTGGAAACGTTTTTGTCTAAATTCAGGAACAAACTATGCAGTTTGAAAACGTGATTATAAACCTGATTTGTCTACACAGTCTGCACTGGTCTGTGCAAAACAGGCAAATCATTACAGTCGGCTTACATCTGGTAGTACAAGGAGTCTGATGATCTCTTGTGTATTTGTGCCTATAACTGTCTACAGTAATATCAAACATGTTCAAAATTTTGACTTCAGTTTAGGAAAAGTCATGATCCTGTAGTTTGAGCTGGTTAAATTGATTACAGTGTATTTGCCTGTGGCTGTGCTCTGCAAAGGCCAGTTGTTAATTGTGTGATGGTGAGTGTTTTCATACTCGGCAAGACTTTAAAAATCTACTCCTGGCTTTCCTGAATATTACTGCAAACATTATTAAAATTATGCAAAAATATTGTTGTTTCAACTTGATTGACAGTTTAAATAGAAATTACTTTTTCCAGTCTAATTGCCTTGCTACTATGACTGAAGATCATGTTGAACACTAACTAAAATCGTCAACTTCAGTCAATAGAGAAGCTGTGAAAACCAAAACACAATTTCCTTCAAGTGACTTTAGTGAAGAAGATGTGCGACCCATAGATATGTTCTGACAGACAGATCACTAAACACAGGAGCAGAAGCTTTGTTTTGCTTTTAATTTCACGCAACACCCTCTCTAATCACAGTGATACCTCTGTATTCAGGCCCATACCTGTGTGATAACACGATTTACACAGCTGTTACCTTGAAAGGTATTTAATTTCCCATTACAAGGCCTTAAGAGCAATCTGACCTTTGTCTCTCACACAGTGGCTTCTTGTTGACATTGTTAAGGCAGACAATCTGGTTAATGAAGTTGTTCATGTTTCGAAATATAACCATCTCACCTGTGGCTCTTGTTTTGAATACTTTAAATACCAAGCAGGACTCCATTTATGTCCCTGAATGAAACCCAAATCACATCATTTTTTTATTAAGATATGTGTTATGTTGGGTCAACCCTTCTGTGGCCTCTTTTCTATGTTGCTCTGTAACCGATGTCTTGTTTTTTGGAGACATCACTAGACTACAAAACTTTTCAAATAGAAAAACATTTTAAGTACAAGCTTTGTCTCCCTCTGCTGGAGTTTCAGTGGAACTACAAATTTACACATGTGGGCAAATACACTGTCAGTGTTGGTGTAGGCTCAGGCTCTGCAGATCAGTTTTTTAAACCATGAATTAAATAGAAGCATTTTTTCTGTTTCTCTCAGATTCTCTGATATATGAAATTTTAGGTTCCCCATAAGAACATCTTTTCTAGCGGTTAGCCTGTGTACTCACTACCCACTATGATAGTTTATCATAAAGTCACAGGATAAACAAATGTTTGTCAGCCCTAGGAAGATGTTAGGATGAGATGTGATTTAATTTCAATCAGATAGTAATGCTTTACCATCATACTCTCACGTTCTGTCCAGTTATTTGGTGTCTTACTGTCTGCTAAGTGTTGTCTGCTTGTGCATAAGTCTGTCCATACATTTGGGACACCCGCGGCATGTCGCACCCAAACTGCATTAAGCAACTATCACTTGCAGCTCTTCATCTTACCAGGTCACTGTTCCACTCTTGCAATGATTTAAGCTAATTTACAGACAAAAAAAGAAGCCAAACATGTCCATATTTTGAAGTTTATAGGTAATATTTGTTTTTTTTATATTGGTTACAAGTAAGGCTGCACGTATTGTATATAGTAGATATATCAAAGGAGAACAAATCAGACAACATTGAGGCTGCTCTGCATTTCTCAGTGCATATGATACATATTATACCAAGCTGGTGGAATGGAGCAGTGTGGTGTCAGGTGCATGAGGCCGAGTTGGACCAAACTGTTTTAACTTAGATCACCACTAGAGGGCAACAACAAATGTTATTCCACCATTGATGCTGTAATAAAAAAGTTAATATTAAAATGAAATAAAGAATATAATTTCATGCATTTTTTTTTACTTATCAATAGTTACATATACAATACTTGTTACATGTGTTTTTAAATGCTGATCCACATGCAGTATATATGCAGTAAAAGTGTGCCTGGCTCTGTAAGGTGTTGTGGGAAAAGCATATATCCATCAGCATAAGCTGTGTTAGGGAAGCCAGAGCACTCGTTTTACATGCACACAGAGACAGTGTGCCTCATGCAGAGTAATGGTGCAGGTAACATGAGTTTAATTGTCCTGCCAGCTGAATTAATATTGTGGGAAATGTGTACGAAACGTTACTGTGACCTTAAAATATTCACTTCTGTTTTATATTTAGGTCCAGGGTTTGGCCTTGTGGTTTCTCAGCACTCTACAACCAGAAAAAAACACACAAAGCTGTAATGTTTGCTGTGTGTCTTCTGATGCATTATGCATGCGTCAACATCGCATAGAAATGTTGCTGTTGATTTTAGTGATAGTTCTCCATTTCATCTAACTTATCAATTTTATCTTTTTAAACAAAAAGAGATCTGGTTGTTGCATTTATGGGTGTTTAAAATATAATTAATACAAGGCAATTTTTATTTTGTATAGTCCAATATCACAAATCACAGATTTGCTTCTGGGGGCTTTACAATCTGTACAGCAATACAACACCTTCTATTGTTAGACCCACAATTCGGACCAGGGAAAACTCCCCAAAACTCCCCAAACTTCCATGACAGACGTGCAATAGATGGCGTGCACAGAATAGACAAAAATAGCAAAATTACAGAAATACAGCATGGAAAAAGTAACAGAGCAAACTAAAACTTTCCCACAGTTACCTGCAGTAAGCAAATCATTGTATTGGAATATGACGTACGTGCTGACCAACATGCACGGACACTCACCCATGTCTGCACAATATTTCCAATCTTTGAAGTTTAGGTTTGCTACATAGTTCTATAATACCTTCTCTATTGCACAAAGATATGCATGTCTGTTAGTATTGCTATTGTCAAAAAGGATCTATGTGGGGCATTACTTAATTGTTGCCTTATACTGTATGACCATTATTATTCTCTTAACTGTAAGTATGAAAGTATTGATGCAGCCAATGGGTTGTGTGTACATTCAGTTAGAGTGCAGCTACATGAAATGTACAGACAGACTGTCTTTTAATTAAAGTGATGTTGTTGCAGGTGACAGCAGGTAAAAACTGATGCACACAAATAAGCATTTACTGTATATACATCCAGAAGAAATGGTGCTTCATGCAGTGCGGCCCTTGGCTCATGTGGAGTGTTGTTGCAGGTTACAGCTGTGTGCTGGTAGTGAACGTGTGGTGCAGCAGGCCAGTCTTGGCAGCATGGTGAAGGCCCAGAAGTCAACTGGGAGGAAGAGCACTCACTGTCTCCGCAGAGAGGTACTGAAAAAAAACCCCCATCAATGCCTGGATGTTATTGTCCAGTCTTACTGCACTTCATCGTGAGATTGTGGAAAACACACTTCCTTTATGTTAAGACACAACTTGACCCCCTCTGCACTTTGTCATTTTAACATCACCATCAACTTGATGCTCAGCTGACCAGTATATCCCACTTAACACATATAATGTTACTAAAAAGGTATCATCTGAATGCCATTATTCTACTTTACCAGGCACTTTGCTTTCTATTAGCATAAGAAACCACTAATTCCAACCACCCACATGTATACTTAGCTCATTAGTAGGTGGTCGGAAAAACAATCTGTGACCAGTTTTCTGGACAAAGACAAAGCCTAGTCCTGGACTTTTGACATTTTTCACTGGATATCTCCATGGAGCTTTATTTAGTCCAGCACTAAACTTTATCCCTGTCCTGCAAACCTACTCTAAATGTCTTACTTTTTTATGCGCAATGCGTTTTGAACTGTAATATAATAGCAACAACAAATAAGGAGAATAGTTTGATATATTTAGATATGAATATAGATGATATATCATGTGAAATAATCAATCATAATAATTATAATCCACCTCTCTTTCATCCATGTCTCCTTGTCTAATGCACTGATCAAACTATTCATTACACTTAGTTTTATAGAGCACAGAGTGGAAATTCACACCTTGTCCACCTACTCTAATCAGTCCCCCTTCTCCTGCTATAAGATCACCTCTTCCCAATGAAATATGAAATTGATTCATGAATAGTTCAGTGATTGATTGACTGTTAAATTGTTAACTGAATGCTATTTCTTTTTACATGGTGTTTTTTCTGGCCACAGTCATATAGAAGTTTAGTTTTTAATAACTTTTTTTTTCTCCCATCTCCTCACACTTTCCTAGAGGGCATGACCCACTGGTTGAGATAAAAACAGTCCTCTATGGCTGTAATAGGTTATGTGTTTGTGTATGTGTGTGTGTGTTGTCCTGCACAGATGGCTTGTGATGACATGTGTAACACTATTAAGCTATTTTTTGGTCATTTGATTATGCTGCAGTATGCAGAGTGTGTTAGCGTGTGTGCATGGGGATAACAGAGTATCCAAGTGGCCCACTTGTCCTGCAGTGATGTGCTATAATGTGCCTGAATAGTGGAGTCATTTGTCCCTCTTCAAGGGCAGCAGGGACACGCGGAGTGAGGGAGACAGACACAGACAGAGAGAGAAAATGAGGATAAATTGGTGGGCGGAACGGGAGAGAAGATTGGGGACTTAGAGAGGAAAGGAGGTCTGGTCAAGAGACAGAGCTACATACACACACAACACACAGACAGATGTATGTGCACACACTCAAGGGTTGGTTTGGAGTCACTTATCTGCTTGAAGGGTGTGTGTGTGTGTGCAGAAAGGTTAATGTTCCCCTGTAAAATCTCTGAAAGCTCAGGAGACATGACAGCCACACACACACATACACACTATTTCCCCTCATTCTGTCCAGCAATATGAGCACCAAAAACTAATTTTATTACTGATGGTTATTGTTTAGTTTAGAGTTTATTCCATTAGTGCTTCATTTCTAATCAAGTTTCCTTGTGTGTTTTTTTTTTTTTTTTAGTATTTCTAGTGCAATAGTCAGTCAGGTAACCATTTCTTGTACAGATTTACTTGTTACAAATGTCGTTTTAAGTAAGTAAGTTAGTAATTTCCTGAAGTGAAAAATCAAGATATGTTTTTTTCTTTTAAGTCTTATGAAACAGATTGTTCTTGTCCCTCTTCCTTAATTTTACTTAATACAATTAAGTAATAGTAATTTTTTTCCTCCCCTTTGTTGAATTTTTCTTGAGCTTCCATTTTCATTTCTGGTTTTGGTCCCACAGAGTGGTGGTCAGACGGAGATGGAGGAAGGCCAGCTCCAGTCAGACACCCAGCCCTCACCAGAGGCGAAGACCCATGGAGTGGAAGAGTCCTCTGATCAAACCCAACTCCAGACTTCGGCCTCAGCTGAGGAGCTGTCTGAGAACTGGGATCAGACAGAAACTCCAATGGACATCCAGGAAAAGGGAGATTCTGCTGCGCAGCCCAAGGGCAAGCCTCTATGGAAGCCCATCCCCCCTCTACTGGAGCCATCTGATTCCAACAGGAGCACTACCACTAAGACCAGAGACCAGAGCTGCCAGACTGAGGAGCAGCTTCAACAGTCCAGCGCCAGCTGCCATGGTCATAACACAGGTGGGTAAAGCTTGCTTCCCTCCTGCTGCTTTGATTCATCCACCTACAAGCTAAAACTGTCTGTCACCTTCCTATTTAGCTTCAGTGCCAATAGCACTTCATTAGGTCAGCACTGCTGGTTAGCCTTATGATTTTTTTTATTTCAACGTTAATATATTACTATATACTACTAACTTATATTTCTCCCACTTTGACTGATGGTTGGGTTGGCATTAAATGAAGCAACCAGTCACTCACAATATGAAATTGGTCCTAACTGACCCAAAAGTTTCAAAAAGGTTGTACCCAGTAAGAATAGGATTAAAACTTTAACTGCTTTAACTTGGAAAAGATATCATTTATCTACCAGTATTCTCAAGAAAGGACTCAAGAAATGTCCATATGTCTGTTTCTTGGAGTTTTTGGTTTGTAGCAAATTACATGTAACATGCACAGCCTGGGAGGCATGAAAATATAGAATGTAGAACATTTTATATGAAAAAAACAAACTATATTGCGTGTATAAAAAGATTTTCTAATAGTTTATTTCTGAGATGGAATTGTTTCATCCACAGAAATTTCCTGGCCCCAAGTTGGGCGACAGCTCAGGTTGACTCCTGAAACCACAAGCGCGCAGTACTGCCAATTTGGGTTTATTACTTAAGTTGACAGCCAGCATGTTTAATGACCCTAAAGCCAAGCTAACACGTTGATACTGGATTGTAAAATGTACTACATGGCCATAAAAGCTGCCGTTATGATGTTAGACTTTATGCATAGTGCTGACATGTTTGTTTCCTTCTTTCCCTCCATCATTTCAGCTCCCTCGCCCATGTTTCTCTCTGCCTTTTCATCTCCTTAACTTTTCTGCTTCCTTCAAAAACAGACGCAGATTTATTGATCTAAATGTAAAGTCTGCTACTGTGAGTTAATTTCTAACTTGCTAAGAAAACAGTTGCACCACTCATAGTAAAAAGAAGCTGTTTGTGTCAACTGATGTTGATTGGTTGATCTTCGACCTTCTTGTAAGGGGGGGGTGTGGAGGTCAGGGGGGGGGGCATTGACCTGCCCTGCTGGGATTATAGCAGTTTGCCTGGGAGAGGTGTGGGGGGATGGGGAAGAGGAAAACACATTCTGTCACACATTAATACATGCTCTCCTTCTCTCTCTCTGTCAAAACCTCTCACACAGTTGTCAGTCACATGTCTAGCTTTCTTTCTGTGTGTGTCTTTCTGGGTGTGTCCCTCTGTCTGCTGGCCTTTTTTACTTTCTGTCTTTCCTTCGGTCTGTGTCTCACGGACACACACACACACACATCTGCCACTTTGCACTACTTACAATGTAATATGTGTGTGTGTGTGTGTGTGTGTGCCAACAAGGCCAACTTTAAACATTCAAGGTTTCTGCCTCTAGTCTTGTTATCTGACTAGAAATAACGTAGACATAACAAAACCACAAACAACCAGAAAGGCTGTGTGGTTAAAAAATCAAACAAAAACACATCTAACATGTATATCTATTGTCATGAGTTATTTTTCTGATTGATAACAGTGCATCTTGGCAAACATAAATTGTTTCTGGGCTGCGATTCAAATGCACGCTTCACTTTGCAAAACCCGGCCAAACTGTGGACATTTGTCACAGCTGGAGACATTGATAATGTTTTATTTAGAGCTTTGTCCCTGTCATCGCTGTTACAAAATGCTCTTTTTGTTGCAGCAGAAATGATGTTCTACCTGTCACCTTCTTTCACATCAATATGATGTGAGAAATTAGACTTAAGCAACAAAAGTGATTACAGGGTCTGCAGTGGCATTTGTCAGTGTAATTGGTCTGCTCTGTGGTTGTTTACCACCTCTGTTGTTATGCCCATTACCATGAAAAGTTAGGATTGTACTGATGTAAAAAGTTATTGGGGGAAAAAAAAGAATGAAATCAGGTACAGTGAGAGCACACGGCCATCTTGCATCAATAATGCAGGAAGCAATGCCTCACTTCTGTTTTATATTTCATGGTTTATACAAACAAAAAATAAAGTTGAGATTAATGAGTGAAATTAATACTTTACAGGCTTATTATATTGTTATTGTTTTTTTTCAGTGTTTCCCTCTTTTCCAGGGTAGAAGCATGTGCTTTGGACCTCCTCTGTGTTTTAGGAAAGCAGAATGAGTCTGTTCTCTGCAGGATTATAGTCAGTATTGTCAGATTTGGCAGAGGAAAAACCAACCTGTTTTGTTTAGAAAATAGATTTAACACAGATTTGAAGTAAAAAAAAAAAAAAAAGTCTCTCTGATCTAAATCGCATAGACTTCACATTCAGTATATTGAGCTAAAATGTTACAATGAGTGCATTAGTAGAATTTGTTGAAAAGAATAATGAGAAGGGTGGATGGGTGAAAGATGGCTGCCTTAGTGCCCCTAATAGCATTCCTGCGACAATCTAATGATTAAAAGTAATAAAGAAAAAATACTGTAGAATAAGAACAGGCCAGTAAATCAAGCAAAACACTGAATCCCTACCAGCATCAGGATTGCTGTGCTCTCGCTGACCCTGCACTCCCCGGTGATCTGGAACACTTTCCAATACACATCAATAAATATCCTCCTGGTCACGTTCCTGCTTTGGCTGATAAAGTGTCACTGTGTGAAACTCAGGCTGAAGTATCCGATGCTGTGCTGGCTCCGACCACTGTTGGACTAAGCACAAAAATTTGTCATCTGCCCCCCCCCCACTGCATTTTTTTCCTTCGAGTCCTCTGAGCAAACATCACTGAGAGATATCATTTGATTTTTCCTGTTATGGCCTGTGTCCTCATAGGCATCCTTAAACATGTGTGTGTGTGAGAGTGTGTATGTGTGTGTAATGAGGTCACAGTGGATCACTGTCCCATACAGACCTCATTGTCTGACTCTGATTGTGTGTGCCCTTTAAGGACACCGCGATATACTTTATGTCTTAACGGGTCCCCAGAATTCCCAGGTGATGGTGTATTTCTCAAAGACTATCATACTCTGATGTAATTATATACTCGCTTTGATAAAATACAATCTCTCTCTTTTTTTCTCTCTAGGTCACTGCGTGGAGCCTGGAGACCCTCCTCTGCTCCAGCAGCCTTTGCAGACCTCCAAATCTGGAATTCAGCAGATAATTGAATGCTTCCGTTCAGGTTTGTGTGTGTTTTGATTTCACATTGTCATTCATTCATTTCTTATTTACCGTGTCTTGTCATATCTTCCTGCCTTTTATTTTGCATTTGTGAGTCGATTGTTTGCTCCATGCTGTGCCGCGAAGCAGCAATGGCTGCATCTTCTTTTACATTTTCTCCCTTGATATATTAAAACTGAACCACCAACGAAAACTAGAGAGTGCTTGCCCTACAGTATATGTGAATTAAATGGACTTTTTGATTAGATTTTGAGAGACTTTATCTATTGTTTTGCCTAAAAAAATGTAGAGGACTATCCAAATCTAGATGTAGACCAGATTTTATCAGACCAGCGTTACCAGTCAGGTTGGGGCATACAATCATGCCACAACACATCACGGTTGCATCTATACTGAGCCGGTGGAAAAAGAGCAATAGATGCTTTGGGTATACAATTCAAGAGGGAGAAGGCAACACGGGGGGGAACAAAAATGCATGTTGTATGTGTGTGTGAGAGCACAGCACAGCTCCATTTGTGCCTCCACTTTAATGACAAAAAAGCGAGTCCCAGTAATGTAAGTCATTAGATTTTAGGTTGAAAACTTGGTTTATGGTCAAGGTTAGTTTAAATCTGCAGGAAATGAGTGTAGGTCAATGTAATGTCCTCTGAAGTGATGGAAAGGTGACTGTGTGAGTGTGTTTTTGTGTGAGAGCCAATTGTACAGCTAGTGCCTTTCAGGTGTGAGTCAGCCTAAGAGTTCACCAGCTAATTTTGCATGAAGTGTGTGTGTGTGTGTGTGTGTTTGTTTGTGTGTGTGTTTGTTTGCGTGAGTAACATATTCAACAGAGAAATCAGTGTTTTTGTCATGTTGTGTACAAATATGAGTCAGATATCAAACAAAGCACTGAATACTTCTACAAACAGAATTCAGTTCACTGAATGAGTCACCATGTTGACAGCCATGACGCAAAAGTTGCTGAAATGGACAAAACATTTTCATTAAGATGAGGCAAATCTTCTCTGTTTACCTACCTGTCCTCATCTCCTGTTTTCTTAGCAATATTGATTATTGATGAGATCATATACATTCCTTTAGTTTACAGACAGTTTTTTTTTTCAGATTTGAGGTATTTTAGCAAGATATTGCTGCTTATACATTTGTGTTTTTGAATTGTGCAGCCTGAAACACTAGGCTCAACACTACAATACAATGTTGAAGACTCCTTTTCAATAACCACAAGACTAAAAATATGAATTGCGCTTTAATGCATTAATTTAATTTAGATTTTTGCAGTGAATTGTACATACAACTCCATGCAAAGAGCATGTCTTTAATTGCCATGGTAACCTGGAGCCATCGGGTCTCGGGGGTCACTAGATGGGGCATCAGAGCGATGTGACGCTGTGTGCTTCCTACTGCAAAGCGTCTCTGTAATGGAGCCATGATTGGGTTTGATGGCATTTTACCATATGCTGTCTTCACACTGTGCATGTCTTCTCATTCTCGCTGAAATCAATAAAGGTAATCACTGCTTCTCTTTGGCTTGCAGGCACCAGCCAGCTGAAGCACATGCTGCTGAGGGAGGTGGACACGATCTTCGAGTGTAAACTCTGTCGCAGTCTGTTCAGAGGCCTGCCCAACCTCATCACGCATAAAGAGTACTACTGCTTATCACGGCTGCCTGAGTCCGACGGTTAGTGTCCCATCACATTAGCATGCAGACGCGCATACACATATAAACATGGCTAGAATATTTATACATAACCTGTTCTTAAAAATGATAAGTGCTGGAATTAAAGCACAAAAAGACATAAATGTAAAAAAGAACCCCCCAAAAATCAATAATAAAATCAATAGAACAGGTAAAACACAAACTCCAAGAGCTGGGGCCAGAGCTTTCATGCATTATCAGGTTATGCAAATGCAAACTTGTACAGATCACACAAACAAACAGAGACTCCCTGAACGAGGCAGGAATCAAACTGGCTTGAACTAGACACACCCAGTTTAGTTTGCACACACACGCACACACAGACACCGATGCACAGAATCATTGATTACTTCAACCTCTCCTAAGGCTCCTCCACATTTTACTTTACATTCTGTCGCTCCAAGATGTCTTCTCTCTCTCTTTCGCACCATCTGCCTCCTGCTCATTATTCTCCTCTCATCTCCTCTGTGTGTACACACACGCACACACACACACACACACACACTCAAATGCATGTTGTAACATGTTAAATCCATCCATCATTTCCTTTACTCAGAGTACAGTTTCTCTTCTGCTCTCATATCACGAAGGAAATTGACTTTGATCTCGCAGCATTTTTGTTTTATCTACTTCTCATTAGCCACTCTATGTCTCAGAGACCGCTTAGAAGTGTTTTAAAAGTTGTAGGAGAGTCATGAAAATGATGAGACTCCAGTTCTCTTGGCCTCTCCCTTCCTTTTAAGAGAAATAAATCTTAACACAAACGGTCAATTATGTTTTGCTCAGTTTTATCCACTGTAATGATTGCTTTTGTAAAAAAAAGAACTTTCACATCACAACCTTCTTTTCATCTGCTTGTGGTCTTAATTAAGTTGTTCTGCGCACCAATTTTTCTCAATCAAGACTGCATTACCAGTTTCTGAAAGTGTATTGTATTGTTATTTTGATAAATGAGTTAATTTGTGTCTATTTCTCACCATTGAGACTCTGGGCATTAATTGTGTGGTTACTGGATAAATTGAGTGTTTTTCTTTATAAACACTCAATTTTTCACCATCCACCTGACAGTGGAGCTATACAATCTCCGATGGCAGTCTGATGATTTGTAGTTAATTTCTAAAGTGCCTGAAATTTAATAGCTCTTTCTCAATCTCTTCTTTATCTCCCATTGTAAATAATTTAATTAAAGAAACTTGTACATTTCCAAAAAAGTGGAATATACACATCAAGGAGGCAAAATAATTACAGTACCGTGTAGTTACTGGTAGTGTATAGACACTGTAAAAGATACTCTGTGTGAATTTAAAAAAATGTGCCAAACTGAAAGCATTCAAACAGAAAATGTTTTGTAGACGTAAAACCTTCATCTTTTCAGTTCATAGACAGAGTTACCCAAACCCGTCCTCATTCTAACTATATTAAGCATTTTTCCGTTTTATGTCTTCTGTGAGCTTTTAAAATTTGTTCACTAACACAAAAGAAAATTGAAGAGAATGGGTGGCTGGCTTCTGTGAGATGATGTTGTCTGTTTAGATTTTTGGGCTTTTATCTATTTAGACATCAGTACAACATGACTCTGCATAACCGAAGTGGGCCGAAGACGCATCTCTCTCGCTCTTGCTTTTGTATAATGAGTTTCTCAAGCGGCCCACAGAGCGACCGGCCCACTGGGATTTCTCCCGGGGCTCCTTATAGCCAGTCCAACTATGTACTGTAGCCCTCTGCACCTTTCAAATACTACACTAGTGCAAAGCAGGCTATGGGTAGTTCAGGGAACCTGGGAGATTAGAGCATCCCAAATAAAAGTGAACTGGGCTGAGTCTGCCTGTTTAGAAAGACTGAAATCTCAGCAGCCATTAAAATAATAGACATAAGTGGCATTAATCAGAAACTCTTATGATAACCTTGTACAAACAGTGGTTGTTTTTTTTTTTTTGGGTTGTTCCTTTCTAGGTTCACCGGGTGATGACAGACAGAGTGTAGCTATTAAGGATTTGTTGGATGCAATCTATCCCAGAGTCGACCGGCCAGACTATGTGGTTCGACTGGAGCCCATCCAGACCACCACCAAGGCAGTTTTTCAGTACCTCACCACAGAGGAGGAGCTGGCTAGATATCCATCGCACACAACCAGGTAGTATAACCTTTAAAATGTAAATTATCTCCTTAGTATTTACATTTCTCTCTTTCACAGAGCAACACTACATTTTTCATCTACACAGGGTGCAGACTTGACTTTGTGTTTTATACTGATCCAGTCACTCTAGCCCCTCACTGGGGTTTTCAACTACTTCCATCCTCCCATAGTCTCTGACCGTATGTGTCAACATGCTTCACAGTGCTAGAGAGAGCCCGGTAGTGTGGGAGGGAGAACCAGTGGAGGATGTTGACAACAATCAGGCCAGCCAGCCAGGAGGGCCAGAAAGCCCAGGACACAACCAGGGACAGAGAAGATGGGAGGCTGAAGAGGCAGCTAAAGAGGAGACGCCACAGCCTGAAGATGAGGGATCCACTAGTGGGGTAGGTGGCTTGGCAGTTCAGGAATCACAAGTGAAAAAAGTAAAGTAGGGTGGAAGTCAGTGCATGTACATCTTTAAACTCATTTTAAAAATACCTGTCATTGTTGAGATGCATCATATTTTCATATGCTAACTGACTGTCTTTGTTTTTACCATCCAGGTTGAGGATGTGACAATCTCCTGTTGTCTGTGCGGTCAAGACTTTAACTCACGCCGCAGCATTAGGCGTCACTGCCGCAAAATGCACCAGACTAAACTCGAGGAGCTCCGAAAGTTCACGGAGACACGGACAGTTCCCACAAGCCTGCTCTCTATGGTGAAAGGTGAGAGTTGACTGAAAAGTTACAGCGTAGACTTTCCAAAAGAAACTGCCTGAAATAAACAAAAACAAAACTGTCTTTCAGTATAACAGTTCTCATTTCTGTGCATGCACATTGGATGTTGGGGCGGTGCAAATTTTGGTTATGCATGAGTTGAGAAAAGATGACAATTCTTTTTATTAGTGGTCCATTTTTATAAATAGGGTGAACTGTATAGAAGTGTTCATTTGCTGTTAGTTGGTCCTTTTGTAGTATTTTTGTTTTCACATTGGTCTTTTCAAAGTAAACATAAAATGACAATTTCTCTTGTTGTCATGAAGGTCGGCAAAGGACTCTGAGCACACCTACTGGAAAATCCTGCCCAGTGTGCCTCAAAACCTTTGCTACCAAAGCCAACGTACGCCGTCATTATGATGAGGTGCACCGTGGTCTGCGGAGGGACACCATCACACCCAGCATTTCTTCGCGACCTGGCCAGCCCTTCTCTCTGGAGGTCACACCCCCCAGGAAGAGCAACAATTCCTCTCCGACACGTGGCCACCACTCCAAGTCCACCCCTGTGAACTCTAAAACAACGCCTTCAAACCAAAACCAAGCCAAACCTCAGAGTCCACTTCCAGCCTCTCCACAGGCGAACCCGGCTTCATGTCGCTGCACGCTCTGCAAGAGGAACTATAGCTCTCAGGTTTGCTTTGTTGCCCCACTGTTATCTTTAGACTAATCTAACTGTGGGAAATCCATATAGGGAAAGGGAATAAAACCAGAAAGTATTAGAAACAATATTTAGCAGTTGATTAAATTAATATGTAAACTGTTTTATGTTTTGGTCTGTATTTCAGCTTATGTTGAAGAGGCACATGCGTATCGTCCACAAGATCTACAGCATCAAAAGTAACAGGTCTGCTACCACGACAACCTCCACTACTACAGCAGCCACTCCTAACAGCAGCAGCGCCAGCTTGGGCCCCAGCAACAACATCCGAGTGAAAGAGGAAGCGGTTGAACCCTCAGAAGAAGACGACGATGAGGACATTGACAGCAGCCCGGCCCCGTCTCCCAGTGACAGCACTGGCACAAGTAAAGGTGTTTCTGTGGCACATAACGCCATGAAGGTGAAGGAGGAGGAAGCCCCGTCGAGCCCAAAGCTGACATCACCCTTATCCTCATCCACCTCGCGTGCGGGCAACACGTGCAGCGGGGGAATGGTCAACAAAATGACTAAACTGTCTGTGGGTTTTGACTTCAAGCAGCTCTTCTGTAAGCTGTGCAAGCGACAGTTCAGCTCACGTCAGAACTTATCTAAGCACATTGAGCTGCACACGGATGGCAACGACATCTTCATTAAGTTCTACCGCTGCCCTCTCTGCCGCTATGAGTCACGTCGCAAACGTGACGTCCTGCGCCATGTGACTGTGGTCCATAAGAAGTCATCTGGGTACCTAGCCAAGATCATGCCCAAGCTGGAGAGCAGGGCAGTCAAGAGGCTAGCTGAGGTCGTCCTCAACAACACGAACCCTAAGCGAGCAAGCGGCACCGTCAAGGAGGAAGTGAACGGACGCCACACCTCATCGTCCTCTTCCTCCTCTCCCTCACCTCCTGTCACTCGCAAGCAAGAGTGCTCCACAACCGCCCCAACCGCCGGATCAGCCTTGACCTCCTCCTCTTCTTCCTCCGCACCGCCGCCAGCTCCCGTCACTCGGAAACAGCAGGACCTCTCGTCCGCAACGTTCACCCCGTCCCCTCCTGTAACCCGTAAGCAGGAGAGACAACAAACCCATCAGCACCGCCCCGTCACCCCACCAATGACCCGCCGCAGTGATAAACACACACACCAGCGCAACTCCTCCTCTTCCTCCACCTTACCCAGCAACCAAACTCCACACACCCGGCGGCATGACACCCAGACAGAGAGCAGCAGCACCGGGACATCCTCCACTGAAGTCAGGGTGACCAAGAATTTCTCCCTGCACGCCTGCGACCAGTGTGGACGGGCCTTTGCTAAGAAGGTATTGGATTTTAAATTCATGACATCAATTTTCTTTCAGAGAAACACCTTGTAGGCTTTTCCCAATAAAGAATAATACAAGTTACAAAGGTTAAAAAGAACTACAAGTCACCGTCAGGGCATACAATGTGATGGATAACTATCTTATTCATCACACTGTATGCCCTGATGAAGACTCTACACAAAGAGCCTGCCTTAGATTGCTTGATTTATGTGACATTTGACATTTATTAACATCGATTGAGTAAGCTGGTCACTCGCTTCCTAATTTCTTAGAAAAAAACACACAGTTTACTGAATCTATGCGAGAGAAGTCATTGTAGGAATCCCATATAATAGATGTTTTTTTCATGGTTCCTCCACTTAAGTATTTGTCTCACTCTCCCTCTTCCTCATAACTGTCATGCTGAAAATACTTTGAAAGCGCAGTGTCAAAAGCTAACATCATATTTGCATCCAAACCACTGATTAGGATGTGTTATAAACTGTATATGTAAGACATGAGGAAATAACAGGGTAGGAAGGAGTAATTCTTATTTACTTTGATAAATTATTATCTTTAGTTTGTAGCTGCATACATCTGGCCAAACACAATTTGTATCAAGTACAGATTAGTGGATTAGTGGCTTAGCTGATCAACAGAAAGTTAATTGGCAACTATTTTGATAATCTATTAATCCTTTCCTAGCTTTTTCCATCTTTTCAAATGTGAGGGTTTGTTGCTTTTATTTGTTTTGATATTATTGTAATTTGAATATGTTTGTGATTTGGACTGTTGGTCTGACAAAGAAAGACATTTAAAGATGTCACCTCGGACTCTTGGAAATTTCAAGAGGCATTTTTCACTATTTTCTGAAGTTGTAGAGAGCAAACACTTGTTTAGTAATCAAGCAAATTATCTGTAGATTAATTTATAATCAATATAATTTAGTTGCAGCCCTATTATCAAGACACATTAGCTGAATAATGACATCCTGTGTTTACATCCAACCAGAATCAGGTGTTCTCATTATCTGCATTCTACCTGCAGTGCAATATTAAAGGTATCCAAACTAGTAGTTTAACTCCATGTAAAACTTACTTCTTAAACTTGTATGTAAATTATCTTTTCTTTCAATTTATTTTCATCAGTTGTACCTGGAGTCTCATAAGCGAAGCCATCGTAACGCAGCAACGGCAGCAGCCAACAGGAGGAAAGGAGTCAGCACCCGCTCCAAATCCCTGGTCTGGTGAAAAAACACAGTGTAAGAATTCAAAGGGTTTACCTACAGCACAAGGACTCTGCCACTTCATCGCTGTCTTCTTCTCCTGCTCTCATTTTGCATTTCTTTTTGCTTTTTTCTCCCTTCCTGTGAGTTGCACTGGATTTCTTCCTTTCTTGTTTCTTCTCTCCTTCTCTCTTGGCTGCTGCTGCATATTCAGAAACCACAAAGACGCGCTGCTGTGTGGTGTGTACTTGAGCAAATTTGTGAATGTCTGTGTGTGTGTGTGTGTGTGTGTGTGTGTGTGTGTTGGCTTCTGATATATGAGTTTCCTTTTTTGCCAAGAGAGGTGTGTGTGTTTGTGTGTGCTTATGTTTGTGCAGAAGACCATTCCCTCGGGCAGAGATGAGAAACCACCGTCATTCTGCAGCCTTTAATTGACCGCTCAGCACGTTTACCAGCTGTTTGCTACGTTCTCCCTCTGGCTGATTTCTCTGTGTGTCTCTCTCCTCATTAGAAATCTTCCTCTTGTCTAACTGTTATTTTCTGCTTCTTGCTTATCATTACCTCTTTCTTCCCTCCTGCTTCTCTCTCTTGATCCTTCCTCTCACTTACTCTGTTCTTTCTTTTGTTCTCCTCTTTCCTCATCATTCTAATCTCTCTCTCTCTTCCCACAGGTCCACAGGGGATGATGGGCGAGCGAGCCACTAACAATGAAGAAGAGAAAACTTTTCAATCAGAAAAAAAAACAGACGGATGGAACAAGCACAGACAAGAGATGAAGGAAACAAACAAAAAGGAACAATGGAGCATGATAGAGGAACGAAGGAAGTATGAAGGATTTTCCACCTTTTTGCTTAAGAACCAAATATATTATTGGAGATTTTTGTATAGATTCATTATGAAGCCAGCCAGCTGTAGTGCACAAACTGGCCGGACGGTGGCGCTGCTATCCACGGAGAGACTGTAGTGAAAAGTAGATTCACTACTACTGTATATATCTGTATTTACTTACTACAGTATGTAAATATAGATCCATACACAGATGACTGACTTGTACTGCTTTGCTCTTGGTAAACAAAGTTAACAAAAAGGATGAAGACATACTATGGATGTGTGTGTGTGTGTCTCTGTCTGTCTGTGTGTGTGTGTGTGTGTGTGTGTGTGTGTGTGTGTGTGTGTGTGTGCATGCGTGCACGAGTGTGAAAGAAGGAGGGAATCAGAACTGGATTGTGTCCTCCAAAAAACTGACTGGAAACAAACGTTTTTTGTTTTTTTTTTTCCCGATAAGAAAAAGCAGAATTTGACCCTTAACAATCCCACACCAATGCAGAAAACCTTGGGTCCTTAGCTATTAGCATTTCAAACCAATTAATTTTCAACTTGTACTGTATGTATAATCCCACCTTAAATAGTGTGCTGAGAGTGAAGAATACAACAGAATATCAACAGAATATACATATTCATCCCCTACTTTTCCCCTGACATAGACAAGTGTTTTCCTTCCTGTAATTCTTCAGAAGGGTAGATTCTTGCCTTAGAGTGGAAAATCACTTTCATCTTCTCGTGTAAGCGCTTCCTGTTGACACAGAGGAGCAAACAGATCGCTGCACTGTAACATTCGTCATGCTAGCAGTCCATAGTCTGATTTAGTCACCTGTTGTATTTGCTTTACTGTCTGACCAACAGCAGTCTTATAAAAGAGGATCAAAAAGTTCATAAATTACAGGGTATGGTCAAAATAAGAGAAAACCAAAAGTGCATTTTGCAGTTTTCTTTAAAAACTGCTGTTTCGTATATCACTTATTTTCTGTTCTTTTCTGCTGGACTGATTGCATGCTTGTGAAAGGTATTTCCTTTACTTTGACCGTATCCTCTTTTACCTTCATATATCAGACAGGTGATCAGCCTCAGCAATAGACTGGTTGTAAAAAAAAAAAAAAAAACCCGCCAGACTATGGTCATCAGTCTTTTTTTTTTTTTTTTTTTTTTTTTTTAATCGATTATTTTCTTGGCATTTCTGCTTTTTTCGACAGCGACAGCCAAGGGTGCTGGTCGCAATTGAACCCGCGCCACTGCGGTAATGATACGTGGTACACACTCTACACAGTGAGCCACCGGAGCGCCGCTATGGCCATCAGTTCTGTGTAGGTTTGCTAGGACTAAAGGAGTTATGCTCTGAAATGAAGCAAAGTGTCACCTTTGCTCACAGAATAATCAAAATCCTACAAAAGGCACTAATTATGATGATATAAAACAATATGTGGTAGCACAATGATAATACGTCTATGTTACATTAATTTTCCTTTAAATATGGATTATTTTGGGACATAACAGCTCAGTTCAACTGTTAACTCTAAGGTACAGTATGCTACCACTGGCGAAACATTCAAACTATCAAATATACAATCATTAAGGCCTACATGGCAGATCATTTGTGTTAATGCATGAGAATCCAATTAACAGTGAGCAGGAAAGATAGACCTGCCCATTGATTGAGTGGTAATGTGTGAATGCACATTTTTGCAGACAGGCAGCTTTTAGTTTTACTGTAACAGCCGTACTGCTTCAGACATTACAAACCATTAACTGGAATACTTCAATTTCTGCGTCCAGCGACATAATTTTGTCATCTTGCTTGTTACAAACTTTCAGAAAGCAGTTGCAACACAGCATCACTGCACTGTACTCCACTTACTGCTGTAATCTACTGTTGGTGGTGCTAGTCATGATCATAATGGGCCAAAATATGGGAGATGTAAACACACACACATAAAAAGGAAAGCTACATGCCTGAGTAAGAAACATCATTTAATTCTCCTAACGTAGAAGTTTACATTCAAGTTTTTGTTCCATTAACAAAATATGCAGGGGCTCCTTAAATCAACTTTTAAACTATTTTATTTTTAAACCCGTATAATCGCCATTTATTTGAACTACACTAAATGCTGCATCAGTTCCATTCAAAATGTGCTTTCATGTACTCAAACTTGAGGGGGGCTGCGCTTGTTGGACACACCCCGAGGTAGTCTTTGAAACACTGGCACATGACAGGAGGAGGGAGGAAAGGAACGGAGGAAGACCAAATGTAGATATGTCTTAATGTTCAAACAGAAAGCCATGAAATGGAACAAAACCAGAAAAAAGGAAAGACCAAACTCTATTTTTATAACTGAAAACGCTAGTGCAACAAGGTCTTGAAAACGTGTATTGATTCATCCCACATGGATGGTATAAATAATAGTTATAATAGTCACAATAGTTATTGACTTGTACTTAACTGTTGGTTGACCATATGCTTCAAACATGTCTGACTAGTTACTACTCTGTCAATGTTTAATACTGAGGCAACTTTGCATTGTTCCAGGATTAGTTGTCTTTTTTTTTTTTTTTTGTATCTCATTCCTTTTGAAGGACATGTTTTTTGTTTTTTTGTTGGAATGTGTCAGGAGGAGAACAGGAATCAAACCTCAAGAGATTCTTAAGCCTTTTTTTTTTCTCCTTTACATCTTGTCATTTCCTTCATCGTCAGTTGTAATATGTTATTAAGCTCACCTTCTAGAGAACCTGAGAGGAGTTAGAGAAGCCTTTCAAATGTGACAAGAATGTTAAAACCAACCACTTATGTACTAAATAAAAAATGTACTGCTTCAAAACCTCGCAGGGGAGTTGTGTGTGGCTCCGTTTTTGTCCTCAGATATGAGTCATAGGCTTCAATCAATCAATCATATTTGTTTACTGCATTTGCAGAGAGGAGATTTCATTTGCCTTCTCAGGAATTGCTTTTTCGGGTATTTACAGTTTCACTTATATTTGTGAGATTTTTCATTTCCCTTCCCATGTTATTTCCTGTGGCACAAAACGTCATTTCTTTTCATGTCTCCAGGAACGATACCAGGATTCATCTTGATGACGTCAGTAAGAGACACATATAGTGAAAAAGACCAGTGCAGGATATATTCCTGTGATATGTTGGACTCCAAAACAGCTTATGAACAAACAATAAACTGATCCTACTAACTGGTGTTGTCTGCTGCCATAAATCCGTACGGTTCACCAAATCCAAAGCTGCAAATAATCCCCAACAATTACACTATTTACTTAAGCTTTAAGTAATGTTTGCCAAAAACTAGAGAACCCAGCTGTTTCGGAAATAGTTTGGCCTTTTTAAAAATGAAAGGATATTTTCGTAACCTGTTTCTGGTTGGAACAAATGGGTTTGGGGCTGAGTGCCAGAGATAAGTCAGGTAAGTTGAAAAGTATCACGATTTGGACTAATGCACCATTGGTTTTGGTCTTTTCATTGTTATTGTTGCCAATAACAGATATATAGAACATTACCAGCTTTATCAATCAAACCACACATCTGTATTTTATGAGGTAAATATCTCCTTTGAAAGGATGCTGGACTCTTCAGTCATATCATTGTTCTGGGGACCCTGGAGACCTCAAATGACCCTGATAGTCCAAATACCAGATGCCACTGCAGGTAGTCCTTTGGTCCAGCATTAGCAGCTCTGATTTCCCCAAATTTTAAAACCCCCTTGTGTGCCACAAAGGACAATTCTTGCATTGGCTTTTTTTGGTTCACAACAGTTGAAAGACCACCGCCTCCTATTCCTCTGTTGCAATGACAGCATATTCGCCACGAGATGGCGCCATTGCTCCGCGTCCCCACACGTCGCCGCAGCGCTAAAGCCACAAATTGGACATGTTGCGCACATCTTCCACATTGTCACATGAGAGAACACCCTGGTCTGTTTCGATTGCCTGGTTCCTCACTCCACACACACAGCTTATCAAATTGTTATTACACAGCAGATGGGATGCGGTTCATTTATTTAATCCCATTCACCGCAAAGAGCCACGGCGCTTTGGTTTTACAAGGGGGGGAATCAATGGGCGCAGTAAAAATGGATTGAAGTTCAGGCAATTAAGAGTGCGGCGTAACGCCTGTGTGAGCGTATTTTTGATGACTTATTAATGTGTTGAAATAACCAAAGCCCTCTATTGTGCAAACTATCGATCCGATTGATTGGTAGTAAACTTGATTGAACGGACTGCCGGACCACACTGATGCAGTTAGACGATGATTTGGTGCGGGCGGGTTACCTGAAAACACACACACACGTCTCTCGCGCGGAGTGTTTTTGCGCTTCATTTGGCTGTGGAAGTCGCGCGCTGCCGCTGTCCCTTTCAGCACCGAGGAGCGGTAGAGGAGTGTACGTGTGTGTGTATGTGTGTATGTATGTGTGAACGCGCGCGCGTCTGTGGAGCACTTCACGGGAAGGGTCCACGCGCGATGAGCTTAAAGAGAGGACTATGGATAAAAATCAGGTGGGTTTTACCAACATTATTGATCATGACTGACAGATTCCGCGTATGATGAATTCCTCTGCACCTCTCTCTCTCTCTCTCTCTCTCTCTCTGTGAATGTCTCTCTCTCTCTTCTCTCTGTGTGTGAATGTCTCTCTCTCTCTCTCTCTCTCTTTCTCTCTCTCTCTCTCTCTCTCTCTCTCTCTTCTCTCCCTGTGTGAATCTCTCTCTCTCTCTCTTTCTGTATCTCAGACTCATTCTTGGGAATCGACTTCATTACAGCCAGCCTCCCTCTATTGTCTCCTTAAACAAGTGCGGGGTTAATAATTGCATTTTCTCTTGTATTAAAGAAGCTCTTCTGGTCACGACGGAGCACTTTTTTCTATTGAAAAAACCTCCACATCGGCTTCATAGCTATATCCTGTATTCTTCTCTCCAGCTTGCGGATGGTCTCATTTTCTTTTTAATTTTGCTGTTGTGTGGTAGTGGTGGTGGTGGAGGGAGAAATAAACTAACCACTCTCCAGGAGGACTGATATTTTTTTGGGAAGGGGGGGGGGGGTGAAGGAAAACTGCTGAGCTCCGCAAGGAAGTTGCCTGAGGCGGGCAAGGACCCCCGAGGAGTCCGCGGGAAAAGAGGCTGGAGACGGTTCTTCTCACACCTTCACACACTGTCGGATGAATTAGATTTTCTGAGGTATCTCATATACTATCATCCCGTTTTCTCCATTCACACTGAAATGCTGTTGCCTCTTTTTTTTCTCAGCGGGTGTTTTGCGTCTCTCTCTCTCTCTCTCTCTCTCTCTCTCTCTCTCTCTCTCTCTCTCTCTCTCTCTCTCTCTCTCTCTCTCCCTCTCTTGTGGCATCCTCACATTCCTCTGGTGATGGATTTCGGGGGCAATCTTGTCTTATTTAGGCTGTTGTCTTGTTTACTACCGACTTGTCCTGCTGCTTATTTCTTCTGTGATTTTTATTGATCATCATTTTTCATTTCACATGGATTCTGTGCGATAGAGAGGTGAGTAAAATGTCTTAGCAGCACATGGGAAGAGATATGTTTCACTCAATAATGCGTGGGTATGGAGATGAGGAAAATAAGTAATTTTTCTCCCCCTGAAGAGATTCTTCTGTGCATGGCACTGTCTTAATTAGGGTGCAATCTGAATACCACCACCGCTGTGCAGAAGCCTATAGGGCTGCATAATGAGCATACACCCATAGACTTTGATCTCATATAGTCGTGTTTCTGAACCTGTGGGCTGTGAGCTTTTATCACCAGACACATGACTTTATCACGTCAGAGGCATATGTTATTTAAAAATGAGGCGTCTCGTGGCAATGTGAGCTGTGGCTTTATGCGTTTATCCATATATGGGGACAATCAGGATGTGTTCAGAGATATGTTTAAAGATGACAGGGTGAAAGTGTTTTGACATGGTAGATTATTTGAAAATTATATGATCTGCATGTGTGCGCCTGCACATTTAATATTTATTTATTTTCAGTCTGGGTAAGCCCATAACACTGAATGGAGGGTGAATCCAGATTGTGTGTGTGTGTGTATGTGTGTGTGTGTGTGGGAGGAGGGAGTTGTACTCAGGGGGATATCACCATCCGAATGCATCTTTGGCTCATGATCTCACAAAATCAAATGTCATATAGTTTGAGAATGCTGCTGGAAAGTGGGAGCTGTGAGATCGGGGAAGGTTAGGGAACAGGTAGAGAGAAAAAATTCTTGAACGAGAGACTCTGAGAAACACCTACTTATGGAGGGAGAGAGAGAGAGAGATAGAGAGGACGAGGAGGAGAAGGCTAGGGGAGAGAGGACAGGGCGGCATGAAAAGCTATCACTTTCTGAAAAGAGCAGTGCGCTCCCCAGAGAGAAGTGAAGGCCTGCAGAAGGCGATTTGTTAGAGCAGAGAGAGAGAGAGGGAGAGAAGGAGGGAGAGGAGGAGAAGCAAAGGAAGGTAGAAATAAAGGCAAAGTGGAAGGTAGAGAAGGCAAAAGAAAGGATGAGGAGGGGTGAAGGAGTTGAGGAGAGAGGGTGAAGAGAGGGAGAAGATAGGAATGAAAGAGGAGAGGAGGAGAAGATAAAAAACCAGAGTATAAGGAGTGGGCAACACTCACCTAGACAGCCAGCCGTGGGTGTAAATTAAAAAGAGTGATGAGCCAGTTGCGGCCTCTTGGGGTCTAACCCTCTTCATCTTTGAGCCACTAACCAGCACAGCAATGTCTGCGGCCTGCTTTTAGGCGTCCATGTGGGAGAAGAAATCTGGTTTTGAGCCTTTTGTGAAGCGTCCTAAAGGACAAGGACTCTCATGGGAGCATAAAAGAGTTCAGATCAGGTGGTAACTTGTTAAGAATAGCATGTGTAATACAACATGCAGGCAGGGGTGTCACTTCTTTTCGCTCCTTCTCAATGAGCGTGGGTGCGAATGAGACATGAAACTTTTAATAACCTCAGGGCCTCAGCTTAGTCACGAGAATGGAGCAAAGACATTCACACATTGCCCTGATCTGATTTTTTTTGGGGGGGGGGGGGTTTCCCTCTCGAGACGTTTGCATGTAGTTACATCTTGCATCAGGCCAGCTTAAGTCCATGTGGTTGCTCCCAGTTTGAGATACAATTTGCCAAATATTCAGAGCACCACAAAGATGAAATATGTAGCAAAAGCAAGGGAGATGATCAGTAGAAGCTGAGTCTGTGAGCTTTACTGGATCTTATTAGACTATATTCAGACAACGAATTTCAGTCATAGAGAGATTGTGTTAAAGGCTTCCCCTGTCCCCCATGGGACCTTATTTCAGAAAAAATATGTATGGTAGTCAACAGCGAGAGACAAATTTTTGATCCTGTTTGAATTGCGCCATTAATTACACATAAGATGTTTGTCAATTTATATCTCCACAAAAAGTTCCCTGTTTAAAAAACTTAAGCGTAAAAACAGTAAAGTACCATTTAGTTTTGGGTGAAACTGCTCAGTGAACAACATCTCTCATCTCGCACAAAATATACGTCACCAGCACCAACATGGTTGTCGCCATTTTATTCAGCGATTCCTGGTCCTCTTATCAGCTGGGAAGCAAAAAAATTAGCAAGACACGTTGCTCATGTGACTCCATCCCGCTATGAAACACACAGGCATCGTGTCAATGTTAGCTCCAGCGGCTCTGGGAAGCTTGTGGAGACACTTCTGAATTGATAAACATCATATGTGTAATTCATAGCACAATTCAAACGGGATCAAAAATTTATTTTTTAGTCTCTTGCCTGTCACTACTGTGTATATTTTTTTCTGAAATAAGGTCCCATGGTGGTCCAGTGGAAGGGGAGAGACTTTGTCTCTCTATATTGTATATATATATATTTATTTGTATGTATTAAAGCTTAATTATAGGGGCCTCAAGCTTCATTTGGACCCTTTCTGCGCCTGAGGGAAGTGGAGCTTGAATCCAAGGAAAAAGTGTTGAATAAACAATATTGCGGGGAGTAGAATACATGGTGTTAGCAGATGAATCAGAGCTGGCTAACCAAAGCAGGGTTTTTAATCATAGCGGGGGCTTGGCTGTGTATGAGTGGCTTTGACCTAATTCCATTTAGAGTGGAGAGAAACTGATGAATTAATTGGAACAGAATCGAATTATAAATGGATTCATCGAGAGAGCAGTTCATGCTGTGTTTAGATCTGAGCCTCGCAACCTGTTTGAGGCCCCTGTGGGTGAAATCAAGCAGGGCTGGTGAATATTTAGAAAAGTTAAAGTTTTATAAATGATGCTTTACTTATAATATAGATAGTCTATTTTTGTTGTTGTTTCCTTCTAAAATCATCAGTTTTACCTAATTCAGCATCATATAGGCAGGACGGGACAGAAAAAATGAGCCGTGAGAGCGAGTAATAATGCAGGTGTTGCCTCAAGGCCCTTATCATATCAGTTTATAATGTGATTTAATGATGCATATAGTATTGACAAACACATCTGCTATGGCTGATATTACCACAAACTAATTAGCCACACGTTGAACCTGGAGCCTTTGGGGCCCCTGAGGGTCGAGGGCCCAGGGGCAGTCGTCCGCTTTGCCTGGTTGGTATTCCAGCCTTGAGTATAGTTTTATAAGTGGGCTCAATTCCATATTTTAATGTTGGAAAATGGAAGCTGAGTGCATCTTCGGGATCAATACGTGGACACATCTTCTCATTTGCTTTTTCGCTAACAGTTAGATGAGCTCTGTATGTTTTTGAAGTAAGCTAGATTCATAAAGCTCTGCGATATGTGTACATTTTTCACCCAAGTTGAAACACTTTCAACTCATGGGGACATGTCTTTGTGTCAATTAGCGCTGCTCCGGGCGAATTCGCGTCCAATCGGGTCTTTCCATCGACTTTGTATATAATCACGCTGTGTCCAGAATCCTCTTTCTCATTCTGTCTAAACACATAGGAAACCTCACTGATTAACACATTATTTCTCATTTGTTTAATCTATGCTGGACTATTTCCTCGCAACCTCACAGTTATGAAAAGACTTCAGGAAGTCACTGCTTCCAGCCAAGAAATAGTCCAACACACAACCCCCTGTAAAACTTCAAATTTGTACAGATTAAACAAACTAGATAAAATGCGTTAATTAGTTAGCTTTAGAGGTGCTCACAGGCAGATTTTGTTACCTTTGGGCAGAGCCAGGCTCACTTTCGTCCCCTCTTTCTAGTCTTTATGCTAAGCTAAGCTAAAGAGGTGCTGGTTAGGTCTATATGTGTTGGGAAATGATTCTGGAAGGGAAAATAAGCAATGTAATGAACAACAAAGCTAATTAATAGGCTAAACTGTGTGATATGGGCCATCTCAATAGCTAAGCTTGTGTGTATTGAGGTTAGCAGGACACCTATAATAAAGAGAGGTGTTTCAGAGTGATGGCCTAAATATCTAAAAATGATATCATAAAATGAATACTGACCAAACAGCCTTGAACAGCATTATATGGTGCTGAATTTAATGCAATATCTGATGTAATTCTCTGTTCAAATTTCAGTTTCTAGGAGCTTTGCATCTTTACTAAGACGGGCTAAATATCCCTTGATAGCAAATACACTCAGACACTCTATTTGTTAACTACGTTTCTGGGGAAAAAGGTGAGGAAGAGGCAACAATTAACCCGCCTTTAAATACTTATTTAGAGATCAATTTCCTCCTCCCCCTAAACAGCTTCCATGCAAAAAATAAAATCAGGGATTTCAGATCAGGGGAGCTAAATGAGAAAATAAATCCCCGGGGTCTTGGCTAATGAAAGCACATTAGCAATCATATCATGTTGGAGCCAACCAGTTTGTCACGAGCAATTTTCAGTCCCGGCCCAAACCAAGTTATAGCACTTCTCAAGGATACGGCTGCTTAATGTGCAGCTCAGTGGGTAGAACATGACATTATAACTGCCAGGGATCGAGGTGCAACCTCCCTGCGGTGGGTGATGCAGAAGTGTCATATCAACATTTAATACTGTAAACATGAAGAAACAATGTTCAACATTAAATCTACCTGTTGAGATTTCAAGTTCTGTGTGTGTGTGTGTGTGTGTGTGTGTGTGTGTGTAGAGTAGAGTGTAGTGGATTTAATATGTTCATTTAGCTGCACCAGAAACAGCAGGTGTTTGAATGATGCAACACACTTGCTCCAAGGCATCTCTCTCCCTGTCTTTTCACTGCTGTCTCTGTTTCTCTCCCCACTGTCTCACATGCTTTGACTTTCTGTCTCTCCTCCTTCTCCTCTGTCTGTCTCCCACCATCTCTCCCTCCCTCCTCCTCCTCCTCCTCCTCCTCCTCCTCTTCCTTGCTCTGTTCATTTCACTCTCGCTCTTCCTCATCTCCACTGCAGCAGGTAGCGTGCGCCTTCGTGCGAACAGCCCGAGGAGCTCGCCAAGGTTCACTGCTGTCATTTTAACAGCTGTTCCACTCATTGATATGCCAAGAGATGAGTGTGTGTGTGTGTGTGTGTGTGTGTGTGTGTGTGTGTGTGTGTGTGTGTGTAGAGGTGATTACAAGCTGACAGATTTGGGTTTTTCAATTATAGAATGGTAGTGCAATTTTTGACAGGTCTACTGGAAACACCATGCCTATGTGAGTGTGCGCTTGTGCAGCCGAATGAGCATGTAGGTGTGCGTATTTGAAACTTGTTATTTGTATGCTCGGTTACATTTCTTGCCTTGCCCGTGATTGGTTTACACATGTTTGTCATGTGGACCGTACATCCCTGCATCTCATTGGCACTGAGGCATCCTCTCTCTGTCTCTTCCCAACAGGCTCTTCTGAAGATGTGACTTGCGGATTACAGGATCTACTCCCTGACTAGATTTCTGCTACGTCACTGCCACACTTCCACGCAACCACTCTCTTTGTAACGCTGTCTCTTTTGGAATATGATTCATTCCTGGGGCTCAGCTAGCTCCACCTCTGGGGTCCTTTACCCCTCCCTTGTTGACCAATAGGAAGGCTTTCATCTTTAATATTCCCAAAAGCACATCTTCAGTTTTGGAATACCTAACCCTCCTCTAAGATTACCTTTGTCTCAATCGCTGATCATGGAACCTCAGTGGAACCCGATTTCTTACCCCCAGTCTCCTTCTGTCATCTTCCTGCTCGTGGCGACTTCTTACACTTGGCTCCTACCCGTCGCCTCCCCTCAGCGGATCCCGACAGACCCCCAGGCAGCGCCAGAGTATGCCCACTCCATCCGACTGGATGGCGACATCATCCTCGGCGGATTGTTTCCCGTCCACTCGCGGGGGGACCGCGGCACCCCTTGCGGGGAGCTGAAGAAGGAGAAGGGTATCCACCGTTTGGAGGCCATGATGTTCGCCATCGACCTGATCAACAAGGACCCCGAGCTGCTGCCCAACATCACGCTGGGGGCCCGGATCTTGGATACCTGCTCCAGGGACACGTACGCGCTGGAGCAGTCCTTGACTTTTGTGCAGGCCTTGATAGAGAGGGACGGCTCTGACGTCCGCTGCGCTAACGGAGACCCTCCAATCTTCACCAAGCCGGATAAAATTGTAGGGGTGATAGGAGCCGCGGCGAGCTCAGTGTCCATCATGGTGGCCAACATCCTGCGTCTGTTTAAGGTAAGATTTGACTCTTTAACCTCACCTCAACTCTCCTCTCCTCTCCTCTCCTCTTCTGAATGATTGCCACGTAAGGCACGTTCACCCGCCTCCCCTCACTCATCATCGCTGGCAAGATAAAGTTCAGTGATGACAACCAATTAAAATGTAGTCAGTCTTCCTGGAGTTTTCAACAGAGAGAAGAAAAAAAAGGAGTGAGAGATTACGTTTTTGCCTGTGCATTTGCTTTGAGAAGCCTAAAGTGTGATTTTAATCTCCCATGTTCTGATGTGTGTGTGTGTGTGTGAGAGGAGATGTGTCAAGATGTGTCAAGTCATGCTTGTAAGGAAGGCTTTTGTGTGTGTGTGTGTGTGTGTGCGTGTGCTGTGGAGCTTAGATCATTCCTGGCTTGTGGTTGAGCCAAATAAAAATGGCTGCCAAACACGGGTATCAATTACTGCTGAAATCTGTCAACAGCCACTTCATTCACTGCGGCGTGCGCTTGTGTGCGCGCGAGTGTGTTGCGCCTGTTAGGACATTTCTCTGTGCAAGTGTGTTTCCTACTACATGTGTGGGCCTAATTGAGCATCCTTATGAGTGCTCATGTGTATGCATGCGACAGTGTTTCTTCTCTTTGTGCTGCTCGTGTTTGTGTCCTTGCAGAGGCACTCGTATCTGTGATAGAATACTTGTGTCTCTCTAGGCGTGTGTGTGTGTGTGTGTGTGTGTGTGTGTTGGCGTTGTCATCATTAGCTGAACAGGGCTGATGGATAGCCGTATGATTATGAAATATGAGCCCAGTAATGACGCCCATGGCATTTCACATCCACATCTATCCCACGCTCTTTCATAATGTGTGTGTGTGTGTGTGTGTGTGTCTTTGTGGCCACACATTCTGTGCCTCCCTCTGTTCAGAAATCTATACCCTATGTGTGTGCATGAGAGCATATGGGAGTTTGTGCATGTGTGTGTGTGTGTGTGTGTGTTTGAACGCACTTGTTAACAACTAGCTTGCGCTTTGAATGGAAGATTTGCATATTAAACAACAACAACTAAACATGATTTATGCCAGGATCTGTCACAGCAACAGCACTCGAACAGAGCGCCTTTCTGGCTCCGCGCTGCCTCGTTCTCATTTGCCTAATACGATTTAGTGTGTTGTGTACACACACACACACCGTTTGCACATGTGTCTACATGTGTGTGGATTGCATGTCAGTGTGGGAGTGAATCTTGCGCGCGTTCACCGATATACTGTATGTTTGGGTAAGTTTTCCAACAATTGTTTGTGTGTGTGTGTGTGTACGTGAGTCTTAAGTATTTAGTGTATGTGTGTGTGTGTGTGTGTGTGTGTGTGTAGGTATGTGTGTGTGTGATGATATCAACCAGAGGCCTGTGGCGGTGGTATTATATGACACAAGACGGTATCTTTCTCTGCATGGTTTAACATGAATAATGCAGCATGCGTCACAGTCTGAAAATAGTATGGAGGATACACATGTACACACACACACACACACACACACACACACACACACACACACACACTGCTATAAACATATGTCTTTTTTAAACAGGCTAATCTGACAGTGGCAGTCACAGCCAGTCGCCCACTCAACACAAGGGGCTCAGAAAGCAAATACAGCCAAGAGAGGGGTGTGTTTGTGTATGTGTGTGTGTGTGTGTGTGTGTGTGTCTTTTAATCTAGCAGCAGACAAAAGAGATTCAAACAACAGATTGTGTGAAAATTCCACATCCAAATCCTGAAGAAAACAGCCGCTATTTTTATTTATTGATATGTTCCCTCCTCGCGCTCAGCCGTGGAAGGAGCCGCGTGCTGACAATCACAGCTGAGAGAAATCGAGTCGAACAAAAGTTGTTGGTATTTCTTTTGTCACCGGCTCCTCTTTTGAAGATTATCTTTAAACCGTCTCTGCTTTGTGGAGTGATACGGAGAGGACAGAGGGGATGACATAAGATATAATAAGATGAAACTTTGTTAATCCTCGTGGGTGGAAACCGAGCCGCGGCGGCAGCATATTTCAGAGGAAATTCCAAAGGAGTTTTGTATATAAAAAGAATAGAGCAAAAAATGGCTGTCATCTAAACGCAGTAAAACTGTCAATTTCACCACTGAGTCTGACGGAGCAAGAAATGAGGGGTCATACGCTCGCAGAGGTTGTAGACAAACCAACAGTTTAGCCAGATAATGTAGCGGTTCGTCGGGTCAGACGATATATCTGAGGGGTCCAGACTTGCCTCTGATCTCTGCTTTTATGTGTGAATTACTGAATAATTTAAGGTTTTCAGTTTTTTTTTTAAAATATTCAAATAAAAAAAGGAAAAAAGGCGAGTAGCGAGTAGACATACTGTAGCTTTGTTTTACATGGTCAGGGGCTAAAAAGATAGTACAAATGGTAAAACCATAAGAAAAGGCACCCAAAATAATCCCTCACTGCCCATTTTACTGTTCACATATGTGTTTTCTTCCACATAAGTTTTGCTAACTTTAGGCTTGTTTAAAACCTGTAATGATCATCTAGCTTTTTGCGATTCTTGCTTCCTAGTTTTGTTTGTTTGCTGATGTTGACGGCTTAAACTACTAAAATATGTCTCAAGTGCTAATAAACAGAATTATCCTTTAAATAGTCATCGCTGCAGCTGTTTCAGGATGTGTGATACAGCAGCTGCAACACTGTCTAATGAGTTCATAGTCAAACATTGTGTTTTCAGTGTGCATTGCTCCTTGGATCTATGGGGAATTTAATTAATGAGGATGCTGTGGATTCATAGGAGGAAGAGCGGGTAGGTCATGCCTGGGAGTTTCACAGATTGCAAGTTCAACATGGAGAGCACATACTTTATCTGAAACATCCTTGCCATCGCTAACATGTTGTCTTTTTTTATATTTTGTCTGTATTCATCTCTTTAACCACTCTTCCTGAAAGAGTAACTGTTTCACCCTTGAATATTGATTGTGTTTGTTCATGGTCGGTAATTACAGCGACATTATGGATCGGTGAGCCCCTGAGACTTTTGATCACCTCTTAAACCACCTTGAGGCAAACCTTGGCTACAGCTACAATCTCATCTTTGCACTGGAAAACCTAATAACACATATAGATACCAGACCTGTAAGTTAACTCTATCAATTGCAGGCACTAATAAAAACTGAACTCTTTTTTTTTTTTAATAGAAAAGAGGTGATAGCTGCCTTCACATCAGTGCTATCGCTAATGGATTGTGTGTGTGTGTGTGTGTGTGTGTGTCTTTTGTCTGCGCCGTTCCCAGGAAGTCCTCACTGTCGTACAATGAAGTGAAAGGCGCCTTTCACCCAGTGACACCCGCATGCTGTGTGTCGGAAGCCAAAAATGAAATTCAATTCATAAATTGATAAGTGGTGGCTGTCCCCCGTTGAGCGCAAATGGAATGACTTTGCCTCAGGGAATTTAGGAAACACTGCTATTATGCACACACACACACATACACACACACTGGAGTCTCTCCCCTTCATTCAATCAGCTTCAGTTCCACTTGATTCCGCTTGAGGCTTTCAAACACACACACTCACACACTCACACACACTCACACACACACACCCTCTTGTTTCCTTTGAGGAGACAACTTATTATCTGTGTCTCCGCTGGTGGTTTTTATGAAGTTGTGTGTTCCAAGGCCAAGGTCAGACGCAGAAGTCTTTCCCACGCTCCTTCCCACACTGTCTCACATATGTCCAGCTGTGCTCGAGCTGCCGCTTGAGCTGTGTGTTCACCATAACTCAAGGTTTAGGATGTCAGTAAAGTGCATCTTACATATGCGTATATGTGTGGATAGACGTATGCATGCACATGTATGAGGAAGAGCAGCCGTGGTCGAGCCTTCCCAATTGCTTCCATAATTCAGCCTCCTCTCCTCTCCTCTCCTCTCCTCTCCTCTCCTCTCCTCTCCTCTCCTCTCCTCTCCTCTTCTCTCCTCTCCTCTCCTCTCCTCTGCCTATGTGATATATTCATCTGCCTGTGTATTACCGCCGCCGTGATTGCTTCCCCGGGGATGTCTCTCTCTGTTGTTTCTGGTGGATTTCTGCACCATACATTGTGTGACATGAACATCCCAACTCCCAGGAGGCACTTAGTTAGACTGTAGTCTGCACAGTACATAGATGTATGAATCTTTCTTTCATGTGTACACGGCATGTCTTCAAACAGAGCGCACACATGCCCATGCAAGTAAAATCACACACTTTACTGTTAAGCAAATTAGCAAGAGCAAATGTTTGCTCAAACCCTTGGAACATACAGTGGACTGCGGCTTTTTACGCACTTACAGGCTTTTTTTGTTGTTTTTTTTACAATTGTTCACGTGCATTTCTCTATACTGAGTTCATTTTTTTCTCAACACAGTCGGCACAATGTAGAATAAACATTGTGCCGACTGCGTGGATAATTTTTGATTGCTTTGACACAAAATGCATTCAATGCATACATTTCATGCACTCTTTTCACACTCAAACACAACCACCACCAAAACGCTGCGTGTTTACAGTCCATTTTGCATGTTTACATACTATTTTAAAAGCTGTAAAAGCACATGTTCTATAAAAAGAGACTGCAATTTGCTGCACTCTGCTACATCTAAAAAAAAAGGAGATGATAATGCATGAACTCCGAATTGGGACATACAACACTCAGCGCCTCATTTCATTCCTTGATGACCTCTGTGAAAGACTTGGAGAGGGGTCAGATGAGGTGAATCCAGAACATGTTGTAAACGTGTGGGATAACGAGTTTCACTATTCTCATCCCGGGATGTTGTCACTTTTCCTTCTGCCTCACCCTCCATTCCTCAACCCCACAGAGGAACTCTTCTCCTCATGGAGGTGGAAAGTTTATGACCACCAGTCACATGATCACAAACTGTTTATAGTAGTTTATAGTACGGTATACACAGATGTGTGTTTTGCATAACTGGAATTACTCTAGCTTCATTTTGTGCACTCTCCAAAAACACAGCATTTCAGATGTGAGATTAACTGTTGTGTCGAACCGCATTTTTGGTAAAGAGAGCTATGTGTAACATTCTGAAAAAGTGAACTGAGTATAGAGAAATATGTGTCAAACAGTATAACCAATGTCTACATGATCTGTGGTCTCTTCTGGATGCAATGAATGCTGGACTCCAGGACATATCTGCAGGAAATGTATTGCCAGGGATGTATCTGGCATGCAAAATGATTCTTCTCTAGGTGTATTGCAACAGAGGATATGAGATGTGATATGAACTTAGCAATACTATTGGTTGGTGGTGTTTTTAGGTCATTTTGTTATGAGTTTTCTTGTTGGGAGACAAATGTTATAGCACAAGAGCTGATCCTGAGACGTATATGAAGTGTTTTGGTTGTATTAGTGCATTTCAGATGTTGGATTGACTGTTGTGCTGAGAAATGTGAGAAGCCATTTAAAAAAAAAAAAAAAGCCATACTAGAACAAACTGTTTTTCAGGCGCAGGAACATCCTCTGAATTACAAATTAATTTGGCATTTAAGCTTCACAAGGATGACAACAGCTGCATCAACATACAATTAAGAGGATATGCTGTGCTTTTTATTCAGACGCCAATTCAGACGCGATTGCGACGGATTTGCTATTATCCTCAAGGTCAGGCAGAGTTTGGGCTATAGTCCTGTCCTAATCCTGCAGACTGTTTGATGGAATAATGACAGGAGAAACAGCAGAGAGGAGAAACTGTGTGAAGGAGACATTGCGAGAAAAGAAATAGAAGCTGCATAGAATAGAAGAGAAAAAGGCGAAGCAACAGAGTAAAAGAGAAGGGATTTAATAAGAGTCCGGGGGTCAGAAATAAAGACGACAGGACAATGACACAGAAGGAGAAAGACAGAAGGATAAAGGCACAAGAGAAAGATAAAAAAAAAGGCGAAAAAGCTAAAAAAGACAAAGCGAGCAGGAGAGACCGTGGCATCCTCTAGACTATAATGATGTGGCGTTGATTTCTTTCATGGAGGCATTATGCATTAAGAGGGGGATGATAATGAAGCCACAGAGCACACTGAACAGCAAGTAGGAAAACTCATTAGGACATGAGTGGGTCTCCATTTTGTGCCGACTTGCGCGTGCCAGCACTCCTTGTTTGTGACTGAGCGCGCCTCGTGTGTTGCATTGCTTCACTCCAAATCGTCTGCAGCAGGGAAATATCACGGTCGCCACAGACGCGCAGGACACGATCATCCAACCTCAACTAACGAAGGCAGACTTAATGAGCAAATGGTTAATGAAGGGAGACTTAATTGTCCTTCTGAAATTATTTATTACTTTCATTTGTTGAGTGTTGCCTGGAGATGATTCATTTACAAGAGCCATATGTAATGTGTGAATGCCGACTTAATTGGATTTGTTAGCAGCTGTGTAGTGCAAATCCTTTGAACCGGGTATGAAAATAACAAGCAGGACACATAAAATAGCAACAGTAACCAGTTTTTACAGGTATTAACCGGTAAAATATGTGAACGTAAAGCTGAACATTACTTCAGTATAACTGATCTTCCTGCAGCAGGAAACTCTTGGGTGCATGATATATAAGATAAAAAAGTGTAAATTGGTCTAAATTGATCTGCTTCTTTGAAAGATTTGGGATATTTACCAGAGAAAAAGTGTAAAAACCAAAAATGATAAACCTCAAGTTCAAAATCTACCACACATTCACACATGCGGTCGCAACATACATACACACATACGTTATGTGATGTGATAGGAATTCAATTTAAAGTTTAATCGAGTTCTCTGATGAGAAACATGAGGTCATTACAATGGTGTTTAATGAAACTGCTGACTGTACGTGTTAATGTGTAGATTTATTTGTGCCCACTTGACCATGAATGTGTGCGTACTTGGAAGAGAGGCTTGTCCTGAAATGCATTAATTGAATGAACGTATGTGTGTTTGAGAGAGATGGAGAGAGTAAAAAAGAAATAGAGGCCGGTGTGAGCATTATCTGCTCGTGTGTATGTGTGTGTATGAAGAGGAGGAGAGCATTGTATAGAGTACATTACTGTAAAGTGGAATGAGATTCTATCTCACCGCTTCCTTTCATCAGGTTTGTGCCTGAATGGAAGCCCCCAGATAAGGGACAAGTGAAGCCAATACACACAGGTAACGGTTTCACACATCACATCACAGCTGGACAGTGCAGACCTTTTCCTATAGCAGAAACTTGCAGGTGTAACTAATAATGTTAAATGATGACTCTGTCACACAAATGTCATGTTATACTTTATAGGTCAAACACAAGTGTGACTGATGACATTTTTAATGGGTGCATGGCACACCCTAATGGTTACTTACAAGTCAAAATGTCCACTGTAAGACAGACTGGTTCCTCCCTGTTTACTTGATCCACCCTAAATATTAAGGAGCAGTTGGCAGCCACAGTTCACCGCCTGGGGGTTCAACTCCAGGCAGGAGTACTCCTAATACCTAACATGCATGTTTTCTTTGGAGTGGAAGAAAAACCCATGTGAACACAAGCATAACTCTACACATAAAGGGCTGCACTAAGCCCTGGGGGGGCTTTGGGTTTTTCTGTGAGTTGCCAATGCTTCCACTGAGCCAACACCCTTTGGTAATTTAGGTAGCTTTGCCAGGAAGCCGTGTGAGTGGAGCCAGCACACACAATACCAGAACCCAGACTTTATTAGTGCTATTAGTCACACCTCGGTTTGGCGAGACACAATGTCCCCCATATGATAAAGTGTGAAAACATATATTGCCTGCAGAAGGAACAGTATAAAAAATGTAGACTTTTGTGTAGAGTTATGGACTGCAAAAAAAGGAAAAAAAACATCCATGATATTTGTCAGTACCTTCCATTTGTGTGCTGCTTATATGTCATAATCTTAACGCTACACTTGCATGTATATTAAGGACTTAATCACGGTGCAGACAGTGCACCTGGGTCTGTGAAAGGATACGTGGTTCAAACACCAGGATGAGACTTGGCTCGTCATTACAACACGAATTTCTGTTGTAACTTTGGCTCCCTGATGAAATGTTTTCAGCACGCATGATTTCACCACTTCACTTCGGAAGACAGTGTGTCTGCGTTGGGATGATGCCGCTGTAATGGATTCTCTCATTTGAAATAAATGAGCTCGACAAGGAAAGAAAATGAGATTGAGGGAAGACTCGCAGGGTGGAAACCGCTTTCTAGAACTGAGGAGTTTCATTCCAAATATGAGAAATTCACCACTGCGACGCCTGTTGTTAGTAAACGGTTGCTGCCCTGTGAATAAAGCTCATTGCAGGCTTTATTGAACTTATGTATTCAAGGGAACTGTGACAATTGTGGCACTTAAAATGACGTTCTCTCACAGGAAGCAAAGACTCTGTCAATGAATAAAAACATAGCTATCACAGCTATTTTTATTTTAACATTCATTCAGTTATTATTCTTCACTTTTTATCGAGATTCCTCAAATGGTGACGCTGATTGAGAAGTTAGTATTACACCATCAAATGAGGTCAATGTCAATGCTTTATTCAAAACTGTGGACGGACAGCTAACTGGAAAATAAACATATGAGTGAACTGTGAAGCCAATCTGGCCTCAAAATGCACAAAAATAAAGTCAACACCATTTAAATGTAAAAGAAAAAAAATAGCTAATGTTAGTTTTCCTGTTACTTTGTTGTTGTTGGACCAGTTTTAGTTGGCAGCTACAGAAGTCTGTCGAGGGACATACAAGATTACCACAACATTAACTGCGGGTCGCTGCTGGATATTGTTGGATATGAACCATTTCACGTCAATGAGAGGAAGGATATGGGCTTCGACGTCAAATACAACCCCCCCGTCTGTCTGCATCTATGTCTTTGCTTGCTGGTTTCTGTCATGATGGTTAAATGTCTCTTCATAGCTGTGTGGCTGCTGCTGTTAAAGGCGTTATACATACAGTACTTGGATTGAAACTGTGTGGAGTCTACATAGACAGTTTCAGAGACAGCAGTTTTGCATTTCTACAGCAGTTCAGTCACCTGTTTATGTGTGCATAAGGTCTGCTACACGCTTGTAAGAATTTCTGTAGTCTTGTGATGTTTTCAAGCTGAGTTGTACAAACAGTCATTAGCTTAAATTAATTACTAAAATGCTGGAGCTGCTGAAGCTTATTGAAACGAGTGTTTAAGTCATGTATTTTATACACGTATTATGTAGGGCTGCGACAAATGATTATTTTCATGATCAATTCATCTGCTAGTTGATTTCTAAACAATTTCTTGAAGACCAAACTTTTGTCTGACTTACATTCCTAAACTCAAGGAAGTCAATCAACATGTCCTCATGATAAACAAGCTGGAATTAAGCTTGGAAAATGATAAATTGATTAACTTATTGCCTAAAAATTACTTGTTTCAGCTCTACTTTACATGCATTAATACTTTCTAAATCAAATTTGTGATTGTTTTTTAGTATTTAATTCTGATCTGTACCTGTGTTGGTGTAAAGGCTTTGTAGTACAGGATATTTTTGTATGCTAAAGGTTAGACACAGTCATGCATTTTTTCAGGGATTTTTTTAATCAGTCGTCTAAATGTCATCCTTCAGGTTACTAATTGAGTGTTATGAACGTTGGAGTATTCCTCTGCAGTGAAATGGTATTACAAACCCGAATTTGCTGGTAAAATGACCCTTTGTCCTACTTAATGCCTTATTTCTGTGACTTGGCTGTTGAACCATGCCACGGCTAAAATGAGCACTTAGTTTCAGTAAGTTAACCGGTCCTGCTAAAACAACCGCTGGCCCCAGTCTGACCCCTGTGGTTTAAATTACACCAGAACCGCCACTGGAAGGGAATCCAATAATAAAACACAGCTGGTGAGATGTATGTGGCTAACAAGTGTGTGACTATCAGTCTACATGTGTGTTTCCTGTATTTTGGCTCTATTTTGTTACATTTGACCGTCAGAGAATGACAGTGAGACACCAACTCACGATTATGTCACGCTGTAAGTAAGGAGTGTGTGTCGTATTTGCACAGTGAGAGCGCTGTGTGTTACATGTGGCAAAACTATTTGGGTCATCTTTCAGTCCCGTTAGAACAGCCTTAACAGATACACACTCCACAGGTGTGAAATTTGGTGTTTGAAACAGGAAAAAGAGGTTCGGTTGAATCTATTATCAACAGTCCAGGAGTATTGACTCACTACTGTGTCTGCTAGATGTGTCTGTTAGTAAAAAAAAAAAAAAAAAAATGTTCTTGTTGTTTGTTACAGCATTTGTTAGGACTCTGTGCTGTAGAGCTGCTTCTTGATTTGCTTCTACTCTTACAAATAATCGGATTGGTTCCTCGCTGGTGTCACTGTTATTGATCTGTGCGGTTGCTAAATGATCTTATTGCTTTGTGTACGAAGGATGGGTTGCCACTGTAAGTGACAGAATGAGCACTTTGGTGATAAGTTCAGCACTGTACTGTGGAGCGACACGGGTGGGGACCATGTTCATTATTAAAGTTCAAACTCTCTTAGCTGTTAAGTAGGTTTTGATACATTTTAAAAGGGAATATATAGAGATTTAAATGCAGTGTAATCTGTATCACAGTGTAAAACTAAAGAATACAGCATGAGGTCTTTAAAATTGAATGACACATGGATTACTTCTCAAGTCTGTTACTGGCACATGGGGAGGGGGGGGAATGCATTTGAATTCATTTTTAATATTTAGAATTGAGGGGGAAAAAAAGCACCTCATTAAATCTGATTTATCTTTCAAGCAGCATTTCCAATGTCGAGGCTGGGGACGACTTAGGGAAGTTAAAACAAGATTTGAAAACATATTCCAATAATAAAGTAGCAGGATGAGCGAAAGTAGGACAGATAAGAAGAGGAATTGAGACTCGGGGGTGGCTAAAAGAGCAGGAAGACAGGCAGTAAAGATGACCAGACAGAAAGACGGAGTGCAGTAAAGACCATAGATAAAGAGAGGGGGAGGCAGTAAAACAGTAATTGTCAGAGTAAAAGAGTTCAGTAGAAGAGCAGCGGGAGACTCGAGGGAGAAAGACGGGTTGCAGGAGGGTGTTTTTACATCTTGCAGCGATGTTACATTAGATCAGAGAGAACAGGTGGGAGGAAGGAGGAAAAAGAGGTTAAGTGTTTGGCGTTTCCACATCCCTGCTTTCCTGCTCTTGGCGTGCCTCAATCTATCTTTCTTCTTGTGATGCTTTCTTCTTCTCTTGCTCGCCATCTCCTGTAGCCTTTTCTGACCATGTTAATAGCAGCGGCATATTATTTATGAAAGACAGGCGAGAAGACACGGAAAGAACATTAGCAGAAAGCCAGGGTCTCCCTGCGAGAAAAAAAAAACAACAATATCTTGTGAGGGGGCATTGACAGGATGCGTGTACGCCTGGGTGTGTGTGCGTATCAGTGTTCGTGTTTTAAAATAGATGTCCTCCTTTGGAGATTTATATAGAACATGACATATGCTGGATATGACAATTTTTCCCTTTCTCATTCTCTCTTTCTCTCTCTCACACACAGTATTTCTACCCCCTCTATCTGTTTGTCTATTCAAATAGCTGTGATTGACACCATTGATTTATTGATTGACAGAGAATGAAATTGGAAATGGGAGCTTATTTATGGGATAATGGCGTTTTTTATGTTGTCTGTGTTTTATTTCTGTGTGAAATTTGTTTACACAGGGTTGGACGTATGTGTGTTTGTGTGTATGAGAGAGAGAGAGAGAGAGAGGGGGGATGAAGGGGTGGGGGGACAGAGAGAGAGAGAGTGCATTACTCGCAGGGTTTTGCCAATTACCCCCCTAAGCTTGAGGTCAAGGAGGAGAGAGACAGAAAAAAAAATTCTTTCTTATTTTCCCTTAATCCATATTCATTGCCTGCCAGGAATAGTCTCCCTTTCTCTCCTTCACTCTCTCCTCTCCTCTCCTCTCCTCTCCTCTCCTCTCCTCTCCTCTCCTCTCGAGCTGTTTTGTGATTTAGAAGTGTGGAGAGGTCACACAGAAGAAAGATGGAGGGGATGATTTTCATGAACTCCAACAAAGAGGACTGAACTGGAGCCAGAAAGTGTGAAAATAGCCATTAGCTGAGTTTGGACAATGAGGACACGTGTCGTGGTTTGTAAAACCAATGTGAAACATTTTGTGGGTGCTGATATGAACTCTCTGCAGGACATTATACTGCATTAACTGCCTTTTAGGACCGCACATCATGGAGAATATATTGTTGCATTATGATTAGCTAATTAATGTTATATTCTGGGACATTTAATTCAGTTTTTCTTGACGTGATTGGATAAGAAAGATACCAGTTTACATATATCACTGTAAGTTAATGTGGGTAATAAATAAATACTGAGAAGATGATTCTTAACAGTCCGTGAGAACGATGCTGCAAATTGTAGTCTGGTTGTGTAATTCACAATAGAACGGTAACGGTAACTCCGACCTTAGCTGGAGATCTCACCGAACCAACTGAAGTGAATGGGAAGTTAACCATACCTATACTTTGTTTGTTCTTTATTTCCTCCCTTTTCCCACCTTTTTCCCCTTCCCCCCTCTCTTCTCATCCTCCCTGGCTTTTACTCTTTCGCCCCGGCTACTTCATCTCACCACCCATCCTCCCTCTTCCTTCCCCCTTTCCCATCCCTCTCTCTGCCCTCGCTGCCCTAGCCAGTGGCGCTTCTTTTCCGAGGTAAGGCAGCACTAAACGGCCTCGGCGCAGCGTCCCCATGTATTTTTAATGGCCACGCCCGTCATGCTGGAATCTCAGCTTGAATTATGTATAGAGGATGAGTGAGAGAAAAGAGTGAGGGAAGGGAGGACACAGGGAAGAGAGGGATGAGTGATAGAGGGAGTAAGAGAGAAAGGAAAGACGGGGATAAAAGGGGGGGAGGGAGATCAGTGAGGACAAAAAACACGCCGGGAGAGCGAAAGAGATGGGATGAGTGAGTGATGCGCAGAGAGAGAGAGATAGAGATGTGTATTTTGGAATAATCACATCCCTGACAGAAGAGAGGAGAGCGCGACCTCTCACCTCCCTCCATCAAACCCTCATTTTATCTCTTCCACCCCTGGATCCAACTTCACCTCCACAGCCCGCATCCCTTCATCTCCCTCTCTTTCTCTCCAGGGTTCCTTTTCTTCTCTGTCTCGCTATTTCATCACCTCTTCCCCCCTCCCTCTGTCGCTATCTCTCTCTTTCACACCCTCCCGCTCTATCTCTTCTCCACCAAACTTATTACTCCTCTTAGTCCTCAACCCTCTGTCTTTTTTTCTTCTCTTTTACTTTTTCACCCTTTTCATCTCCCTGCCTCTCTCTCTCTCTCTCTCTCTCTCTGTCCTCTACCCCAAATTATTTTTGTGTGTGTGAAGCCGCGGTAATGGAGCGCTTGAGGGAAGGTGGGGGTGAACAGAAAGGGGAGAAAAGTGAATGGAACTAAAAGAGAGAGGGAGTAAAAGGCAGGCAGAGATGGATAAAGTGAAGTACAGGTGTGGCAAGGACCTTAAAGTATTGATTAGCATCGTTCACTCTTCCTTTCATTTGCACATTTCTTTCTTAGTACTGGACATTGGAGGGTGGGGGGGACATGCACACTATTAGTTAATGGAGCGGATCTGTGACTCAGCTATTCCTCTCCTTTATTACTGTCTCTCCCTCTCTTTATTTAAAATAGCTGAAACCTTCTGTGTGTATGTGTGTTTATTCAGAGCGTCTTGTGTACAGTAAAGGATGCGCATCCAGTGAAAAGGCCAGTTTTGTCATTAGTGAATCCAACAGAAGCCATTACAGTCCAAACCGTTTGTCTTCCTGCCTCTACAGTCGGAGGGAAGGTCAGCTGTAGTGCTTATAGGTGGTGCATATAAGTGTGCAGTGCAGTCAGTTACACAGTGCTATTATTTTATGTGCATTCATATTATTTTTATTAGGACAATATACTGTTATATGGTCCAGAGCTATATCATTGGTAGTAAATGTTTAAAAAGGAATAGATTAAACAATTCAGTCATTATCTGCTCATTTCAAGTATGTAGAAGAACCCAACACCTGCACTTCCATCACAGCCCTCTCCTGCACTATTATGTTTAATGAGGCTATCTTGATACAACCCGCCCCCCAAAAAGAAGCCTAAAATCAGATTTTTACAAACATTTCATGTAGCAAAATCAAAGTGTTGCAGTCTGGGGTCCAAAAATTCACATATTATTCCCTCACTGACCATTCATACTATGTACAACAGTACTATAGATAAAGAAAGAGCCAAATTTTAGTTGGGGGATTAATTATTCTTTTTATGGAACTGACAGCCCTCCCTTTTTTTTTCTTTTTTTTTAATTAAAAAAAAAGGTGCATTCTGTAATTTTTCAACAAGTTCATCCTAAATTAGATTCATACATAATTGAGGAGTTTCAAAATTTAGCCCTGGCAAACATTAATGATGTAAACAAACCTTGTAAAGCATCAGAAAACATTAATAACTTAAGATTTGGTTGGTAGGTAGTTGTCTAAAGGCCTCCCACTCCTACACAGGTGTTTTCAGTTAGTTTTTCGGTCAGGTTTAATTGGGAGTCATACTGGAAATAGACATGTGTTACTAATAATGTTAACAACATCGTTTTCATTAATTGTCCCAGTAAGCTATGTCAGTGAGCCAGCATGTAATGTACCAGGATCCTGGAACTGGCTTATCTAAATGTAACGCAGTTGTTCCTGATGTTATTTTTTTTATTTATTTATGGCTTTATTTATTCTACCTGTGCTATTTATGATGCTGTGAAAAAGGTTAAGTGCATCTGTTGGCTGTGTCTTAAATCATATATGGCTTGTAAAAATGAATTTGACACTACCTAACTCATTATGTACAGTGCATGATGGTAGTTGACTCCCAGATAATCGATTGTACACTACCAGTCAGTTGAGTCCACTATATAGGATGTCATAATTCTCACTAGGCATTCAAACAACACTACAGTATAAAATGGCCAACAGATTATATTGGACTGTATAATGAATGGTGAACAAATGTCTTGCTGTTTCATGTGATAATTTTTTCAGTAGAGCCCCCCGGTGTTTAGAGAAAACTGCTACGGACAAAAAAGCCTCTGTGTGAGCTTGTAGTGCTAGCATAAGCAAAGCTTTAGGAAAGTATTAATCAGCTACAGTCCGTACACAGTGTCCTGAGAGGAGGTCTAATCAGGAGGATTAAGTGAAAACACCTGTAGGGAGGAACCATGGACGTGTAGGATTAGGATTAGGTTAGGGTAGAGGTATCCAACCCCTGGGCCTTGGCACATTTGGTGGTATTTGGCAAAAAGAGATGAGTAATAAATGTGTATCTTTATAAGTTATTATAGGCTATTTCTGTGGTAATTAACTTGAATTTGGTACAGTCTGTGTTGCCGTTTTCATCATCCCTCCCTGTCACATCCCCAACAACAGTATAGGCCACTGATTTGGAATTAGTCATAAGTCCTTTCAGTGTTCAGCAGTACATAAAATCTATGTGAGGACAGTAACTCAGTATTACTAAAAAGTATTTAATTTAGTAAGTAACCCAAATGAAATACTGAGCAAATAAATGTAAGTTTCTGTTTAAGTTTTTATGCTTGCCTGCTCTCTCTTCCTTGTGTGCTTTTTTTCCCTCTCTCTGTCATTTTCTAACTCGGTATCAGGGGCTACAACAAAATTGTCAATATAGAAATGGATGATGAACAGATGAAAGAAAAGCCTTATAATGCAGGTAGCATTAGTTTCTTAACAAGCCTATTAGTAATGGATGTCGTAGTAATGGTAATACTAGAAGTAGTAGGCATAGAAGTAGTTATTCTTTGAAGTCAGCAAAGTTTTCACCACTGTCAGTCTGTCTGTCAGTCAGATGTGAGTCACAGTGAATCACAAACACTCTCTCAGCCTGACTTCCTGTTGACTTCTCTCCAGCTCTGATGTGGCTCTGAGAGCTGAAGATAGACTTTGAGGGGTTACACGATGAGGAAAAACCTCGAGGCTTTGGTATTTTGGTATATTTTTGATATTTCAGCACGCCGTCCATGATAATTAGGATGACATTTAGAAAAGCGTTGATATGTTCTGGTCTGTCAGGAAGCACCAAGAGGAACATGTGGAAACAAAAACTGTTTCCAATGTCTTCCAGTCATTCCAGTAAAGTCCATTTTCTGGGCTGACCTTATACTTTTTATGGTTTGTGGAACTGGTGATGAATCATTATCTTTTCTGCAGTATTTTTACATTACAAAATATTAAGAGCTTGTCAACTCATTAAATTACCTCATGCAGTCTTAACCTGTCTGTAGGGAAACATTAGCAAAACTAACAAACAACTCCGTCTGCTGCAGCGTGTTGATTTGTTTTCTTAGTTGGATAAATGAGCCAATATCCAAGCCAGAGATACAAAGTACAAGCAGCCATCCCTAGTGTCAACGACTGATGTGGAGAATCTCACAACAGTGACTGCGAATCGAATTTTAAAAAATTACAGTGTCAGGAGCGCGCTGAGCGGCTTCATATGACCTCGCGTAATTAATTACAATCTGTACTATTAGTTTCACACCGGGCGGTGTGAGAAGAGGAGGTAAACTGATGAGTAAAGCAGAGGTGGAGAGAAAAGAGGAGAGGAGGCAAAATGAGACGCAGATCAATTGCAGTATGAATGCAGGAAGATGCACACACATGTGGGATAATAGACAGAAAACTTTAAAGAAGGACAGATATCAAAGAAAAAAACGCACACACAAGCAGAGAATACACACAACAGTTACCAGATATCAGTTCTTAGATATAAATATCTTTGATAGGATATCTACTGTGTCACATTAAGTTCACTCTGGTGTTTCTATTTGTAATTATTTATAGTTTATTGCACTTCTTTTCAGGATAGCTTCGTCCCAGCTGCAAGACTGTCAATCACAATACAACAAAGACAACATAATATGATGTCATTGCAAAAACCATAAGGTTTGCTCAGGCCCAGGAAAAAATACATAAAAGACCAGTTTGGAAATTCTGCTGTAAAACAGTGAGACTTCTAATTTAGGTGACGCTTTTGTTATTTGCATGTGTACACAAGGAGGCCGGACTGGTGTTTGTGAACACACCAACGATCACACCTGTTAATAACACACAGTTATCACACCTGTTAATAACCTGTTGGCATCGTCCAGAGTTACTGGGAGGTTCAATTACTTTTGTGAGACCTGTGATTAAATGTGTGGCGTAAAAGAGAACATTTACACTAGGACGATTAAATCTGTCGAGCGATGATCCTTTTGATTTTGATATTATGGGACATCGTGTCCTTTCAAACCACATGCTACCAGCTGCTCTGAAAATTTGGACTGGTGACATTTTGATCACAGGCTTGCTCTTCAAACCACGAAGGTGCTGATGCCCCACAGTCGCCCGGTGTTAAATAGGAGTGTTTCCTGGTGTGATTGTTTGTTTCAAATCCCTCTATGCTTTAGCCTCTCCTTTAGTCAGGGTTAACCTTCAAAGAGCATCCTTAACAGCAACGACTCCCTGCTGAACACCTGTGTTCTCTCTTTTTTAAACACACACACAGAGCCTGAAATTTAAACCTTTTACACCTGCCCAGGTGTCTGTAAGGCTATTTATTTCTTAATAAACACCCTTTTTCTTTAAATGACTTTTTGTGCTCTACCTACCTCTAGAGACATATTGTTTAAAAGTCCAGAAAATGATGATTAAATAGCTCCAAACTTCTTGTGCAGCATAACTGTGTTATAAAGTGTGTCATAAGTGTTCTGACACTAAACAACATGTTGAATATTTACTTCACCAGCTTTTGAATTTTACCCAGACACAAGTCCCTCCTACCAGAAATGTGCTGGTAGAGTGCTGCTATTTGCACACACTCCTTGTAAGCTTTTACTTCAACGCCTTGAAGTCCAAAACACAGATTGCCATGTCATCAACTACTAGTGCTGTACCCGACTCAGAATTTTGCCAGTCAAATCAGATTTTGCTTTTCAATACAAAGATTCGACTATTTGTTCCTTTTTTTCATATCTGGCAATCAGAAAATCCATTGGCATGAGTTTCAGTGATGATTTCAACCACATTAACATAGTCAAATGCAACAGAGTCATGGGAACATATTTTTGAGCGTTTAAAAATCAATGAAAGACAGCTGTATATGATGCAAGATTTGAATTGTGGCCTATTTGAATTGCGGACATATAATGTTGGGCTACCATATGGAATTGTTGGAATAATGAGACAGGCAACACACATGTATTTCTGTTTAAATCAAGCTCTTATAGCCATTAAAAAAAAATCACTTTAAACATTAAGAACAATGTGTAAGTGAATAAACAAATGAAACAGTTTAATATAAATTCTGACATCTCTTCAACGTAATAGGCCCACTTCTTTATTTTTCTTTAAACATAAAAACTAATAAATAAATCGAAACAAGAATAAATTAACAAATGAAATAATTTATGATTAGAATCATTTTTAGATGAAAATTAAAACAGTAGGCCCGAAAATTTTCAATAAATTCATGCATCGTACACTTTGAAATCATAGCTTCTCGTCTTCAACAGGATAGGCTTATACTGTATTTCTCTTTAAACATAAAATAAATACATATTTAGTTTAAATGAATAAATAAACAAATTAAACACTTGCAATTTAAGATTTAACTGACATAAAACAAAAACAATTAAAGCTGCCTCCATGCACGTCCGGCCACGACGCAATCGAAGGCCTTCTGTCACGGGCATGTAGATGTCTTCAGACCCGGGCTGTTTTCAGACAATGCAAGGAGATAAACAACCTCCGGGGCTGCAAAATTAAGCCAATGCGGAAGTGCCAAAAACCTGCATTCTATCTAAAGACCGGCAGGGGGCGACTCCACTGGCTGCAAAAAGAAGTCCGATTCCATGGAAGTCTATGAGAAAATGACCCTACTTCTCTCTTGATTTATTACTTCAGTAAACTGTTTCCTAATGGGTTTATGGTCTCAATTGCCAGTTTCAAGTCTTCTTCAATACAGCATGATGTTCATTTTGTAAATTATGGCCCTATTTAGAGTAAAATAGACAATAAAGCGGCGTATGCTTTAGGGCGTGGCTACGTTGTGATTGATAAGTCGCAACCACGGCGACAGCGTTGGTTACGTAACATAACCATTGCGTGTAGCTGCTGCTAGTTTAGTGTGTTTTCAGTTCACTTAAGGTAATTGTAACATTGTGGTCGCCTAAATAAGTCTTGTTCAGCGTTTGGTTGTAATAAAAGACCCATTAATGAATCGGATGATCAGTTTTTCCGGCGAGTACATTTTGTTTTAACGGTTTTAGGCCTGTTTTTCCGCTAGCGAAAATTAGCATTAGCATTAGCACTAGCAATATCACCATCACTATCACTGTTAACCATGGGTTGTAAATGCACCGTGCTAACCAAGCTAACAGCTAGCGCTATGGTCAGCTCCGCCCTCTCGTTCAAATATGGTCACTTCTGGCTCAAAAACTCAAACATGGCGACAGCCAAATCCAAGATGGCGATGGTCACATCGCTAAACTCAAAGAAGGATTTCTGCTGTCCAGGCATGGATGTATCCAGGATGGACCGGCGGCGGGACTACGGTGGCGTGCTGCTACTCTGAAGTTAGCCCCTCTCGTCAACAATAGAAATTTAACAACATAACTTAAATGAAACAAACGGGAGAGTTAGCTTGTTTGTCATCGTTGCTAATAATATCAGACTGGTTAACATACAAACAAGATGACTAATAGCCACAAATGCAGCGGGACGTTATGACGTGGATACTTCATCTCCATGAAAGAAAGAAGACATCAGATAACGTGAGTCAGATACACCCTCTCTCTCTCTGTCTGGTCGCTAATTTCTTCTCTGATGGTGAAATGTTTCACTGTGGCTTGTTATCTCCTTAACAAGAATGCAGCAGAGATCATATAATGTGCTGTAATTAATTTGCTGGACACTGAAGATGTTGAAGAGTTAACGTTACAATGAGCTGTCTGGACTCAAGCAAAGAGTCTGATTCATTTGGAATTGATCCAGTTTTTAATTGAGTTGTTCAATCACCTGTTGATGTTGTGTGATTTGTGAATGAGTGTGCAGGAGGTCTGGCTGCTTGCTTGTGAGAATTTCTTCATTGTTTGTCTTTAAGCTGAGTCGTATATTGAGTGATACGCTTAATTTAACTAGGATTAAGTTTTTTTAAATACTAAAAGTAACTAGAATAACACGGTTAACATGTCAGCTTTGTAGACTGTATTTTGTATGTCATGCATATAGATAAGAGTGCATTACATGCATTAATACTACTTGATGTGAACCTACACTTTTAGATCTGTGAATGTTTTTAGTGTTCAGTCTTTCTAGTATTCCTGTATCAGATTATAAGCTTTGTGGCACTTTATATATTTCTGTATACTAAGAAAATACTGGGTGGGGGACAATGATATAGTATGATACGGTTTGTTGTAGTATTCCATGTTAGATTCTGTTTTAATACGGGATGCTATAATTCAGCAGGTTATGCTATAAATTATGTTGCTGCCCCTCTAAAGGTCTCTGCACAGCCCTGCATTTCAACATAAGAACATAGCATAACTTGAAAATAAGAAAGTTGAGCTAAGTAGCCAACTAGTGTAAAATAAGACACCGTAGGTTGGTTTTCCTCCTGTCCTTCCACTTTTTTGAGTCAGTCTTTATTTGTATTATCAGACTAAAGTTGGATTTCAAAATTGGAAGCATAGTTAAGGGATAACATTAAGGAGATAATGAGAGAACACACAATCCCTTGCTTCATTAAGCTTTCATCATGTTAAAACAAACTTCTGGCCACTCATTACTTTGGAAGTATGGCTATTATGGAAGTGTGCGAACCTGTCTGGGTATATAAGAAAACATTTTTATTTTTTGGTTGAACTACTCCTGTCAGTTCTGGGGAAAATGTGAGTGGTGCTGACAAGACTGTATTGACTGATGTTGTTTACTTCAAGCAGAAATCATCTTCTGCTTCAGTCTAATATTTATGTCCCGCAAAAACAATATATACTAACCCTACACAGGTAGAATGCACAGAAAATGTTGTAAAGAATAAGGAAAAGATATTCTATTAAAAAAACTTCTCCTCTTCTTTTAAAGTTATTACTCTATTAACTGCTCAGATGAGTTCATGTAGAGCCAATTTAAAATTGCATTTGCATAATTGGAATTGAAATGTGCGTAATTCTGTGCCAATAATTGAATTTGCATTCATGCAACTTATAAATGGACAGATAGATTTCTTATCTAATTTATTGAGTGTTTTGTTCAACCAATCCTAATGTAGTATGGCTAATTTAATTTAATGGCAATCGCCTAATCCTCTGCAAACAGTTGACATAGCATTTCTCCTGATGGTCTGACAGCAAACTTAAGCCTTTGTATCATAATACCTGTTGGCAAGGCGATTGAGAAAGCCTTTTGGGGGTGCTTACCCCTGCTTAACTCCATAAAAAAAGCAGCTTCGTAACAATACATAAAACTCTCGGAGCGTGTTTCACTCGCCGTCTCAGAGGGGATTTAACCACTAAGACAAGACAAGTCTTTCCCTTTCTCACACTGAGCTCTGTCCAAGTGGAGCTGGACACCTGCCAAGGTTTATGCACGGAAAAATGTGTTTGGTGCACGCACGCATACACACACACACACACACACACACACACACACACACACACACACACACACACACACACACAGGCAGACATGTATGCACGCTCGGGCAGGGAGACACTCAGACACACGCTTTTGCCGTTTTGTTGTGGTTATGGGATAGTTATATAGAGAAGTAAAACCTCTTGGTGCGGCTCCAGAATCTTCACTGGGTTTATTGTTTAATGGTCCAACTGGTGCAATCCAAACAGTGCCGGCTGTCATTTTGTCATTTTATTTCTCGGTTTTGTGTCAGAGGCTCTGCAGATGGAGGCAACGCTATGATAAAATCACATCATATTGCCTGAATATCCAAAAAAAAAAAAAGTGCTGTGCTCTTTATCTTTATTTAAATCTATTTTAAAACTGCAGCTCACGACTCAGGGAACTTTTAGGGACTTTAGGAGAGATGAAAACTTCCTATTCAAGAGCCATAAACTCATTAATCCAGTGAAGGTTAAGTGTTCAGGGTTATCTTACTAGATAAGAACACTGCACATCTAAGCCCTACTATTCTGTGAGAAAGTCGCTGCGAATCCTCAGGAATAAAACACATAAAACAAACACCGCTGAATGAAGGGCTTCCTCAGGTTTTGGACTAATACGCTCAAAGACAAAGGTCAAAAAGTCAAAGCTAATATGTAGATTAGAATTTGAGAGAAAGATGTGATTTCTGCATACGCCGTAACTGGCAGCACCGGCTATATTTCATCATGTTTCCATATATCCTGCATTCTCTGCCTCCGCATAACGGCGCCGCTGCTGTGAACGCTGTCAACTAAACATGATTTATTTTGAGGATGAAAACAAGATTTATTTATGTTAGTAGCATGCCTAAATGTTTAAAAAAGGGCTGTAAAAAATCGCAGCAACCCGATTTACTTTTTGACGCACACATAAAACTCAATTGAACAAGCTATGGGAATAACCTAAAAAGAATCAATTTCTGGTTCGGGGAGCTAAAGGTGGTGCTCAGTGTCAGCTCAAGTCTGCTACTAAAAGACTGCTAAGAGGGGGAAAGAGGAAGTAAAAGCCTGTCTTCAAAAGACACAGAAACATGCTTTGAACTCCTGTGCGTCCCATTGGGGGCAGCTCTGTTGGCTAGCTTAAAGGGAATTCACGCTTTAAAAAGAAGATATTTGTTTGGGGGGTGGGGTGGCAGTGTTTTGTTGGTATGTCTGTTCCCCGCAGTGAGGGTTGCATGTTCGTTCAACTGTTTAAAATATTATTTTTGCCCTTCACAATTGAACCAGTGTTTTTAGCATTCACACTTGATTTTTGCGGGGGCAGTGGGTCAATGGAAAAAAAATATAGTATTACAGAAAATAATCTGAATTGAGCACTAATGTAGTGTATATGTTGATCCATTACCACTGGGGTTTATTCTGGACAGGGTAATACAAACACTTTTAAGCATTAATCAGGCTGAATTCTAGTTATGTTTCAAGGTTTTGTAGTACCTCAATCACCTCTTAGCTCTATTAGATGGGCCTGTTGTCACCAACATGCAACATGCATCACATAGAAGCTATGCAGGCTGCAGAAGTTATTACCATCCTGCTTAGTCTACTTAGTAGTTCCTTTTTATCATTTCTGTCGCCTGTAGCGTTTGTGAAGGAAACCAGTTGAAAGATACTCTGCCATCTTCTAGTTATTTAGCAATCTAGCAAAGCCATTTCTGGTGCATAATGTCTCACCACAATCACATCACTCTCTACCAATAAAGCATGTACTTCCATCTGGTGTTGTGCTTGTGCTATGACAATCAACAGGTAAACTCCATCTCTATATAAGGCACCCTGATGGAGAAATCCAGTCTGGCTTTAACAGCTCTGTCAAGCTGCTCATGTTAGTGTACATCTTGTAATGTACAAACGTCTTCCCTGCTAACTAAGGATGGTCGTTACAGCCTGGAGGCTACTTTAAAGCCCGTCTGTGCATATGCATGCGTGTGTCTATTGTGCTACTAATGGACTAGGCCCATTATGCCTAAGTGAAGAGTTGGTTTTAATAGTTTTAAACCACATGGCCTTTGTAAACAACAGGGCGTTACTGTGAAGTCTACTGTGAATAATGTCTGCTATTAGCACAGAGGGAAGCAAAGAGGAAAGCTGTATAGGGGAGATTTTTCTCTGCACAGGTACACACTCTGAAACGAATGTATAGGAGGATTTTATAGTGAAACATGTAGCCGTCATGATAAGCACATAATAAGCTCTCTTAAGACCAGATGCACACTTTTCCATCCACCATAAAAGTACCAAGTTGTTTCTGGTAGTTCACGGCACAAATTTGTACCAATTCAGCCTGATCTAAAGTACACTCATTAAAGTTTCTTAAGGTAGCACATTAACTATGTTGCCCAGATGGTGCTAGGTAAAAACTAGAGACGGTGATTCAGTTCCTGGCAGCTGTGCTTTCGGCTTAGCCCCATGAAACACGTTTGGCAGCGTTGGCTGGTGGGAGGCTGGTGAGGGATCACGTGTTTGTAGACCAGCAGCTCCTTGTGATTTGTTTATCTACATCACTGTATCTGTCTTCGCCCACGGCTTTCCAGTAGTGGGAGTTGGAAGTCCATATTGGGGAGAAAACAGGAAAAATGAAAAGAGGTCTGCACACTGATTTTTCTTAATGGTACATGTTTCGTTGTAAACTGTCATCAATCAATAATTCTTATATTAATAGTGAATTATATTACTTTAATGTGAAAGGGTTCACAAATAGTGCTGAACCACCTACTCAAGAGTGATCATATTGCAACTTGGTGTTATCGTGGTGGCTTTGTATCTTTCAGCTTGTATTTTTCTCCCCTAGTGGCAAAAAGAAGGTAAATACAGCTTAAAAGTTACATAATCGTTGGGTTAGGTGTACTTACAGATTGTATATGTTTGTATACCAAAAGGTACAATTCAGCTGTGCCTTTTCCTCAGTGTGTTTGTGTGTGTATTGGTACTGTAGGTGTTTTGTGTATGTGACACTGAACAATGTACTTTATGAGAGTGAGGATATTTGAATTGTTTTTGACTCTTTGGGGGCAAATATATGTGTGTGCTTTCATATATCTCTGTGTGTGTGTGTGTGTGAAAAAGTGAGAGGGAACAGGAACGGGCGTTTCTCAGTCGGAGGTGCCATTATGGAAATAGGAATTAGATTTACACTGCTGCAGTGTGTGTGTGCGCGTGCACACAAACACGTGCACGCACACACACACACAGAGATTCCACAGTAATTTCCTCCCCCTCTGTGCTGGTAGCAGTGGTAATGTATTCATAACTAACCTAGTGACATGTATTTCTGTTCTCCACAGAGAAAAACACACATCACACACACACACAAGAATACTGAAACACGTGATAACTGTCTACACACACTTGGATATTTTTTGCCTATACAGTAGAGGCTCTATTCTGTCTTTCTAAGTTTGGTCTTATGCTTCTTTCTTCTTTTCTTGCTCAACAATTCATAGCGAAATAATAAACAGTAAGTCTGTTTTTTCTTTTTTTTTTTACAAAGTTAAGCTTCAATTCCTGTGTGTTTGTGTCTGAATGCATTTGTTTATGTGTGAGTGTGTGCGTTATAAATCTCTCACCTGTTCTCAGTATTTCTCCATGGGGTGCTGTTGGGGCAGTTTGACTTAGTGAGTGATGCCTCTGCAATATTGTGAAACATATGAGTGGTGTGTGTGTGTGTGTGTGTGTGTGTGTGTGTGTGTGTGTGTGTGTGTGTGTGTGTGTGTGTGTGTGTGTGTGTGTGTGTGTGTCTGGGGTCTGATCAAGAGGCCTGAGGGGTACTGATTAATTTAACAGGCTATTGGTGATAACAGACTGCCTTGAGGTATGATTCTCAGGGTATAACAAACACACATACACACACTCTGATGAAATGTGCTCATACATAAACAGACGCTCATCTCAATCAGAGACAGCAACACGTGCTTATACACACACATTTGAGAGACATTTAGAGATTGAAATGTCGAAATAAACGGACACACACGCTCACACGCTTCTTTGGTAGGCGGCGCAGTGTTTGTGTGTGTGTGTGTGTGTGTGTGCATCCTCCTTTGAGAGAGACATGCCGAAAAACAAAAAGAGAAACGGAAGGAGAAAAAAAAGAGAAAGGAAGACATGTCAAGTTGAGCCCTTGTCAGGTTTCTGCTGCCATAGCAAGTTTTTGGCAGCCAGAGAAATCAAGGGTTGAGTATGCGTGTGTGTGTGTGTGTGTGTGTGTGTGTGTGTGTGTGTGTTTGATTGTGTGTGTGTTGCCATAACCAACATATTTCACTGCTCTTACAATTTCACATTAGCTGCCACCTCATTCTAACCTCTGCCTGGAAGGTTTGCATATGTTTAAAAAAAAAAGGAGAGTGAATATAAAACAAGTCAATTCTCTGAGCTCTCTGTGTGTGAGAATAATAGTGTCAATTCACTTTCAGTTTATTTTAGCCCAAACCAATTTCAGTTCAGAGCCTGTTATTTTTTTTTCTCAAGATGGTCAAATTGCCAGATTTTGCTTCTTCAAATCACCAGACACGCATCAGAAATTGAATTAATGAAGTAGTTAAGAGTAAATGACGATTTAAGGAATGACTTTATCAAAACTGTACATAACTTAATCGTCAGTGTCCACTGGTAAACTGTCGTTCCATCAAACAACACTTCCAGCATTCTGGTAAAATGTCAACTTTTAATAAATGGATTCCTAGTTCTCGCCGCCGCCCACACGGTGTATTTTAGCGGAAGAAGACTACCCGAGATTATGCAGCCAATTTATACAAGTTGACATTTTACGGAAATGAGTGCTGCCTGGCGGATCTCATCCACTGAATGCTGAATTTACCCCGAGCATTCAGAAAATGTCTCGAGTCATGACGTTGTGAGACAAGGCGACGGTCATCTGTAGTATTTCACAGTGGAGTTTGGCATGGCGTCTCATTTAAAAAGAGTGAAAGAGAGAGAATGGCGTAAAGATGAGACAAAGACCACCCACCTGTTAGATATCGGTAACGGTAATTGTTTTCAGCTCTTACTAGTATTTACCACCCCTGTTGTTTCTTACTGGTGCAGTAGTATGTTACAATAAACCAGCTCTGCTTGTGGTGAGGACAGAATAAACACTGTAGAGAAGAAAAAAACAATAGAAGTGCTGATTATGCTGCAGCCACGGATCCGAGAGGTAATTAAGAAACTATAAACGGTAAATCAAAGAAGTTTTCACAAAGCGTTTCATTATTATCATCTGACATCCACCTAAACTTTATCCTTCATGTTTTTTCCCAACAATTTTCACTAGTTTTTTTTTACATTAAATAAAATGTGATACATTCCTGGATCTTCTGGACATGTTGATGGGTCTTGTGAGAGTGAGCCATTAGACGATACAGTGTAACGGTAGATATACTGTCATAACATTATGAAGGTGACAGCACGGCGTGGACTTTTTTATAGTTCAGAGGGGCTGGAATGTCAAAGCGCTAATTGCATAAAATACATCTTGCTCAAGGACAGCTATTGATAGACACACTGACCATAACAGTTAATCTATGACCTTCTAGTTTCAGGGCTGTCACTCCAACCGCTTTATTAGCCTGGCAAGGTGCCTAATTATATCTATAAAGCAGATAAATGTTCAGTGTTTATATTTCCTCTATTTTTGGATATTTTAATATTTGGCTCCGTGTCTGTCCGTGTTTTGGCTGCGCAACAAGCACTAAATGTTTCTCTGGGGATACTTCAGAGAAATAGCAGTTCCCACACATTACTGCCTCACTTGGTTTCATTTTGAGGCAAATTAGTCGAAATTATGCTGTTTTTTTTTTTTAAAATCACCAATTTTCTCAGGGTGAGGTGGTGACATTCTTGCTTAAGTGTTTGCCGCTAACTCTCTTCCTCCCTGTTGCTGTGTTTTCTAGAAAAAAAAACACAGAAAATTAGACGTGCACTCAAAGAAATAGAAAGTCCCAGCGCAACATCTCCACAGCCAGTATGTGCACTTACTCATAATGTAGCTGTACTCGCATTAGTCCATGAGGTTTGAAGGATTATTCATAATATTTCCTTTTTTTTTTAATGCGTGTGTGTGTGTGTGATGCATGAATTTTTAATGGTTATGTTGCTTCTTCTAAATTAACTACTTCAACAACATAAACACCCATTAAATATCTGCCGCCTCCTCCGACGCACTCTTTCCCTCCCTCTATCTCTCACACGCATTTCTAATTTGCTCCTCTCTCTCTTTCTTTCTTTTTTCCTCCCTCTACGTCTCTTCCCTCTTCTCCGCTCTCATCTCTTCTCTCGCTGTCTGTCATGTTTAGGGACGTTAATGCAATGAAATATCTAGTCTGGGTTAAAAAATGGATGCTGTTTTCTATTCCGTCCTCTCATTCCTGTCTGGCAGTAATTATGGGTGTCTAATTGGGCCTATGGAGGCTCTGAGAGAAAATGTGTGTGTATGTGTGTGTGAGGGAGAGGGAGAGGAGAGAGAGCACTGAGAGCGGGTCTGTGCATATGTATGTAAGAGAGGTTGTGCATGAGTGGAGCAGAATACAAAGCGAAGCCGCCTCACGACCACAGAGAGGGTTAGTTTAAAATCAAGAAGTGTCTTGTATCAACATATGCATATCGAGCATGAGATCCAGTGAGCAGACAATGAACAATAAGTAGAAGCCCGTGTGAGTGAGCTCTTACTAATTGCCTGATAAGTCTATTATTCATTTAGGTGCAGCAGACTGTTGTAAGATGACATAGATGGAAACGCAAACGTTTAAAACGCCTTTTTGTGTTTTCACAAATCGGACCTTGACTTCAGAGACTTGCTTAATTGGCACAGACTGTAACATTAGCCTACGTTTCCCTTTATAACGCTGGTTTCTGGCCTCTAGCGTCACTTCATAGGTCGCTGGATGAGTGGGTGGATGCAGGGAAGTGGCACGTGTGGAAAGGAAGGAGGGACAACACATGCTTTTTAAAAAATTCATCAGTCGTCCTCCAGTATAGTTTAACCTCACCAGAAGGTAAAGACTCAAGGGGAAACGGCTTTCACATGCTACGCCCGCTCCCTCGCTCGTTCGTTCACTCACCGGGTGTGTTCTAGTCTTGATTAGTTAGTGTTGACATTCAGGAGATAAAATAATACAGCGTGTGGTGTTTAAGGATTCTAATAATTTGCTTTTTTAATCCAGTTTCTGCCCATCTGTTCATTATTTTAAAAGTGTTTGATTTTTATTACTGGTTTTCAGACCGTCCAAACGTTATGTCTATGTGCTGAGATGATGATTATTTTAAAGTCAAGTTCATCAGGTTTCAGTGCAGAGCTTACTTGTACTTTACAATCCCTCTTTCAATCCACCATCTTATCCCAAATTTTGTGTTTTTCCTTAGTTTCTTGGCTTTTTTTTGCGTCAATTGCAGTAAAGATTAGCAAGTCAGGGATTGTATGCTGATGTCACTTTATCGTAGTCTACCTGTTGACCAGCGTATTGTCCTCTAGATTCACTCAGCTGTTAAGGACATGCTCTTATCTGACTGTCAAGACTGATAAATCTGTGTATGGTGGCGGCAACAGTTGTGGGAATAGGGTCTGTTCCCTACATCAGATTTATACTACAACGTAGACCAGATTACCATGTTGTTTCCCACCTGGATCCGAATTTAAACAAAAGTTTTATTAACAAGAGGAGAGTTTAAAACATCTGCCAAACGAGATCACACAGTGCTGATTAAGCCTATCATTGCCAGATAAATCTCTCTGTATTTCACAGTACACTGAGTTTTTAAATCTCATGTCAGGTGCGACGTTCCCTGTGGCTATTTGGCAGTTAATCGTGCGGCTCTTCTAGACTTTCCAAATGTTATCGGACTGAATGGATCAAATTGTGAAAGTGAAACGAGTCATTTCGCGGGGGTCGTGTGACGCTCAAAACAATTTATCCACTGTTTTACAGCTGCAACAGTTTGGGCATACTGGGACAAATCCTGGTGGGCCGCCAAAAATATGTTTTGGGGCCGATGGACTGTTAAAACATATCTGTTTTTACTGTCTTTGTACTCACAGCTAAGCATCCTTCTTTACTCCCACTACCAGAGGGGGGAGACAAAAGTCCTGCACTCCAGATTTAAATCACGTTTTTGACATTTCAGCTCAGAACAACATGAGATTAGAATAAGAAATATTGTGGGAGTGAGACAGTAAGGAAGTAATCCATGTGGGGTTGGTTTGGTACGGGAAGAGCTTGTTCTAATAGAGTTGGCGTGCACACACACACACAAACACACACCTACACACACACACTCGCATTTAAACTCTCTGCTGGACGGTAGTATACGCTGCCCATAGGCAGGCCTCCATAAAGCCAAAGGGCCAGTACCAAAGCCACCCGTCTGTGACACTAGTCTGGAGAGAAGGTCAGTCTCTGCAGACACACACACACACACACACACACACACACACACACACACACACACACACACACACCCCATTGGTATGTGAGAAGGTCTCTTGGCGCCCACGGCTTTTAATTCTCTCCTCCTGTCATGCCTGACTGGCACCACCGAGGCCAACACACAAACAGATACACACACACACACACAAAGACCCTGAAACACATCCATACACAGACGCAAAAAACACTAGCATATAGACCTCCTGCACACACACACACACTCAAGCAACCTCACTTCTGTCACTCAGTAATAAATTGGGTGATGGTTATATAGTCCAATCCAGGACAGATGTGCAAGTACAAAACGCACACACACACACACACACGCACACACAGAATTTGACATTGGCCTGCAATATTGCAGTTTTCTATCTCATACAGATTTTAACACACACATGCTTGCTTCACTGGTTCCTAAGTCGGCGTGGCATTGAGCCTTCAACCTTCAGGCACTTGAGTCCTATCAGCTCCTAGTGTCTTCATTCTGTCTTTATTGTTGCCCCAGACATGTAGTTAAGCTTTAGAGGGGTAAGTAGATTGAGTGATAAACTTTAACTTCTGTCTCTGTTAGAAACCATCTGAGTCAGATAGATAGATAGATAGAGAGATAGATAGAGAGATAGATAGGTAGAGAGATAGATAGATAGAGAGAGAGAGAACTTAATTTATCCTCAAAGGAAAGTGTTATAGCATCTATCACATAAATGACAAAAAACACACATAGCTTAAAGTAACACACACGAGGTGTGTGTGTGAGAATTACCAAAAAATTATATATAAATATACAAAAAGTACTGTACTAAATAAAAATAAGTAGAATAAAAATAGAATTTTAAACTTTAAAGCAAGCTATTGCTATTAAAGTGCAAATTAAATGTAAAATGTGTATTGTGCATTGTCATCCAGTGGAGGAGTCTCTCTTCTCGGCACAGAGGGGAGTCATGTAGATGGCTGTTGCGGTGGGCAGGAATGACCTCCTGTAACGGTCCTTGCTGAAGGAGCCTCCAACTGAAAGTTGTGTAGGGGTTGTTTAGTGTTGTCCATTATGATATGAGCTTTTATAAGATAATAGGGAGGAGGAGGGAAGGAGCAAGAAAGACAGGAATCAGAAAGATGGAAAGAGAAGAAACAAAGTGAGATAGAGGCATATTCATCTAGTTGTCTGCATTTCTATTTCCAACCTAAGAACAAGCAACATGGTACTTTTCACTACTGCAGTATTCTGACAGGATTAGTTTCACTTGAGAAGGTCCTGCTTTTCAAATCTTTAAAGAACAGTTGTGGTTTATTTTTATTAGTTTTGGCCATCGTTTCTATCAGTCATTATAATGTTGTATTCAACAAAGTGAATTCTTAGATCTTGACATCACTATGACACATTCCCTCAGGGTGAGAGGTCAAACTCAAACTGCATGCTCACAACTACGGCAAGTTAAGTGATCTGTAAATATGATGGATGTTTACAACAGACAATTTGGGTAATAATTTCAACTATTTACTTTATTTCTCATCCAAATAAGTTTGGGTGACCTGGCTGTTTCTTTAAAACCTCTCTGACCGTTTGGCTGCTTGTGTTAAGTGTGTTAGATGTCAGGAATGAACTTGATGAGAACAGTGTTGTTATCACTGAAACAAACTATGGCCCAAACTACAAAAACAAGATGAGAAATTGATACCACTCTCACACGAAGTGCTGCAACTAACGATTTTCATGAATTAATCTGATTGTTATTTTCTCGATTAATCAGTTTAGCCTCTTGGTTGCAATGGAGATGAAAATCCCTGCCGCGCTGGACTGATGTGCCAAGTCAAACCGAGTCAAGCCAAGCCAGCACATGTGTAAGGAAACCTCCCATAAATGAAGCTACATTAAGGAAACTGTTAGCATGAAGACTGGAAGAAGCTAGCCTCGTTCTGTCCAAAGGCAAAGAAAAATCTGCCTATCAGCACCTTTTTAAAGATCACTAAAATTATCTAATTTGTTTAATCTGTTCAAAAGCTAAGGGGTAACCAGTCAGCTTGCTGGTAGGTGTATTTTGTTAGCTTTGGACAGGAGTTAAAGTGGGATTTTGCTGGTGGGGGGAACCCTAAGATCTGGTGTAGTGGTGCAGCCGGGAAAAATGAATCACCTCAAAATAACTCCGAAATTGATTTGTACTGTGAGCTCTGGTGGACTTGTTTTCTTTGTGGACAGGCTGTGTGATCCTCTGACCTTCTTTTAAGCACCATTTCTCGACATATTTTTCTGGATCCCACTGGTCCAAAGGAGGCTCAACCAAAGAAATAAACGTCAGTGCTGAGAACTTGTTGTTTTGTAGTCGTGTCCGTAGTGGCGTTACTATATTGTTCATTTCAGAGAATCTTCTTTCGCAGTCAACACTGCTAACAGTCAAGACAAAACACAGACAAGCAAAATAAACGTGACTTAACTAAAAACAGCTTTAACAAAATAACATTGCACTATGAAATAAACACAAATGCATATTTACTTGATGAGCAGCATCAGGTCCACTGACCCAGATCTCTTGATGATGTCACAGAATTATAGACGTACCCGTTCGCTGTGATCACAGAGAACCTTTCAGTACGGATCAGCTGTGGAAAAAGCATGATGCTGAACTGAAACTATATACTCACCCAGTGTGCTATCCTCATCCTCATTGTGGAGCCATCAGACCTGGAGGATTAGAGGCCCTAGTGAAGACCGCTGCTGAGGGTCAGAGGTGATGACGAGAAGGCTGAGCAGGTATCTGCTGTTTCTGTAGCTGCAGCTGCTTCATCCTGCTTTCCGTGACTCTGCTTTTATCAAGAAAACATGTAGTCACAGATATAAAATACATTATACATTCACAAACATATTCGTCAGTCGTGCTGCTCCATATGCTGCCTCATAGTTCTTTAGCAGCTGAATGGGTTTCAGACAGAGAAAGGCAGAACTAAAGAAATCTGGATTTACTGAACTTGCAGCCTGTTATCACAACACAGAAGACAGACAAGATTAGAGGGCAGGGTGTAAGCATGAGAGAAATGAAATGAAAACAACACATTTCAGTGTAAAAGGTCAATAACTTAGTGAGATCTCAGTGTGCATGTGTATTCCAAAAAAGGAAAAATAAATGAACTCTTCTGTCTTGCGTCAATATCAGTCTGGAGAGATTTCAGATCCGTTTCTGACAGCTCAGACAACAAGGTGCAGAATTCCCACACAAGTCATTTATATAACTCACACTTCAAATATCACTGAGTCATCATTATCATTTATTTATTCAATTACATCGTGCACATCTGTGTCTCCTGGTTATCAAACCCTGGTGTGGCTTTATTGACTGACTACATCAGAGACAATAAAGCAGTGCGGTCATTTATACCAATTATGTATACCAGTTAATATTACCAGTGTTGTTGTGTGGAGAGATTATCAACTATGTTACATTATGAATATGACAAAAATTCAGAGATAAGACGATGTTATCTCTTACCGTTCATCCAGTTCCACAGCAGAGAAACAGCTGAATAAATGTCAGGAACAAACTTACTGAAGGCCAAGCAGATGAATATCAGCTCTAACAAAGAAGAGTCTTCCGAGTTTCATTCATCACAACCAAACCAGAACATGAATATGTCATATTTTGGCTCATATTTTTCATATTTTCAGCAAAGTTAGTCTTTGAATTGGTGCTTCTGCAGTCTTCACTTCCTGTGGAATCAGTCAGTCAGTTACGTATTAAATGAAGGTGTCGGAACACCGTTCTGGATTGTTCGGGCCCATCTTAACCCCTGCCTTTGGTTTCCAATCTGTATGCTTTAAGCTAACCGGCTACTGGATGTAGCTTAATTTTTACCATGCATAAAACTCACGTCAAGAAAGTGAATTTCCCAAATTGTGGAACTACTCCTTTAAAGTGGTCTGTCATTTCTCGTGGGATTAGTATTGCCACAGGACCTGCAGAAATTCCTGAATACAGAATGTGAATCAATCCAAAGTTCTATAGGTTGATCTTCTAATTACAGGACTTCCTTTGGCAGAAGTTGGACGACAAGTTCTCCAAACTGAATGACAAAACGCATTATGTGTAACGGACCTTTAGCACGACATAAAGTGTTTTCTTGATCCGGCAGCCATATCAGCCACATCGTTAAAGTCAGGGAACGATCGTGGTCATGGTTACAAGAAACCAATGTTGACAGTCGGTAGGAAACAGGAAACGGTGGCCTTCCGAGTCAAAGTCTGATGTTTTCTTCTCGTACGTAACTGCCCTGTCTCGCACCCTGTAGTATACTTGACTCTCCTCAATTCTCTTTTAATCTATATTCGTTCTCCTCTCCTCTCCTCTTCTCATGATCCCTATTTCCTCTGTTTACTTTGTCTTCCACTCCCCTCACTATTTCTGTCTATGTCCATATTACAGATGATATTGGCAGGCTGTCCTCCTCTCAGAGCTGAGGCTGTGTTTATCTGAAGCTGTTAGGCCGTGAACATCAACATCACCCAGAGCAGATGAGCCTTGAAATTCATTTCGGAGGAACAAGAAATAAAAAGTTTTTTTCTTCTTGTTCATTTTCCTCTCTCCTGTCCTCCTCTATACCTCGCGCTTTGTCTTCCTCTCTCCCTTTACCCCTCCGTTCACTCGTCGTACATTTCTTGTTTTGGCAAATGAGAACGCCCGCTCCCAGAGATATATACGTTTTTTTCCATTCAGTGCGTGTGTGAATGACAGTGATGGCTTTTTGTGTTCTCTTCTTTTGTCACAGCTAATAAATTTGAAATGGAGAAAGAGAGAGAACTATGGAGAGATAGGACAGGAGGGAATGGAGAGAGGGAAAGGATGCAGGAGGAAGAGAGAAGTTGAAGGTCACCTACACCCTGTGCAGATGTAGGTTTAGGGTTGGATATTAGATATTGGATATTGGATGTATGAGAAGGGCACAGGGGTATAATAGAGGTGCATGTGGGTGTACCAAAGTTGCACTTACATGTAAATGGACTGCATTTATATAACGCCTTTCTAGTCTTCCGACTTCTGCTTTTACAATACATGTCATCATTCACCCATTCACACACACACATTCATACACTGATGGCAGAAGCTGCCATGCCAGGTTAGGATCTAATCTAATGCACATTCACATGCACATTCACACACAGCTGACGCAGCCATTGGGAGCTATTTAGGGTTCAGTATCTTGCCCTAGGACACTACAACATGTGGACTGGAGGAGCTGGGAATTGCACTGCTGATCTTCTGATTAGTGGATGACCTGCTCTACCTCCTGAGCCACAGCTGCTCCACTGCTGTACTAGCTCCATTTTAATAGGTGATGCCTCCAGTGGGACACTCGGCCATTGTAGAGGGGCATCTTAGTATCCCAGAGGGGGACATGTGGACTTACTAGAGGGGAACTTTGGTGTGCCATAGGTGCACCTGGGTGTCCCAAGGGGAGGGGCTTAAGCGTACATGAAAGGCACTTTGATGGACAAAGGGGCACCTGGGCTTTTTGGAAGGAACTTGGGCATACAAGAGGGGCACTTACATTCCAAGCGGTGCTTAGTTGGGGGGCATTTAGCTTGATTAGAGGGTCATTTGAGTGGCACCTGGTCTGCCCAGAGGTGTATTTCTTTGGGCTGACCATATGGGCACATAGGGGAGACAAAGGTTGTGACAAAAATGAGGAAAAAAGAGAAACGAGAAGAATGGAAGTTGGAGCACAAACATAGATAAAGGTTTCAAATAAAGAGGGCACTCATAGCAAAATAAGAAGCACCACCTCAACCCCTTTGTACAATACTGGGAGGTTTCAACAGAGATTCAGAGGATGCACTTGTGTATGATTCTGTTTCTCTACCTCAACGTGTTGTGCATTGTGCCGTGGTGACTTGAGAGCTGCTTGCATCCAATCTACAGTTTCTATTTATGCAGCTACACAGGATGGAGGTGAGAGTTGAAGTACATTTGTGTGCTTGTTTCTGTGTCATCCTGTCAGAAGGGACTATGCACACGTGCACAAAGTGCACATAGTACACATACACACACACTCTCTCTTCCTTTGTCTCTCTCTGCATCTGCAATCATCCACAAACATGCAAAAATATGTTACACACACAAACACACACGAAAGGCCATCGCAGTGTTGCCAGCTAACATGTGGGCAGTGTCTCGAGGGGGTTCCAGTGTTGATTATCTCTCCAAGTCAACACATCACAGCTGATTGCGTTAGCTGGAAGAAAAGTGGATGGGATGCTAACAGGATGGTGTGGTTGTGTGTGTGTGAGAGAGGGAGAGGACGAGAGGCTTTCTCCACGTCAAGTGTTTGTGGTCAAGAGTAAGAATGAGACTGCAAGTGTGTGAGACTGAAAAAGACAGTGTGACAGAGAAATGGAGAGAGTGAGGATCTCATCAATTATGTATGGTTGAAATTTTGGCTCAGTTTATGCTGTAAGTGCGAGGCCAGAGGGTGTATGAGAATCTGTTTTACAGTGCGCATTTACTCACTGTCAAAAATAAATCAAGCAAAGAAGATGAAATTGTTTTAATGCAATACACTGTACCACCCCGAAACTGAAGTCAGTTATTTAAAGGAGCACACCGGTGTTTTTGGTAGAATGATTAGTCAAATGATGCAAACTGAGACACAAATGTCATACATGTGTCCACACAGCAGATCATTCATTAATTCAAACACTTAAATATACAATATCTTATCAAGTGGTAGGTAATAAAAAATGTAACTGTAAATTCTAGGTGATCTATGTAGCTTTCAGTGACAGACTGGTAAACAAACCACAACCAATACCAGCAATTTCTACTTTGGTATGTATATCTACTTTCAGACAATGCTACTCACTTATAGCTGCTACATGTTTTCATAAATGAATGTTTTCCTGCAAAGATAAGGTTAATTGCATATAGCAGTCAGTAGTTAAGCAAATTATCTACAGTGGACATACTTTATTGATCTTTATGGCACGTTAGATTATAGATACTATTTCTGTACCCATGTTTACTCAACTCTTATATACTGTTCATGTGCTGACCCTTCACAGTATCCCTTCTATACCCAACTTCTCAACTACAAATCTTATTTTTCATTCATATTTACCTCATCAGTCATTAATCAATCGGTGATTAATCCTTAATTAAACTTTCAGAGAGCAGAGAAAGCATATTATTTAGGCTTTACACATTTGTTTATGGAGAAAAGAAACCTTTACACTATATCATGGTCCTATCTTACATATAACAGAGAGAAAAATAACAGCCATAATGATTTCAATGACTGTTATTGAATGTGCAGAATACAACATCTTAGAATGATTTTTAAGGACAGATTTAACCCAGAACACAATATAACAATGTGTATCAGCTGCACAAGATGAAACATTTCTATTTTTGACCTGAGCAGCGTGTAAGGGTTAAAATAGACATTTGCATAATACAGAGTGAGAAATATGAACCCTGTCAATAATACGCTACAAGCAGCCCTCTCGCATATTATGTGGCAGAGTACAGAGTGAAAATCATGAAAAAATTGGAGCGCAAAACAACACTGATACTGACCGATATATACCCATAATTTGATCCTTGTGCCTATGGTCACAAAATGACCATAATTGAAACGACAAAAATGACTCGGTTACGCTCGAGTGCGCTCGCACCTCGAACGTCTATCCACATCGCATTCTACTCCCAGGCTGTATGAATTTATCAACACCTAAAACATGACCTTTTTAAAATGTCAAATCGAAAGACATAATGGATTTATGTAACTTTTCGGAGCATGAGTTTACAGGCTGTGATATCACTGTTGTACATCACTGTATATTGTTAAGCCAGCAGTTGGAGAACTAACAGTATAAAAGCCTTTGACCTATTCCGATCTTCAACCGTGGTTTGAGAAAGCATAGTCAAATTTCCATCTTGATATCAGAGAGAGATTGAACAAACTCTCTGCGGTTTTGCGCGTCTAGGTTTGCATTCAGTACGCTTGTGAGGGGATTGTTTTATATTCGACTATCTGTGTCTGTATCTGTGTACGCACACAGAGGCACCAAAGTACTTAGAGATATTGTGAAGATTACACATTCTACTTTAGAAAAAGGTCGCTGTCAAGTTCACGGTGGCAAGTGGAAGAAAGCAGACAATTATTTTTCCGTATTGCCAGATTGTGAAGTGTGTGTCTGCATGTGTGTGTGTGCGTGTGCGTTTTCGCACGCCAGGGTTAGAAGTAAAGCTGTTCATTTCGCAGGGTTCACATGTTTTGACCTCTACACTGCTAATCACCTGCAAAGAGGGAGAGCCAGAAAATGAGATGGAGCGAGTAGGAGGAGGGAGGGAGGGAGGGAGGGAGGACGGAGGAAGATTTCAAGAGAGATAGGAGAAGATAAAAAGGATGAGAGGACTTGAAGGTGCACCCTAAGGTGGACAACAACCAATAGTAGCAGATAGAGTGTGGGTGAGAGAAGGGCGGTAAGAGATTCATTTGGATGAGGATGGTTTTAGGCATAGAAGGAGTGGAAGGGGTGGAGGTAAGAGGGGATTGAAGTGTACTAAACTGATGAACAAGAGATAGAGGGAAGAAGATGTAGAGAGAGAGAGAGAGAGAGAGGGAGAGCAATTAAAGATGAGCAAGAGAGAAGAAGAAGAAGCGATGAGGGAGCTGGAATGGAAAGGAGTGAGTGAGGGAGGGAGGGAGGGAAATTGAGAGAGAGATGCTGAGGAATAAACCTTAGCTGTCAAGATCTCATCAGAGGAAAGTACAGCCTCAGGGCATCACCACCTCCTACTAGTAACACTGGATTAATCATTAGTACACACACACACACACACACACGCACATACTCTCTTGCTCACACACACACACAAGTTCATAGAGAGTGGAACAGTTTATCTACCAGCACATTAAATGGGATCTGTAGGCTTAGTGGATGGATATAGCTGCTTTGTGTTTGCACGTGTGTGTGTGTGTGTGTGTGTGTGTGTGTGTGTTTGTGTTTGTGTGTGTGTGTTGGCCTTGATTCATGAGGGCTTTAGATTTGGCACCCCTTTCTGTCAGCACACTTGGCTAGGGCTGTGTAATCAAACCTTTAATACTTTTTTTTGGTACTTACCCAAATGTGTCCTTATCGCCGAGTATTGACAACCGTCAAGTATCTAAAGCTGGCATCAAATATCTGGTCACTTATTCTTTGTCTAGATAGTTAATTTAGACTATTTGTTTACTGTTTTACTTAGGAAAAGTTCTTAATTGGTCTTTTTAGAGTTGATATTTCTACAGATAATCATGCATGTTAGCATATATGATTGGTTTTTGACTGTTGGTCAGATGAAACAAGCAATTTAAGGGCACTTTAAGGGCTTTTAATTGACTAATCGAGAAAATAATCTGCAGATGAATCAGTAATGAAAATAATCATTAGTTGCAGCCCTAAATGTCACCCAGCCCTCCACTCAAGAGTCATGAGTTGAGACTGTCTATTCACTTCTGCACTGTGGAATTTAAAAACCCCTTTTGGTTCAAGCTTTTCTTTTTTTTCCCCCCTTCTTTTATCATCACTGAATGTGGCAGTATATCTGCAGAGAAGGCAAACTAGCCTAAACCACAAAACACACCCGGAAACACATCGCCGCATACAAGTACGTGTATCTACCTGCTGTTGCTTTGTATTATTTGTTTCCTGACACTTCTCACCACTTGGCGCAGATAAAGATTTATCTAGCACGGCGCGAACACAGAGGGGTAAAGAGAGGCGGTCAGCCAGAACAGGGAACGGAGACGCTGTCCCACAAGGCAACAACAACAAAAAAAAAAAAGAAATTGTGATATTTTAGACCAGACGTGCACTCGCTGAGGATACGTGTTCGAGTTTTTATTTTCCACAGTCAAGCCAAAATTAGTTCCCGCAGTAGGCGTACCTGCAGCTCCTGATGTCTCTCTCCCTGCTCACTTCTTTTCACTAATCTGTCCTCTCTACTCCTTTAACATCTCTTTCATCCTCGCTCCCTCACCGCCACCTCTATCTCTTTGATTATGTGTGTGCGTGCACGTGTGTGTGTGTATTACGGATTGCCACTTCTGTTGAAACGTCCCACACTCTGTTGTATTACAAGCTGAAAGAGAGCCTCCATACCTGGGGAAAGAGGGGAGGCAGCTGCACTCCTCTCCAGCAGAAGTCATATTGTCACCAAAGACTTTGAAGTTATAAATAATATCTCCTGTCTTTGATTCTCTTCACGTCTACTTGCCTTTAATTGGCTTGGCTACACCCTTTAGAATGTGTGTATGTGTGTAAGTTGAGAAAAAAAAAAGTTATTTTTGCGCCATTTTTCTCAGAGCCTAAGAATAAAAGTGAGAGCTTTAAGCAGGTCTGTCTAAGTGCAGTTGGTACTCTGAGGAGATCTAGGTGTGTGTGTGTGTGTGTGTGTGTGCATGAGAGCTTCCTCTGTATGAGTGAGTGTGTATGTGAATGAAGGATAGGACAGATTCTGACGGTAAATCCGTTCATGTTTTGAAAGGAGGGATTTGTCAACTGTCAGCCTGTGATTTCTGCCTGGAAGTTAAGTGACTTTTTTGACAAATGTAGTCTGTCTTAATGGAAATTCTTCCTGTCCATCAATGACTTGGTGTCTGCCCACCTTCTTGATATATACAGTATATCCCCCCCCCCCCCCCCTCCCCCGCTCACTTTGTTTGACACAATCTGCTCTGTGGCTTTTTGATCGTCAATTTTGCAATAAATGAATCTCCGTTTCTGGCTTTTTTGACTCACTTTCTCACTTTGTGTGTTTCCTCACCGCAGCTTCAAACAATACATATAATTTAGTCTTCTTGCCTATAAAATGTACTTTCACTATTTTAGTTTTAAGTCTTCAGTAAGTTTCTAACTGCACAGACGTTCTAGCTTTCTGTGTTTTAATGTGTCTTGTTCATTTTTCTGTTGCATATCCACCTGGACTGCCTTTATGTGCTCATGTCCCAACCATATATGGGTTTCTTTCAGAATATCTCTGCTTGTATAAACAGGCAGTATATGACAATTGAAATTTATATTGGCTCGTTCTCATAGCCAACATGGTTTTTTTGGGGAAAAAAAAGCCCTACATTGGGCTTCAATCGCTGACAATTTACTGGATCCAAGAACATTATAACAATGCTAATGCTAACTGTATATTCTAAAGTTGACAGCAGATAATCCCATTGGCCCATTTATCATGGCTGTACATATACAGCAGAGACATTAAAGAACAATGGCAGAAAGCACACAGTCAGTAGCTGTACTTTGCACATTCCTGGTAGCCCAGATTGTGGAAAATTATCGGTAATCATGCCGCACATGTACAATACAAATGCTGAAATGTAGTGTTTCCATGCAAAAATTACACCACATTGATTGAGTCGGGAGTGTTTTATTGCTTTTTCAGTGTGATGGATTCTTTGTTAAACACGACTGATGGATGGGACAATAATTTTAATGAAAGCGGGCACTCATTTTGGAAGATTATCAAACCTGCTGGCGCGTATTCACCTCATCATCCATACTCATCATCTGCTGCTAGAAAAGAATAATCTTTCAATCTCTTCTCTTTCTTTGGTTACGGGAACAAGCATACCATCTCCTTTTTAACAACTCTCTTATTTGACTTGGCAGCAAAATGGTAAAACTGTATCTGTGATTTATTTGTGATAGCTTGAGAAATTTGTTTTCTTCTTTGGTATAAGTTGTATTTGATGTAAGGTGTCTTCATGGAAGATTGTGTATGCCATGTTAGTATTACCCTGGCTCACATTAACACAGGCTTTTATTTTTGCAGCCACCTTTTTACTTTTTTACTATCCAACTAGTTTAATGCACATTTTGGATTTGCACATAACTGCCCGATTAATAAAAAACACGCGTCAATCAATTAAAACATTTAATTGCAAATAATCGCATCACTGTCTGTAATTAACTGTCAATTAATCACAACTTAATCACACATTTTTTATCTGTTTAATATTTACCATAAAGGGACATTTGTGTTAATACTCTTATCAACATGCCTGCTTTATGCAAATATATGCATTTATTGTTGGAAATTGATTAACAACACAAAACAATGACAAAGATTGTCAGAAAGCCTCACAAGTACAGCATTTAGCTTTTTAAAAATGAACTTATGGCAAACTCAAGCTCAGCGGGCAACAGTCGGGCACATTGGCCAGCTAAATTTTCCATTACTTGAGTACTGATTAAAGATCACTCCCTGGATCCCTCACTTCAAAAGCAAATCACACAATGTAATGATGTCCATTAGCTGTGTGCTTAGCCAGCAATTGGTATTTAAGACTAGATGTACTCTGGTGGTAACTCAGTTCATATCGACAGTAACTACAAATGTATTTGGTCTTGTCGATCATAACGGAACCTGCATTGATGGCGTCAAAAAAATGAGTTCAAACAAACTTGCGTTATTATGGCGTTAACTTTGATAGCCCTAGTTTCAAATATATTGGGCCTGCTGTATTCATATACAAGCTTTCCAGTTAGTTTTTTCATGTTGATTTCTTTTTGTACAATGAACAAATTTTGAAACATACACCGAAGCAAACTCTGACATGTGTGTGAAACGTATTTTAGTAGTATCGAGAGCTCCTTATCTATCAGTGTATTTCCCAGAACGATCATTGTGCGAAGCAATTAGAGGTAAAAGACTCACACAGGTTTATAAATCTGCATGCAAGCGCTGGATTCTCTTGTGTATGAATGAAAGTGTGTTTGAAATATGCTGGATTGTATATATACAGTAGATCCAAAAAGCTGTCTGCAAGCTATATGTGTGTGTGTGTGTGTGTGTGCAGTGCCAGAACCCACTCAATTAGCCTGGGCCTACATCAGATACGGGACTGAGTTCTGCCCTGAGAGCACCTATCGGGTAACACATAGACACAAAAACACAAATCACCATCACCCTGCTGCTCACACACACTCATACAGCCACACACACACACACACACACACACACACACACACATCTTGCAGTAGAACTACCAGGTGTGCTGGGGCTTGGCTAATTGAAGAGACCTCATTGATTGGTTGGTTATCTGAGATGGCAAGTGCTTGGAAATCTATAACCACTGGCCACAAGGAGATGGTGTGTGTGTGTGTGTGTGTGTGTGTGTGTGTGTGTGTGTGTGTGTGTGTGTGTGTGTGTGTGTGTGTGTGTGTGCAGTACAGGGAGACAGATGTGTGTGATTTTGGACACTGACAGTGAGACAGAAGTGAGCTGAGTGTGTGTGTGTGTGTATGCCTGTATGTCTCCATTCCTACCTATTAATTTCAACTCTTGTTTACTTGGGAGTTCGAAAGGCAGAAGTATTTTGTAACAGCTTTACTGATAACAAACACCTGTGCCAACCCTTGTGTGTGTGTGTGTGTGTGTGTGTGTGTGTGTGTGTGTGTGTGCGAGAGTGCGTGGAGAAATCATTAAACTGCTGTCACATTGTACCACCCTGTTCACGGTGTCTGTTCACGTTCTCGATGTGACTCATTCCACCTCCAAAATAGAATTTGAAGTATTTTTCAGCCCGGTTGCTGAAGTTTTCAGATTAAACCTACTTTACGGTAATGGAGTGATGACAGCTTGAATCCGAAGACCATCCAAACGGTTTAGGAGGCTTCTCCTCTCTTATGCTTCACACTAAGACACAGCCCTACTCAGCTTAACTCCTCTAATTGTCAACAATCGATTGAACGTGTACAGGACAGCCCTCTGGTGTGAATTTATGGAACTGTACTAACTTCACCTTAAATAAAGTTTCAATCTAAAACCATTCCTCACAAAGAAGTACTCCATATGCAGACTTCAGCAGGGCATCCTACTGCCCTCATTGCAGTGTGACATTGCCGTTATATACTACACCTTTTAGATTATCCAGACAATCCTATTTCTTTCCCCCAAGAGGAATAAAAATTTAGCTGTTGTCCTGGGACCGAGTCTCAGTGGGATGCATCTTGTGGGAACCCACCAGAAGTAGGTTTGTGTTCTACCACTGAGAGCTTTTGCCACATTTGCTTAAAACAAATCTTTTTTTTTTTTTCAGTATCACCAAAACGGTTGCTTAGCATCGTTGCGGTTTTTCAGCAAAACCAGTAGAGGTACATACAAACTTTTCCACCCAGTCCTTCTCCTACTCGCTCTGCATTATGTGAATATATCCATGGTGCTGTTTTTATTTGTCTAAAGAGATGATATAAAAGCCACTGGAGGGAACTTCCTCCTTCCTGTTTGGTGACACAGTAAAAACATTCACAGCAGGACACACACATACACACACATATCTACCTACCCCCAGGAGCTCAGAGAGACAGATAAAAGACTATCTCTGTCTAAGTATCCGGAAGTGTGTGTGTGTGTGTGTTTGTGTGTGTTGTATATATGTGTTTGTGTGCGAACGAGTGGGTGGTGAGCTCCGCCGATGGGAACAAGGGATGGGAATGAATGAACAGAGGGGTTGATGAGAAGCATCTCTCTGCAGATTAGGACAGATTGTTTTCCCAATAAAAAAAAAAAAAAAAAAAAAAAAGGAAAGAACATTCTCTTCTTTCTCTGTTATTCTCACTGGGAGATGGAAACAGACTTTGAGGGTTAGCTGTGGGTGAGGGACTGCAGCGTGTGTGTGTGTGTGTGTGTGCATCTTTGTGTGAAACATCTTTTGCATATTCAAAAGGGAAGAAAAAAAAAAAGTTGCTGGAAGTCTCATCACTTTTGCAGTTTGACTCATACACATTTTAAATTCTTTATTTAAATGAGTTAATGAATACTGTATTGACTAAACAAGAGTCAGAATGCAGGAGATTCACAACAAACATGCTCATGCACGCGCACTATTATCACAATCTCTATGTTTCTATTATTACCCAGATAATCCATATTATCAAAGGAGGACAATGACCCTGGTTATCTCAGTTGCAGGGCACTGGGGGTCGTACATGTATGTGTGTATGTGTGTGTGTGTGTGTGCCCCCTAGGGTCTCCAGGTTTAGTATGCAGGATGTGGTCCTCAGCTTTGATCGATCCTGAGGCCTCTGTATATTTTTGATTATTCTCTCAGTTACATGCAAACACACACACACACACACATACACAGTGGTCTCTGCGGCCATGATTACTCTCTCCTCTCCGTTCTTTTCCTGTGTGGTGCTTGGGGGTCACGATACATGATCTCACCCTCCCTAACAGAGCTTTAATCAATGCAGTGATCAGTGTGTGTGTGTGGAAGAGACAATGATCCATAACAGTATGGACAAATACCTGATTCCATGCAGACACAGTTATAAGAGTGTAAAACTGACAGAAATTGCAGCCCCACATCAAGGTGCAGCGTGCTAGGAGGGAGTGCTGGTGTACTTTTTCCGTGTCCTTGTGGGACTATGGGATGGACACGGAGACGGTGTGGGATTAGGGAGAATCCATTATCTGCATTATCAGTGGGTCACATCAGCTCCTCTCATCACCTTTAAAAGCAGCACTCTCCCCACCATGGCATACTGACAGTTTGGTAATGGAGTATAGAACCCAGAGGAGCTTCTCCTGAGAGGAAATTAATATTCTCGTAGGGGGAGTGGAGAGTCACAACTGCAAATACGCAGCAGATTCACATTTCTGGACATATTTAAAGTAAAGCCAGTCACAATAAAAATGAAAAAAAAAAAAACTATTGTGGACGTTTTATTAACAAAACTAGTGAGTGATCATGTTTTAAAAGCATGTAAAGGGCAGAGTCAGATGTGCACGACATGTTTTGAGAGCAAGCAAGGACAGAATTAAAAGCGAGAAATGTTTCGAGGACACAAGAGGAACGCTATCTGTGGATTATAGCAGGCAGCGGGGCTCCCTTTGCTCGGTATCTTCAAAGTTGTGCTCGCTCACTTTTGTCAGCTTAATCATGCAAACTCAAACCCAGAGCAGAGTAAACAACAGGCTCTGTGTGTATGTGCATGTGTGCCTCGGTGCATGTCCTATACTGTATCCTCAGTGTGTGTGTGTGTACTGCAGGTTGTGATATAGGATATACTTGCTTTTAACTGTGTGTTGGCATGTGTACGATGGCTGCCTCGTATGTCCTGCGTCCGTTCGGAGCGTTGGTCGTGCACGTCCTTGGAAATGAATGCTACATGTATGCAAGATGCAACACGTACGTGAGCGTTAAGGGAATTGTAGGGGCGGTATGGGGATGTGGCAGGGTCAGGGGTCAGTAAGCAAGGCATCAGTAGCATCAGTAATAGACCAAGTCCGCAATTACCTGCGTCTGTACGATGTGTCGTTGCTGCTGTACAGTGACAAATATGCTTGTCAGAGTAGCCGGCTGATTTAGGGACCTTACATACCGTCTATAATGGCGCCGCCGTCACTTTTTCTGCCGTGATCTCAGAATTAACAAAATAGGAACCTCCTTGAGTGTCGCCATGTCTGTTGTTTACATTATGTAAATCCAGAAGTTCTATTTATATCCTTAGTTCTCTAGTGTGCCCTCTAGTGGAATCCTACAGTAACACGCAGACTAAAAGGCAAGTATGTGAACAATTCTGTTCACGATGCAGCCGGTTGTCTTTGCGAACATGTAGTTAAAAAGCAAGTTTATCTCTAGCCTTATTTTTATTGTAGTTAGTGTGCTTAGTGATTTCCTACAGATCCCAGAATGTATTCCCTGAGTCCAGAGAATGACTTGAACCTGATACATTCAGCTTTGGTGCTAATACCTTTACAGCAAAAGCAGAAGTTTTTTCTGGTACACATCAAAGCTGTAAGTCTGTTTAGGTAACTGATTGTATCTCTAACAATATTCCCCCCTGAAATGTGAAATGCACTCTCACTTTTTGTGCTTTTTTTTTTTTTTCCTGTCAATGAATTTTTTCATTTCAGTTTAGCCTTTGAGATGTAATGAAATAATTCTAATACATAAAAGGATAGAAGGAGCAGGTTGTATTGTGTGTATTCAGTCGTTTCTACCAGGAGCATCATGTGAAGCAGCGGTGATATTGATGTTTATATCCTAACATCCTGCCAACTCTGGAATATCGCTCCAACTGGGCAACGCTTCTTCTTTGTGTACTCCTAGTAAAGCCTCTTGCCAAGTGGCAACTGCACGAAAAGCATTCAATCCCCAGTAAACAACTCCTGTTTCAGTGCTATTGAGCAAATGGGCTCCCACAGAGAGGCCCATTGGAGCAGGTCAGCAGCAAAAAAAAAGGAAGACTCCATTCTCCAGACATGTCCACGTTTCAATTTTTTTTTTTTTTTTGGGTTTTCCTTCCTAGTTCCAGCTTTCTAGGATGTAGTACTCTCACTTTCTCACATTCATATTTTATTAGTATCCATCAAAAATGAATGTAGTTTTCAAGACATCACTACATGCCCACAAACAGACCCACATCCATTCTAGTGCCAAATCAGTGTCAACCTGTTAGCACGTGTTCCCACCTCCACACATCTCTTTGTAGAATTATGATTTTTAATACGGTGAATGGAAACGCACCTTTTTAGGTAATTCACTGACTATTTGAGCCCTTGATACATTTTTAAAGTTATTTTACTTTCTTGGCCTTACTCTTATTATTTCTCAACAATAGACAACCGTTCTAACTTTATTCTCCATCCATCCATCCGTTTTCTGCCACTTATCCAGGACCGGGGTCGCGGTAACTTTATTTTCTCCCTTTATTAAATTACACTAGATCAAATAAAACATAGTGACAGTAGACTGGCTGCAGTGGAATACCAGCTCTGTGTGAATGGCCATTTCTTCCACCCGTTTATAAATAAAATATTCCCTCACTTTATTTTGATTGAATGCTTTTATTAGAGTTCCACATACAACATAGCAAACTGTTTTCCCTCCCTTGTGTCTGCAATTTCTGTAATATCCCCCTAGATGCCTGAGAAGGAATCACTTATTAGTACTTTTTATTGATTTTCTTTATAAAATATTTAATTAGAAGTGCTTGAACGCTTGTAGACGCATCACCCCAGAATGTTTGCCAAGTCGTCAGTTCCCCCGTTCCCCCTTGTTATGCTTGCCTCTCACTATGAACACGTTCATGTTTTTCTATATCACTTTGCTTTACCCGGTACGCAATTAGACGTGTTTATACGGGCACAAGCGCACCGCTGCCAACTCTTCGCCGGCTCTCTGGTGCCAATATGTCAGAGCCAATCTTCAGCGATTCCCTCCCCGCTGCCATCTTTGTGAACAACTTTATTAGTTTTTTTTTCCTACTTTATATGATTTTATTTTAACAAATATACAATTAGGGCGGTTTGTTACAGGCTTATAAATGCAGCACTGGCATCTGTGTACCGACTCTGTGCCAGGCTAGCGGTGCCAAACCACTTCTTGTGATTTAGCCCAAAAGAATATGTGCATTTCTCCCATGCCAATATCGTGCTTCAAATCCTTTTTTCTCCCCCTCCTCTATAATTTTTATACCTCTCTAAGGAGTTCATTTTAGTTTTAGTTTTCTTTATGTACCTACTGCGTAAGGTAAAGTGTCTTTGAGTATCTAGAAAATTGCTTCTTAAGTAAAATGTGTTATTATCACAGTGTTTGCCTTTTTTTACCTCTTATATTGATTTTCTGTTCAGTGTATTTTAGTACACTACAGACATATTTAGCTCATATTTCCATTTTCTAAGAAATCTGTTACCTAAAATGGAAAGAAAAATGAAAAATCCTTGATATGCACATGTTTGTAACCCATTCACAGCACTTCTAGTCTCCTTTTTTAAAAGCTGCTCTGCATCTCTTGATTCATAATAATTTCCCATCACCTCGTGTCACGTGAACAGTCACCAAAAATAGAAAAGTAGATGTGAAATAGATAATTTGTCTCTCTCTATCACTTATCTACAAATAAAACAGTGTCTGGTTGTTTTTCTAAAAGAACCTGACCTCATTTAGCTGTTTATGAATGGAACTGTGATACTCGGTTTGTAGTCTGTGTAGTACTCACTGTTTCGGATAACAAGAAAAGAAATGCCACAAGCGAACACTCAATGGTAAAAGTAGCATATTTATAGAGCGTTCACATTGAACGTCATGCAGCTTGTGGTTACCATGTCGCCTGGGACCGTTTTAACCAATAGGAATTGTCAGAAAATGTAGCAGGGTCCAAAATCTGGGAGCCACAGACTGAAGTCATAACAAATGAAGTTAAACAATGAGACAGAAACAACATTTAGTGTTATTTACTCTCTCTCGCCTCTGCTCTCTCATCTCCCTCCTCATTCATGCAAGCAGTGCTCAGGTTCTGACTCACTATTATACCCTTTCACAATCTCCCCCTCATTAATTTCCCTCATTCTCTGTGCCGCCCCTCTCGAGGGGGGCCCACCCCACAGGTGATTAAGAATCTCTGGTGGAGCTCAGGTACTCCCGCTGCAGAGGGCTCCGCAGGGCTGCTCTGCATGATCCGACTGTAGATCTACTGGAAGATCCTCTTCTGTTACGGATGGTTGTACATTTTGAATTCACGGTGTGGCCAAATCTTTTTCTAGTTTCACTAGGAAGCAAGAAATAATGTCATTGAAAACAGAGAGCTATTTCCACCAATATTATTTTCAGCTTAACAGATTTTTATTGCCTGTGTGTGTCCGTGTATCATCGGGTGCCAACTGTTTACTCTCCGCGGTGTTCCCCTGTGTCGGCTCTGTACTTCCTGTGTCACACACTGAGGGCGGTGTGCCAAGGGGATATCCAGCTTTTGCCAGCTCAGTGACCAGTCAGTTATTGGTCATTCACCACAGGGTTGTCCCCGTATTTGTAGCGCGTGCACACACACACACACACACACACACGCGCTAACCACAAAGTTGTGTCAAAAGCCATAGGAGGTGCAGACACAAACACACTCCGTGGAGCCGGATGCAGCTCATAAAGAGCAGATTTTCCGCCTGTTGAAATGTACGTGTGTGGGTGTGTGTGTGTGGGGAAGCTCTGAGGGTTTTGTCATACTGCAGTGCGGCTGTTGTGTCGTCACGATGTGTGGAAATGTATTCACTGTACTGCCACATTGTACTGTAATTGTCTTTCCAATAACTATACTATCCATTTGAGTGTGTGTGTGTGTCAGTGCGTGTGTGTGTGTGTGTGTGTGCAGTGTGTCCCACTCATGTAAAACCCCTTCACAGCAATTTTAAAAGAGAGAAAATCCAATACGAATATTGTGTTCAATGCTCCTCTCTTCAGCTTTAGGAGAGGAAAACAAACAAATAAAAATAAAAGCAAAACAAGAGCCAATGCATCCTAATGCCTGCCCTGAGTAGCCGACACGCACACACCGACACACACGCACGTACACACTCATTCACTCTCTCATTCCCTCTTGTCTGCCAGCCTGCCGGCAGAAGTGTTTGTCTGCAAAGGAAATGGAATTTGATGATGAAAGTACCCTTGAAGCGGAGAGACACACACGCACACGCACAGATAAACACGCACACACACGGCTCCTAAATTTCACTGACATGGCAATATGACAGAAAATGTGTTTTTTCCTCTGCGTGGCGGCAGGCATCATTGGCTGTGCTCTCTGAGAGAAGAGTGATGGAGGGATAGAAATGCTGTTGGAGGAGGGAGATGCTGCTGGAAGAGATATTGAAAGGGAGAAAGAGGGTAAGAGATATCAGTAGAGAGAGAGGATAGAGAGGGGAAAAGTGGAATAAATGGATCGGTCTGACAGCAAAAGACTAGAGGAAGGGAAAATTGGGGAGGTCAAGAGGGTTGAGGCAATGTTTAAAGAAAGTAGGAAGGTATCTTAAGTGAGGAATAGAAAGAGGAAGATGAGGTAATGAGAGATGAATGGTGTGAGATAACAGCGGTAGTTAAAAAAATCCAAAGGCTTTACTCCAGTGTAACAAATGAAGGGAAATACTATGTTAGCACTTACGCTATCACATAATGTACTTAGAGAAAAAGGATCTATATCACAATGAAGGAACACAGTGTACAAATAGCTTTCTGTCACAAAATCATCGAGAGAGAGAATGTGAAAACGTAGCGATGATTATGTTTGACAACTAAATGGGCTCTGAATAAAGTTTGGCTCGTTTGTGCCAGGAAAAGAGTTGCACTAGGAATAGATCGCTTTAAGGACAGCATATAGGAATATTAGAGCTGCAATGATTGGTCGACTGATGATTAGGCAAGTGACAGATAATTAATCAACAGTTTTGATGATTGATAACTCAACATTTTTCAAGCAAAAATACCAAACATTTGATGATTCCAGGTTCTCAAATGGGAGAATTTTGCTGCTTTGAGTGAAATATTTTTGAAATTAGATTTGATGAAAATTTAAAAAGAAACAGATTTTGGACTTTTGTTTAGACAAAACAAGTAATTTGACAACATCAGCTTGGGCTCTCGGAGCACTTCTTTGTTTTTACTGTATTGTCAAATTAAACAATAATGAAAATAATGAGTTAGTTGGAGCATTAATTACAGTGACCAATAGCTCTTTGAATGATCATAATACTGTGTTGAGATAGACTTAAGAAAATAGCAGCCACTGTGGCCACAAGTAGCAATTACAGGATAATGGTACATGCTAAAATCAGCAAATTGACTCAGTAACTTCAGTTATGCAGCAATAGCTAGCTAAAGTTCGCTAACATGAGCCACCAGCTACTAGTCATAAGAGACCATGACAGTCTGTAGCAGCAAAACTCATAAGTGTATTGAACTGAGCAAGACTTTTTTTCTTTTATTAACGTAACTTTTCATCTATAAGAGGCAGAATGTGTAATTTATTCTTTCAAAAGTTCAGTGTCACAAAAAGTCTTGCGCCTATTTTAAGTTATGTTATAGCGTTTTTCTGGCCCACATTATGTTTCCACACCCGTGTAAGTGCATATTAGCAAGATTTATATGAAACGCTTACACAACATTTTTATGCACTTACATCCCGGCAGATTAAGACTGAAGATAAAACACTAGAATAAGGACGGGAATCCAAAGATAGCAACCCTCTGAGACAATGAGCCAGAACCCCCTTAGCATTCAGATCACCAAGTGGTAATAACATGTTGCGCCGAAGGCAGACTTCTCTCCTTCAGTTGGAGGATTACACCACTCGCGTGTCAAGAGCAAACTTCAAGTGGGCAAGGTGATGTGATGTCCAGCAGACAGATAAGACCTTAAGGCAGCAGGGATTATTTTGGGCTTCAATTGTGTCAAAGACAAAACCTTTCCCTAATTCATTTTATTTCTTTTCTATCACTCTTAGTGCTTCCCCCTAAATAGCTTTTACAATGAAAGCTTTCCCATTTTGATCAATAATGCACTGTTGCCTTTTTAATGTTTGGCGGTTAAGCTCGAGCCAATAAAAAAGACCATTATAAGATGTAATAAGATGTAAGTGTTACCGGAGGGAAAAGGGGGGGGGGGGAGAAGCTTTTTGGATAAGAAGGGGTGGAGTCAGAGAGAGGAGAAGAGAGGAAGAGACACTAACCCGAAGAAAAAGATAGATGACGAAAGAAAGCAACACACACACACACGCAAGTATGCAGGGGACAGGAGGTGTTATTTTGTACTCGATCATAACACTGTGTACTAGCCGCCGGCTTAGCCTAACTCTCCACAGACGCATCTGTTTATCTTCTGTCTCTGTCCCTTTATCCCCTCTTTCACCTCTCCAAGACCATATGCATCTCTTTTATCTACCCTCTTCTGTCTTTCCTCGCCTGAATCCATTTTTGCTCACTGTTCCTCCTTCCATCCTGACAACCTCTATAGCCTTAACCCTTAAGCGCTCGGTAATCGTAGCCAAACACACAAGAAACACTATCATTTTTCAATGAATGTTCAAAATATTAGCTGCAAATCCTTAGAAATTCCTCCATGTCGTCCACATTTCTTTTTCTACATCTCCTAATTTGCAACTGATTTTACCATAATAAAGGAAATCAATACCGCGTAGTGTCATTTACCTGAATTGACCTCATCAAAGAAAACGACTGCTGCATAGTGCCGCAACCGCACTGTCCTTTTTTATCAAAGTGAGTGTATGACGTTGCTGTTGGCCTTTTCATCAATAACAGTATCAGCAGGCGTGTTACCGTTGGCTCTCCCAATTATGAGTGTCAGCTTCAATTAGCTGAGACAACACACTTATTGATCAGAGTCCGCCGGCTGTTTGCACTCAGACATCCACGTCCTCAGAGGTCACTCGACAAGCATCGCTTCAGCCCGAATTAAATACTCCCACACAACTCCAGACTAATTTCAGTGCACTTACGTCACACTCCTCATCCGAAACTTATGGTTTATAATAATTCTTCTCATTATCGATCACATTTATTGATTAACTGATAAATTGTTTAGTCTATGAAATGTCAAAGAGATTGAAATGTTCCCTACAAGCAACTAAATGTTTCAGCACCAATGAAACACGGAGATTCATTCTTGACCTTGTGGATAAACGCAAGGTTCATTCACTGAAACTTTCAACCATCACCAGCCTTACATGACCTTAGTAGTTTGGTCATGTGATGGTCAGGTGGTCGTACAAGGGGGCGGATCATAACCCAGTTCAAGTTCCACCTGCTGAAGAAAGCTGTAAGATATGGTTGAAATCTCAGGGAACAGCTAAGTAAGTGGACCTTGCGTTTAGAATATTTACCACAGAGCATTAATGAAGCTGAATCATCTTGTCACCTTTAGAGATTTGCATAATTTAGTGAGCCCCACCTGTATGTGTCACAGTACTGTTGCGCACACACACACACACACGCACAGAAACACGCTACAGACTCTCCTTTCTCCCCCTCTTCCTCCACCTTCCTCTGTCTCTCTCCAGAGGTCAATAACATCCTCCGATCCTCTCTAGATCATTAGGTCATGTCATTACGCTGCCGGTGGAGTTTCAACCACGACCCAGCACAACCTCTCAGGACTATCTCTGCACACTAATGACCACAAACGCACACACATATACACACACACACACACAACTTGAGGCTATATTTCGTCTGCTTCTTTCAACGTACATTTCTCTGTCGGAGTTCATGATAGGTCACACTAATGACCACGCATAGACACACACACACACACACACACACAAAAATAGGGCAGTGTTTTGTTCGGTGAGACCATTTTCACTTTTTAGCTCGCGCATGTCTAGACGAGTTCACCACCAGTCATTCAGTGATGCTGACAGCACTGGGAGTCCACAGGACCCACTGGACACATTTGTTATATTTTTCTATTAAAACGTCTGCTTACAATGCAAACAGTTTTAGGTAGTTTCAGTTTGTAGCATCAGCTCAGATCAGATTAAATATTTTGAAAATGTGACTCATAAAATGTAGTAAAATATCCGACTGAAGTAAATATTAATAAAGTCAATATTTACCTTGAATGACTCAGAATGGCTGCACTCTGAAGCTGTGACATTAAGTGCCAGTTTCGCACAGTAAAAATTTATAAACCGGTTGCTTTTATTTAGTAATAATTGAGTAGCAAACAGACATTTCAGATGGGACTGAGTCTTGTGACTGTAAATTAATTTTATACTCACGGAGCTTCCCATGATGGCTCTGGGTTTGTTAATTCAAGTAGAAATAAGAAGGGGAAGGAAAAAATATCAAATGAAGAGTTTCTTTCATGCAACAGTGGAGATAAATTGCGTAAAAGGCAAAAACAGTTTCATTGCCTGTATCGACCCTTGGCACTGAGTTCAGATGCTGAATGAGAGCGTGTTTAATGTGGAAATGTTGATGTTTAATCCCAGTGCTAAGTTGTATTAATGTTTATATCCGTGCTGATGAACCGAGAAAGAACGGAGGCAGAGGCGGGGAAAAAACAAGACGGACGGCAGCAGCAGCAGCAGCAACGTGTCAGACAGAGGTCTCGCACGATGCGCCGGCGTGGGTCCGCGAAGGAAGTTTCTGCTTTTTAAAAGGTGTTCCAGCCCCCTCCCTGGAGCAGACTGAGGTTAGAGGGGTTTCTGCTGGGGGAATCACCAGCCAGGCTGAACTAATGGCCCCTGACAGGGAGGAAAGAGGCTGAGAGGAGTTGAGAGAGGTTGAAAAGGGGTTGCGAGGGGGGCGACGAGAGGCGTAAGGGGGGCAGGGGAGGGTTGCTCAGATGGGAGAGAGGAAGCGGATGGATGGAAAGAACCTGCGCACGAAGTGGGTTTTGAGTGGAGAATAGAAAGTAGAAGATGGGATGGATAGATGACAAAAACCAGTAGAAAGAGGAGTAGGAGTTAGAGGATTTTTTGCGAGAGAAGGAGCGAGCATCACAAGTGGTTAGATTGGCAGTTTGTTAGCAGAGATGGGGTAAGAGGATTTGTGTGGGTGAGACACTGAGAGAAAGTTTCAGTCATTGAAATTCCAAGAAGGATTTTGCATCTTGCGGCGTCATGCCTCAGTGTGCCTGAAGAAACAGGACAGAAAGCAAGTCCACCCCACTGTGCTCCGCAGTTTACTTGACTACATCTGAAGATGTTCGCCCGGAGTCTTACAGTACCGCTCCGTTTTTTTTTTATCTCTCGCAGTCTTGCCGTCCTCTCGGTCTTCTGTTTGCTTTCAGCTGCAACACAAAAATAAGCACATTATCAAGGGGGGGGGGGCTTGTTGATGGCGCTGAGGAAGTTCTGTGTTTTTTTATTTTCTATCATTTCCCCCGTTGCTGACTATATAATCCCATCCCTCTGTCTCTCTCTCTCTTTCTCTCTTTGTATCTCACTTTTTCCTGCTCCATGCAGATTTCTTTTTTCACCGCGTTTGACAGTCAGCTCCGATGACGCAGCGACCTCTGATCTGCCTCCAGACCTAAGGGCCATTGTACTGCATGTTTGTGTGTGTGTTAGTAGAGGAGAGAGCCATGCCTATCCTTTGAAACACATGTGTGGTTGTTTGTGTATGACACTCAAAGAGTCTGTTTCTTGTCACATCAATCACCCTGTCGCTGTGTCAGCTGAGCTCTCTCTCTCTCTCTCTCTCTCTCTCCCCTTGAACCACCACGCTGGGGGAAAATACAGTTCCATTTCTCACATTTTACAAAATTAACCATAGCTTCTCCTGCTATTTGGTACAGTACATTGTGCTTGTGGTCAAAAGTTGCGGCATTAACTGCGTTATTGACTTTCATGGGTTTTAGTTTTAGCCAGGTCAGTTAAATTTGAAGCTAGTTTCATTTGAAGTAAATAATACATGAGGAAGTAATAAAAGAGATGCATTCTTAAAGGTGGATAAAATGCTGAAAGGCTGATATCAAAATTTAATTTAACCTATATGGGCCAGCTTTACATACCTTATGAAACACCTCCTTCAATCCATTAAAAAAAAAGTGCCTTATGGCAAGTTTTGCATAAAAAGTAATACATCTAATTTCAGTTATTTTAAGAAATATCTGTCTTCAACATGCCATTCCTCGCCTTCCTCACATGTTACACATCTCGTGACTTTTTCACACTCGTCTTCTCCTCATCATTCGTCAAGCTTCTTCAAAAGCCTGTATCAAAAGTAGCACCTGTATTGTATTGTATTGCTGTCTAGTGTTGCAGCGCTAGACAGCAACATCTGTATTACAGAGCGTCACTCTGCATTGACAGCTGTTTTAAATCTGTGCTGTATGTTTGTATTCATATATGTTTGCTGTGTGTGTGTGTGGTTGTTGAGCATGACAAAACACTTTGTGTCGTGATCCATCCTGATAGACAATATCATGAAAAAAACCTGCTGCTGCCCTTGATAATATAATAGATGTGGTCAAGCTATGTCTGTTGTGTTGTGTGTGTGTGTGTGTGTGTGTGTATTCTGTCCATCACCCATCCTGAAGCGTTTATAGTCTTTTTCTTGTATCTCATCCTCTGTCATTATCTGCTCCTTCCCAAGAAGCAGATAGAGCCGTAGGAAGCCGAGAGGATTGCAAGCTGTGAGGCTGCAGGCAAAGATCTTTGTCACTCAGTCCCCTGTCGCTGTCTCTTTATGTATCTCTCAGTCTCTGTCTTTTCCCTTGAACTCCCCCCCCCTCCTCCTCCTCCTCACTATCTGTCTCTCTGTCTTCTTGCTATTGTTCAAAGAGATGAATAAGAATTCCAAAACATAGAAAACAGTCATCATTTATTAGGAATAAGCAGGTGTTTTCAGCCCCCAAAATCCCTAAAGGAAGCCTAGTATGTTTATTTTTTCTTTGTATTCTTTGATTTTTCTCTCAGTTTAACTTTATATGCTGTTGTGGTGAATAAAACGTACGTGTCAGCTTACAGTCCCAATAACCAAGCGTCCTTAAAGCCCCGAGCTCATACAAAAGTTTCCTTGTAGTATAGCGTTCATCGAGGGATCACACATTAAGGCGTCTGTCATCATCATTTTATATTGATTTTAAGAAATGTCACATTGACCTATACTCGGAATGAATAAGTACTGCAAATCCACAGCTGTTCTAGGAAACAGTGACAGGCCCTGGCACTGATGAAATCTTAAACCGACAGGCATTTGTCGTACGATAATGACAGAACCGTCTCGGGGTTTAATCCACGCTGCAATATATTATATCGACTTGACCCAAAAAATTTAGCGCTGACCTCAAATTATCACAACGCTTCGTTGATATGACCTGGCAACGAACTGAGAGCTGTCATCTCGCATAGAGCCAAACCGGACCCAAAATGAGTACTCCTGCCCTGAAAAGCTTGGTTCCTTTCCATCTTGGCACTGATATGAGAGGAATCAGTAATAAGTTATTGACAGAGATATCTCATGCCAGACTAAATCCCCTTTCAAGCAGCTAATATTGACCTTCAAAAAGGCAAACTGGCTGAAAATGAGCGCCTCTGTTTCTCGCAAATCTGATGTACTCTAGACTCATTGACCGCTGGTGTTCATCCTACTGAAGTGTCCTTGAGCGAGACGTTGCGTCTCTGCCAGCTCGGAGGTTACATTGACAGCTGGCGTTAAGAACAAGAAAAAAGGTGAAAAAGACAAACTTCACCGTACCTGTGAACACCGCCTGACTTTCAAATACAAGAAGAAGAAGAATTCATTTATAGCCCAGCTGCGACAAATCTGCCGCGAGAGTTTGATAATTAATTTGTAAAGAAAGGATCTTTTTTTGCAGAGACATAAAAAAAAAAAAAAAAAAAAGTCACATCTCTCCTCATCAGCAGCAACACCTGGTGAATTAGAGGTTGCATTTGGAAATGTGACAGCATCATCATTGCACACATGGAGGGTATGACACAGCGGTGTTTGCAAATTCTCACAGATTATGATAAAAATGTAGACGTGGCCTTAACCAACAGTTCAACGAGGCTGTTATGCATTGCCTTTTTAAAAGCCCTCTTATAAATAACTCTTCATTTAGCTTCTATTTCCTTTCACACATTTATTCCCCGTCACTGTTCAGTCACTTTAACCTGGTTTTGTTTCTCTTTCTTCCACTATTCTCCTTCTCTTCTTGCATTCATTTTTTCACCTTTTTCTTATTATACCTAGCACTTCCATATCATACAGCCATTCTCTATCAGCACATACATTTGGTAATACATATAATGACGCTTATTTCACTGTTGAAGTGATTCTACTTTGCCTCATGTGGGTAAGTCAGAAAGTCAGACAGTGACACCTTCTCAAAACTCCGTTCCTTTAATATGCACTTTTCCGATTTAATATTTTATATGATTTTTTTTCCACATTAGGGATTAGTAAACAACTTTGGGCATCCATTCCTATTTGATCCTTCTTCCTCCTGTCTTGTTTTTTGCATTCTCACCATCTGTTTCTCAGATGTACTTCACACAGCATTCCCTCAAGCCCCTGTTTCTCCTTCCTTTGTGAAGGACTTTTGCTTCAAAAAAATATTCACTACATTGGGGAAAATAATAATAATAATAAAAAAAAACAACACAGTAAGCCCTGTTGTCTTTCTAAAAATAACTCAAGTCACGCTGATGAGCTATGCGTGATGCAGAGCAGTTGAGGTATACATGCATGAATATGCATGCATGCATGTGGCTAATGTGCTGGAAGACATATGTCAGAGTGTTTGAGCGTGCGTGTGGGTGTATGTGCAGGTGTTTGAAACGTGGGAGTGGGAACTTTGTCTTGGCCTTCGTGTAACCTTTTTAAGTATTTGGCATTCTTACCATCTCCTGTACATTGCATTCTGTTTCACTTGCAGAAAGGATGTGATGCTTTTCCTATACAGTCAAAGGCTGGATCCATTCTGCTTGCAATACTTTCTGAAACCCTCTCAAGTTTTTCTTTCTTTTTATGCATCATGAGATCTGAACACAGATGCTTTAATGAGGCCTCGGGCCTGAATATCGACTCGCCACACAGAAACCCTCACGCTGCTATGAGCAAAAGTCAGATGTGACATGCTCTGCACACTACTGTCTTTAGAATAAGTTCCACAATGTACAGATACAAGACAATAGTATTACCAATCAAACCAATATATGATTTTTTTTTTGTACTGATATATATTACATGTATTTGTCCCGAACCATCACAGCACAGACAAACAATTACTGTCAAAATAGTTTAATAATCCACTTCCTCCAATGTGAGGAACAATAATTCTAGAGCGCGAGTTCCACCTAGAACATTTTGGCAGCGCACCACTTAGCTATAGCATGCTCATGGATGTATGCTAGCTGGTTCATTGAATAAATAGAAAGTATGGGGAAAAAGTTAAAGCACCGTGGAACGTACTGTATATTCCTCAGAGTAAGTTTTTATTTTGGGTCGGGCTTACAGTAGCTACTTGAATTTAAAGTGGCAAGGAGAAAGATTTTCAGCATGTGGGTGCCAGCTGGAGACACTAGCTACTGTATAACTGTGCAACCGTATAATGGTCTGCACACTATTATAATAAATAGTTTCCTTGGTCTGTTGACTTGTTCATAAATATTGATGGCAAGCAGCAGGAGGATACTTCCTGATTCCAAGCTGGCGAGGCAAAAGATTTCGAAGATGAGGATGGCAGGTGGGAACAGGAGCTAGGTTTGCTTAGTCGGCACAATATTATAATTAGTATCTTCGGTTTGCTGATATATTCTCATAAATATTCATGTCTGTGGGCAGGTGCTGCGGAGGAGACTTCAGAAGGTTTCTCGGTGCCCAGTGGAGCCGAGCTGCCCGGCAACATTACAGCGGGGCGTAAACCAGTGTGAAGGGTGCTGGTCGTAGGGAGGGTGTGCACCTGTACACACACACACACTTCACAGACTGTGATTAAAAAGGGGTGCATTCATCATTCATGCACACACAGAAGACACAGTAGAATCTGACAGAACATGCAGTACACTTTCAGTCTTTGACCTTCACTCTGCTGTCCACACTGAGATGCGGTCAAAGGATGATACCAACGGCGCCATGTACTCAACTTCTTTGTGTGTGTGTGTGTATGTGGTTAAAGGTCAGTCACACAGGTGATTCATCCCACTTTATCGCAATTCTGCACCTTGTCTGTGCAAACACGCACAAACACACACAAACATTTGCAGGTACGCTTAGGAACACACAGATGTACGAATGCATTCATTGGTACACGTGTGTACAAGTGTAATTCATACATACACACATAGGAAGAGCTCAGAAAGGTGCATAATTTGTCTCTCTGATTGTGTATCTCTTTCTCTAGCTCTTGTGCACACACACACACACACGCACACAAACACAAATTGTGACCATGGGAAAACATTAAGAACATCTGAGGCCGAGGCCATCTCTCTTCAGCTTTCAATAGGTCACCTTGAAGTCGTGCGTACGAGTGTGGGAGTGGTGTATTTTTTTTACAACCATTTTAATATCAGAACAGCCCGACTCACAACAATACACAAATTAATGATCAGATACATAATTATGTTTACTACGTACTGAGCAAAAACCCATAGTAGCATAATTATTCCTCTTTCTAATGCAGTATAAGCTATTTATTTCTAATGAGATTGAATGAAACCCTCTTAGTAACACTACATGATATGGGTTATTGCATTCAGGAGAAGTTACTCATAACATTTAACTAAAAAATATTTTTTTCTACAAAAGAAACAAAACAAAAAAGATTTGTAATGATGATTTAATAACAAATTTTGTCCTTCAGTTATTGGATGTTTAATGTTGAAGTATAGTGGCCTCACCTGCGGAGTAGCTTTCATTTCAGTAAAAATGTATATCTTCTAAAAGGGTCTGTCACAGGGCTTTTTTTAAACAAATTGACTCAATAAATGTGTAAAGAGGTGGACTGTTTTGTACTGTCCTATTTAAATTTAGTGTTGATATGATTACATGCTGTTATGGTATCTGCAACAGCCTTGACTTTTGATAAAACACATTTAAATATAGAATGGTGTCTTATAGTAATGAATTACACGCTGTCAGCTATACAAACTGCCTGCTACATGCACTATAAACACACACACACGTACACACACGTACACACACATATCCTTGAAAACACGTTCCTGAAACAGATTTCCTTTGCCTTCAAGTGAACATTTGTGCTCTTTCGTTGGAAGATGTTATCTTTGGGGAAATACAAACGCGCGCACACACATTTGTCTCCCTGACATGTCGAAGGCGGTAGTCCGGCTGAAATCATGCTCACCCAAGGGCATCTCCTTCCAGATGTCATGTTTGTATGACCCCCTGGATATTGTGTTGTGTGTTTGTGTGTGCGTTTTGTTTGGTTTTTTTTTTTTTTTTGCTCACATGCCATATAGATGTTGCAACACACAGGACTGTCACACACATTTTACATTCCTCTCCCATACACACTCTCACTATTCTGTGAAGCAAACATGCAGTGAACGTATTTGCAGTTTGTAGCTTTCCTGAGTCTGAACATAGCCTACTTTCATATGTGTGTGACAAATTAATTTGAAAACGTACATCATGTGTCCCCTAAACTTAATGCATTGAATAACCAACATTCGAGATGCTTCATCCCCTCTTATCCCTCCTCACGTCTCCTTCACACGAAGATTGTCTCTTGCGTGACTTTCTCCTCTCTGTGTTTCAGTATTCAAGGCCAACCTGAATTACACATGCTAATTCAATATTCACTTTAAGCGGTATTTCGGTATAACATTTGTAGTTTGTTTGCAAGCATAATCCCATGTGGCATCGAGAGCTATCACACAAGAGATGTTAGCTCTCTCAGCTATCAGTAGTCCTCAATTATTTGTGCATTACTTAAAAGGTCTCCTTGTACCTTTTTGTTCAGAGTAAAAGCAGAGTAACTACAGTCGCCGTTAGCTCACATCCATCAAAGTGACAGCTGTTCTTTTGGGGGTCTGAATAATCCCTGTTGAGGCTGAGCGGAGTGTGAAGGAAAGTTTGAGAAACATATGAAAGAAGAGTTTCTAATCATGTTAAAAAATTGTTCTTAAAAACACCACGATCAAAGTGAAAACGAACGCTTAATGAGCCGAACCGCAACTTTTTTTTAAACGATCTGCTCGTGTTAAGTATGAGCTGCTCTGAACTGTAGCATGTGAGTGTATGAACGTGTGTGTGTGTGTGTCGGCTGTAGAGCTTCAAATATAGCGAGCTTGGCCTATAGGGCAAAGGATCACACCTGCCTCATGTATGCATGGCTGGCATCCATGTGGTGGATCAATGAGGCAGAGATCCATTGATTAATCCTGGATGGCCCGGGGGCCTGCGGGGTTTGGGCAGAGATGACTGCAGCTCTACTTCTTTCCTTACAAGTTTTCTGTGTGTGTGTGTGTGTGTGTGTGTGTGCATCAGCACTATGTGATACTGGTTTACCCTTTTAAAATAGACTATCACACGCTTCACACTGTATCTTATTATCCAGCAGAGCTCCAGAAACTTTGCTGATGTTACAAATGAAAATAGACGTGCAGATGCTCCTGTGAACTCACCTCCCTTCGGCTTTGAATCTGATGATTCTTGTACACTACGGAATTGTTCAGGACCTCCGTAAATGCCGAGTCGTAGATATCAAAAAACGTTGGGTGTTATCGGTGCGGCTCAGATCAGTCCGCATGACGGGGGTGTGTGTTTAAAAGTAAATCTGCGAAACCCGCGAGCTGCCAGATCATCATCATCAAGCGACAAATGCTCTGAAGCGGTCCAGTAATCTTCTACTATGTAGCAGCTGTAACCTAAAGAAGAATCACAGCTTTAAATCTCTGCTTCCTTAACCGCGTAAACTGAGAAAATCAGATTTTCCTGAGATGCAAGGTTTCCAGCTGACAGCATAATGCAGGTGACAAACCATATAACACTCCCACTTAGCGCAGAATTGAGGTTGTCAGCGTTGACAAACACACACACACTGCGTCGTCGGTGTCACACACACGAATACATATGTGAGTGTACTCTCTCTGCCACACACACACACACACACACAGTCATCAATTGGCTATATCGTGCACGTATGCCACTGTCAAATCAAAGAAATGCACCTTGAACAGTCAGTCACGCGCACACACACACACACACACCAATCAGTCACTTACATTGAAGCGGCGCCCCGCCACTTGCTCCACAATGGTATTACAGTGGCTCTCAGCCTGTTATGATCTCATTCCAAAAGCATTCAGCAGTGCCACAAAGCAATTCCAAACACATTTCCAAAGCACATTTTGCAGCGCCACAAAGTGTTACATCCATCACTGGGGGAATAAGGCGTAATGACCGACAGACACTTTAATAGTTGATTCCCCTGCCAGAGAAATGTATGTGTGTGTGTGTGTATGTGTGAGAGAGAGATCTCAGTAGATCCATTGTGCTAGTCAGAATGATCTCTCCCTGCTCTAATGCTCATATATATTTAATGAAATGGTGAGGGAATAAATTAAACATCCCTTCCTCTTTTCACCCTCCCTCTCTCACTTCTCTGGTTTCTTTTTTTTTTTTTCAAGTCCCTCCAATCAACCTTAATCCCCCCCCCCTCTTCATCAAACAATCTCTTTTTCCTACATCTTGTCTTTTACCATCACACAACATCTTTTACCCAAACTCCTTACCTCCTACATTTACAATTACAGAAGAAGACTGTTAGTTTGTCCAGTAAAAGGACAGCTGCCTTGTAATGATGATGGAAATGGAAAGAGAGAGTGTGAGAAGAGAAAGTGGCACCAGGAAAGATGAAAAGGACCAAGTGATCAAAGGAGGAGACAGAAATATATAACTAGAGAGAGAGAGAGAGGAAAAAAAGAACGTTTGTGAGGAGGAAAAGAGACTGAAGTTGTGTGTAAGTGGAAGAAAACGGTGTGTAAATATTTGTGTGTGATAGTGTGACAGAGATTTAAAAAAAAAAAAAAAAAAAGCCAGGAAGGCTGCAGACAGGAAGATTAGACAGAGAGGAGATGTGGGCCGCCAGTCAAAGTGCATACACTGAATAATAGTGGACAACTCTAAAATGTTGTTAACCTCACTGCAACCCTGCTTTCAACCTCTTTCAACTGGGAGTTTATGTGTGAATGATGCACGAAGAAGTGTGTGTGTGTGTGTGTGTGTCAACATGAGTACTGTAGGTGTCTTTATAGTAGGTGCATGCACAAAAGTCTGCTTTGTACTTTGCATCATTTGTCTACCTGGATTTGTATATTTGCACACATATACAGTAGAGTAACGAGTTTGTGCGCGTGTGTGTGTGTGTGAGCTTGGATGCAGCTGGCTGCCAACAGAGAGCTTCAAAGCCCTCAAACATACACACACACACGCACGCACGGACACATGCGCACACAGATGCTGCCTTTCCTCTGATCTTTTGATATCCATAAGAGGAAGAGAATACAAAAGAACAGACATGTAATTACTTCAGTCAGTGCGATTTCAGCATCCACGCTAGCAGCCTATCCTCGGCCACGCGGGACATATATTGACAAAAGTATGTTTATATATAACTTTTATGCATTTTGTGTTGTGGTTATTGTAAAAACCCGTTTCTTAATTTTTATGTCGTCATGTAGAATAGAGGGGCATGTGAATGTAGGAAAGACTAGAAGATAAACTACATTAGAGGAGGACAAAACTAGACAAGTGGAAAGTAGAGGACGGAAGTACCAGAAGGAGAGAGATCAGAAAGAAGTGATGTGAAGTGAAGAGGGGTGTCGTTCTGCATATCGTCTCTTTCTGCGTCTGTGTGTGTGTTTTCTTTTGGAGCTCGTGTCATTGTGAGAGGGTCACGGTTGTGCATCCCCCTTTTTTTTTTTCAACCTCTTGTTTTGTTTTGTTTTGTTTTTTCACAGTCCAGAGGAAAATTTGCTGTGTCATACCGATGATGTGGGATTGCTGATTTACATAAAGACAGGCAGGTTTGTATGCAGAAAGACAAGACAAGCAGAGAGAAAAATGTGCCTGCAGATTGACCGGTAGACTGACAGACGGACACTGAGACAGGCAGCTGTTGACTCTACTACAACTTATCTTATCTTGATTAATCGATCAGTCATTTGGACTATAAAATGTCTGAAAGTTTCTTGAAGGCCAAGGTGAAGTCCTCAAACGTCGTCTTTTGTCCCAAACAACAGTCCACAACCCAAAGAATCTCAGTTTACTATCACAGAAGACTAAATAAACCAGATATTGATATATTCACATTTGTTGGAGTCTGATAATTTGGATTTTTTCTTTAATAATCACAATAGTTGGCGATTAATTTTCTGTCAATCAACTAACCGATTAATCGACTAATTGTTGCAGCTTCGGTTTTCATAACAGGGCTGATTTTGTTGACTTTTCCTGCACGATATACTTATATTTCCTTGGCTTTAAAGGAGCCTCATGAATGGCCTGGAAACTATCTAGTGCCATTAAGTCTCATATACTGTGGATCTACTGTACAGTACTTCTACATCAGGATATACACTATGTTGGCTAACCTCCAATTGTGATTTTTACAGCACAGCAGTGAGCTGCTCAGACGCTATTCTATTTGCTCATACAGAGCAACGATTTAACAAAGGAGACAACCTATAGAGAAAAAATCATCTGTTGTCAGACACTGCAGGATATGAAAAGAGACCAAGAGGCACTCTCAATTTGCTCTGCGGATCAACTACAGAAACTTTAATGCCACTTGTGTAATACAGCCAGCTGTGTGCTGATCCACTCACACTATTGACTACCTGCAGGGTTCCTCCAGCCCTGTGATTGGTTGCTCGGTACCACCTGCCAATCAATGTCAAGCTGGCTGCTTTAGATTTCCTAAATGACGTATTTGGTGGCCTGTGCTCTCAGTAAAGCACTGCTTTCCTTAAGTTAATGCTGCTGGTAATGGAGTTACTGAGTTGCAGGGCAGCAATTATCTTTTATCTGTCAAGATGACAAGTGGCATTTTGATTATCTGTCAACGCGCATCTGTAAAAAAAAAAAAAGAAAAATTTGAACAGGTCCCATGACCTCTGCACTAAAACAGGCAGATGGAGAGACATTGAAGCAGGTAGGAGGGTGTTTGTGTCCTGGGACAATATTGTGTTACTGTCCTCCTCACTAAAAGAGACAGATTGACAGAAACCCGTAGTCAGTCAAAAAGCGCTGTGTCCTATGGTAGAAATCATATTACTGTCCCTCTCAGAAAGAGACTGACAGATGGACTGAGACAGACGGCCGGAAATAACAGAAAATAAACCGAGTCATCAGTCCCGGGGCAAGATGAGAGCGAAGAGAGGAACGACGAAGCAGTGGAGGGTTCTAGGGTGCTTTGGGAGACGTGTATTTCTCTGCTGAAAATGCTTGTGGAAGTTTTTAATACTTTGAACTTCACATGCAAGTAGTTTGAGTGATTTCTACAGCTCAGTTTTAAATGTGCTGACATGAGATACCCATGGACATGAACGGGACATTACACTTGACAGCAGCATGCGGTAACCGAGGTTTTCCTGCTGACTCTTGATTTGACATTTTGAATTTTAAGAAATTCAAAGCTCCAAGTAATTGGTAGCAACTCACTGCCAGTCTCAACTTTCTCCCCCTCGCTTCACTGTACGCTCCGCTCTCATTGGCTGTCGATGGCTGCAGATGTAAATATCAAACACGATTTGCGGTGACTGAGTTAAGTCTGATTCAATTTGGGCCAACTCTTCCAACTACTAGAATAAGTTTGTGGACCAAAAACCCCAATAATGAATTCACCTCTCATTGCAGAGTAGAAAAAATATTCAGTACATACATCCAGTATTCCTGTAAGTGATCCAACCAGCATGCAATGTGTGTGTTTATGTCTGTCTCTGTGTGCTAGACTTGGGAAGCGTGTCCAACCACAGTTTTTCTGCCTACTTAAGGAAGGTATGCGCAAGTGTGTGACAGCAACTCCATCACTTTTCATTACTGTCATCGTTACGAGAGCGAGATGCAAAATGATGTAGAAACTTCCGGGGAGGGATGGGATGAGAGGGGGGAAAAAAACACACCGGCAGGTCAACAACCGGTCCACCAGACCCCTCTGTGTTCATTTTGTCCAACAACCAGGTCTGAACTTTCACATTCTACAGCCATTGATACACATGATAACTGATGCTTACTGTATGGAAAGTAGATTCTTGTATATAGAGACTTATTTATGAATATTAAACCTGCAGTAGCTGACTTGTTTGGCTGCTTGGGGGCAGCGGAAGCAAGCTGTAAACACAATTATGACACTAAAGAAAGCTATAAATGGGATATATACAGTAATACATGACCAATCTATCTCAATGTCTGCTTAAATGTGGCTTTTCAGCAATGTTGGAATGTCCTTGGATCTACATGCATGCTAATTTTTGCTTTTACACAAACATCTGAGCTAGCTATCAAGGATTCAAGATGTTTATTGTCACTCTGGTTATACAATCGTGTAAAATACTTTGGCTGGGAGGCTCCATTACAGAAAAAAGGATTCGGACAGTCAAGTGCAAGGAAGTCAGATGGCATCAAGAACATGTTCAAAGCAGCAGGAAATGACAAAACAGCCAGTCTGTGCTGCTAACACACCAACACTTTCATTGGCTTTCATTGTCTGCTTCATCAGGCAATTGACTTCAATGTTTGGTTACATGTCAGTAGGTAGACAGGTCATCAAGATGTGTGGCAAATGAATATGATTGAAGGTGAAGGGGGGTGAGACTATCAATGCATTCTACTCTTTACCCTCTCAAGGTAAAAAGTTATGTATCAGCGTCTACTGTATGGCTTTTCCCACTCTCCACAGATTTAAAATATCTCTTAAATTCCTTTTAAGTCACAAAAGCAAAACTGTACCTAAAAATTGAAGCCCGTCCTCCCAAGAAAAACAACACAATAGCTCATAAATGTCAGTGGGCAAAAACAACCTATATCTACATTTAAGTGACAGATACCATCTAACGGCCGTAGAAATTATGACCAGAGGAAAGTAGGAAATTGGATCTTGTCAGCGTACAGTGACAAAGTCTGCATGTGGAGGATGTCGGGTGGATGGATGGTTCAACAATACATTGGACTTTGCCACTGGAGGGGCAACGGTTCTGGAAAGCACAGACAAATGATGTTGTCCTGCAGATGACTGACGACAGAGCCACCAGATTAGAAAATGTGCCTCCGTGTCGTTTTGGAGTGCATGGGAAAAACGACCTACTTGGTCATTTCGTTTGGAGGACTTGTTGAAAAATTCAGTGAAAATGAGGTGAACAGTGGAAAATGTACCCCGCTTTGCTCTTGGTTTCAACTTGAGTGTGAAAGACACACTTACAAAAGCGATGTGGTATAGAGAGAGAGAGAGAGTGGCACACAGGAACAGAGCAACAAAAATGTGTGACAGAACAAGGGAGATTGTTAAGGGAGATGTGACCGGGGGAGAGAGGGTGAGAATTGGTGAGAATGACATGGGGAAAATGGGACATTATGATGAGAGGTGGGTGGGAGAGGCTGGGAGAGAGATGGTGAGGTGGACCATTGACATGTGAAGTGGTGACTACGATCCCGATTGTTTTTTTGTTTTTCCCCTCAGTCAGTTGCTCTTTCTTTGTGTTTCTGTCAAATGTTCAGACAAAAAACAAACCAGACTGAGATGCAGAGAGACACACAAAGACAGACAGCGATACTGAAACCCTCCACTCAAACAGAACCTGAATAAAAAATGGAGGTGATGCAAATGCTTGTTAAGTCGGAGGTAAGAAAGCAGTAAACAAAATGACACGGATGAAAGCTGCTCTGAGTGGTGAAAAGACTTGTTTTTTTTTTTATCCATTTTCTTAAAATGGACCAGTAATTACAATGTAACCGCAACATAACCTGCTTTCTGCAGTCGCACACTAGTTTTGCTCACCTGCTTGTCAAGTTAAGCAATCAAATTCCTGGGCTTTCTGTCTGAATGGAGACAGGTAGGGGAGATGCATAGAGGCGGGGTGTGGAGCTTTTAGGAGAGACGGGACAGGACACCTGCAGGTGGTGTTGGGACAGAGGTGTAAATAAGCGAAGAGAGGAATAGAGGTGGGGAGAGACGGCAAAGGAACAGAGATGAAAAAGAGGGAGGAGTGAGAATGAGGTCGGGGGAATGATACGGAGGCGGCGGCGGAGGACATTGGCACCTCTTTGATTGCTGAGAGACCGATGAGAGGGAGATGAATGTGTCATTTTCATATCAGCAACGTGTTAAAATGCTTTTTATATTCTTTTTAATTAGCAGCATACAGTATTTGACACCGAGCCCTTATTGCTCTTGTATTTTTTCACTTACATGTAACCAGTTCTGGCAATAGAATAATGTTGTGAGTACTCTGACACCTTTTTTTTCTTAAATTCTCTGTTGAAGAAGTTTCTGATGCTCTTTTTTTGTCCTTTTCAACCAGAAATTCTATCATGCTCATGATATAACTACCCAACTCTCCTGCAGTGTTTTTTCCAAACAAGCTGCTGGTGGAAACATAAAATGCATTACTTCATGTTTATCAGAGGAATCTCCCAGTAATGAGATGTTTGGAACAACAGAAGTAAAGTGAGGTGAACTGTTTAATAGAGTCTCCACTCTCCTCAACTCTTTTTTTAAATAGATCATCTTCCTATCTCTATTCTGCTTTCGTATTTCTAACTTGCCGTCTACAGCTTCTCAGGTTTGTTCTTTCAGCCTTTTCCTCTCATCTGTCTTTGACAAATGTCACATGTTTAGTTAAGGTCAACTCATTTGTGCTGCTGCCAACAAGTGTTTAATTAATAATCACTAACATTTTTGTTAACAATACATGAACACCGCTTTTGCCAACTAATACAGTATCATACAATAGTGATTTAACCATTATGACAGAAAAAGGATATGTGTGGAGTCAAAAATGAAGCTATATAGTGTCTAGAAAGTATGTTGCAACCTCACAGAGAGACAGAAAGAAAACATAAAAGATAGCATGAATAGAATAAGTCAGTTGGTAGTCAGTTAACTGAAAGTACTTTCCTGATGACAGGTTTTGTGGAGTGAGTCAGGGTCAGTGCTGAGCAGTTAGGGTCATGAAAAGCTTTTAACAAAGAGTTGGTCACACTGTCAACTCCCCAACAAGCTGTCTTCCAATCTATTTTTGCATTGCCTTTTAATCAAATTTTTCCTGGAGGGATGCATAGGGAGAGCTGAAATCATTGTCACATGTCAAGTCAAGTCAAGTCAATTTTATTTATATAGCGCCAAATCACAACAGAAGTTTTCTCAGGGCACTTTTCACATAGAGCAGGTCCAGACCACGCTCTGCAATTTACAGAGACCCAACATTCCCCCACGAGCAAGCACTTGGTGACAACGGGAAGGAAAAACTCCCCTTTAAACGGGAAGAAACCTCGAGCAGAACCGGGCTCTAGGTGGGCGGCCGTTTGGAGGGGGAGAGGGGAGAGAGACACACAGAGAAGCACAGAGAAGCACAGCAATAACAACAATAATATTAATAGAAATATGACTAATAATAATAGCAGTAGCAGTGGGCAAACATGACTCATAATAATAGCAGCAGCAGCAGCGGTGGGCGTCATGCTGGACATCTGTCAGTCAGCAACCAAAGGTCACCTGTGAGATGAGAGACTCTATGAACCACAAGTAAGCCTGCATTCTGGGAGCGCAGTGTTCTAGTGGGGTAATAGGTACTATGAGCTCTTTAAGATATGATGGTGCCTGACCATTAAGGGCTTCGTAGGTGAGGAGAAGGATTTTAAATTCTACTCTGGATTTTACAGGGAGCCAGTGCAGTGAAGCTAAAATGGGAGAAATATGATCTCTTTTTCTATTTTTTCTCAGTACACTTGCAGCTGCATTCTCTATCATCAGTTTTTAGAGACTTAGGACAGTCTGATGATAAGAGATTGCAATAATCCAGCTTAGAAGTAACAAACACATGGACTACTTTTTCTGCATCTTTTTGAGACAGGATGTGCCTGACTTATGCAGTTTTACGTAGGTGAAAAAAGGCAGTCCTTGAATATGTGGGAGTTAAAGGACATATCCAGATCAAAGATAACTCCCAGATTCTTTATGGTGGTGCTTGAGGCCAGGGCAATGCCATCTAGAGTAGCTATATCATCAATCGTATCAATCAATCTGATAAATAGGACTTAAACCCACTTAATGCGGTTCCTTTAATGCCAGTTAAATGTTCCAGTCTCTGTAATAGGATGTGATGGTCAATAGTGTCAAATGCAGTACTAAGATCTAACAAGACAAATTCAGAGAGAAATCCTTTGTCCAATGCAATTAGGAAGTCATTTCACCAGTGCTGTCTCTGTGCTATGATTCACTTTAAATCCTGACTGAAAATACTCAAATAAACTATTGTTATGTAGAAAGTCACCCAACTAATTGGCGACTGCTTTCTCAAGGATCTTAGAGAGAAAGGGAAGGTTAGATATAGGTCTACAGTAGGCTAAAAATGCCTGAATCAAGAGCAGCCTTTTTGAGAAGGGGTTCAATTAAAGCTACTTTAAAGGACTGTGGTACATGGCCTGTAAGTAAAGACAGATTGATCATATCTAATAAAGAAGTGCTAACTAAGGGTAAGACTTCATTAAGCAGTCCAGCTAGGATGGGGTCTAAGAGACAGGATGATGGTTTAGATGAAGAAACCGTTGAAGTTAGTTCAAGAAGGTCGATTGGAGAAAAACATTCTAAATATATATCAGGTTTTAAAGCTGTTTCTAAGGTTCCTGTGTTTGTGGATAAATTGGTGGCTGTTGAGGGCAGGAGGTGATGAATTTTGTCTCTAATAGTTAGAATTTTATCATTAAAGAATCTCATGAAGTTGTTACTACTGAGAGCTATAGGAATACATGGATCAATAGAGTTATGACTCTTTGTCAACCTGGCCAAACTACTAAAAAGGAACCTAGGGTGTTCATTGTGTTTATTCTCCTCTATTAATGATGAATAATAGTCAGCTCTAGCATTACAGAGGGCCTTCCTATATATTTTAAGACTATCTTGCCAGACTTAGTGAGATTCTTCCAGTTTGGTGGAACTCCATACCCTTTCAAGTTTTCATGATGTTTGCTTTAATTTGCAGGTTTTGGAGTTGTCACATGGAGCTAACCTCTTTTGTTTTATCATATTCTTTATTAAGGGGGCAATGGAGTTGAGTGTCATTCGTAGTGAGCCTCTGGCATTATCAACAAGATGATCAATTTGAGAGGGATTTAAGTTAGCCTAAGAGTCCTCTGTAGTATTGAGACATGGCATTGAATTCAATGCTGATGGAATTGCTTTCTTAAATTTAGCTACAGCACTATCAGATAGACAGCTAGTGAAGACATTTTTGTCTAATGGCACGTAGTCCAGTAATGGGAATTCAAAAGTTATTAAGTAATGGCCTGATAAAATAGGATTTTGTGTGAAGACCATTAAATGTTCAATGTAAATTTTGATGCCATATGTCAGAATAAAGTCAAGGGTGTGACTAAGACAGTGAGTGGGTTTATTTACACACTGAAAGAAGCCAATTGAGTCTAATAATGAGATAAACACAGTACTAAGGCTATCATTATTGACGTCCAGATGAATATTAAAGTCACCTTCTATAATTACTTGATCTGTACTAAGGACTAAGTTAGATAAAAACTCAGAGAATTCAGATAAAAATTCAGAGTACGGGCCAGGAGGGTGGTACACTATGATAAATAGAATTGGCTGTAATGTTTTCCAGGTTGGATGAGAGATATTAAGAACAAGGCTTTTGAATGAGTTATAATTAAGTTTAGGTCTAGGGTTGATCAATAGGCTTGAGTTGAAAATGGCTGCAACCCCACCTCCTTGGCCGGTGTCTCGAGGAATGTGAGTATTAATATGTCTGGGGGGAGTAGATTCATTAAGGCTAACATATTCTTCATGAAACAGCCAGGTTTCAGTAAGACAAAATAAATTAGTGGTGGTGTTAATTTTTATTAGATTTTTATGTGTAACTCCTCTTCTGTTTACTTTATATTTAATTGATTGAAGTGGTTGGGGGGCAGTTTTTTATGTGGTTTTTGGGCGGGTATCTGCAGAGAAGCGTGTAAGATTGCAGCTCTGCCTCCTGGTCTCAACTCTGAGTTGTCATGGTTTTGGTCTACTAATAAACTCAGCCATATTTTTAGATATGAGAGCAGCTCCATCCAAAGTGGGATGTATGCCGTCTCTTCTTATCAGACAAGGTCTTCCCCAGAAAGTCTGTCAATTATCTATAAAGCCCACGTTTGCTGGACAACACCTCGACAGCCAGCGGTTGAATGATGACATGGGGCTATACATGTCATCACTTGTCAGATTTGGCAGGGGCCCAGAGAAGACTATACAGTCCAATGTTGTCTTTGCATATGTACACACCGACTCAACATTAATTTTAGTGACCTCCGATTGGTGTAATCAGGAGTTGTTATTGCAAACGTGAATACCATGTTCACACTTACCCCTAAATTCCACCAGGCGCGTGTGCGCTGCGTTCTGGCACTGGCGTGGCTGCTGGAGCTGAACTGTGGTGGTGAACTGTGGGCTTCTGCTTGGGGCTATGCTTTCTTTGGACAGTCACCCAGCCACCCTGGCTTTCTGGCTGCTCGGGAACTAGCAATTGTGGGATTAGCGAGAAAGTCGCTAAAAGAAGGAGAGAGTTTAAATGCTTGAGCTGAACTAGTGTAAGTTTAAATGTACAGTGGGTAATTATCTGCAGTAATGAAGAATATACCTTAATTAACTCAGTTGAGAGGAGCAAAAACGTTATCAGCAACCGGAAATGAGACAATATGCTTACTGCAGCACATCAGCAACACATCTGATATGCACTGTAGTCTGAATGTTTTTCTTAAAGTTTCAAAAAAACACTTGCATGGTGGAAGCCCATGGTTTTTAGCTTGTTTTTGAGACAGTGGATCTCTTAATAATGAGCCTTTAAATCCTCATTTTTCATTAGAAATACACCAGTATAGAATTTCAGGGTTGATAATGATAATTATCAGTTTGTTGTGGCAGATACTGATATGAATACTGATAATATTAATCTTACAAATGCAAAAGTGTAAAGAGGACACTAAAGGCTATATTTTTAGACTGACTAGATTATTTTCCAACAAGACACACCAATGTTTATAGATCCTTCACCATTATAAACAATATAGTTTACTTTTTAAATATGTAGGCTAATTAACACCAGACCTTCTCTCAAGCATGTACTGCATAATCTAAAAAAAGATTAGAACAAGAAGTAAATTTAAAGATATGTGGCTAATTAGGCTACACAGTTACATAAGTAAAGGTTCATTTTTAGCTTGTTCATTAGCATAACAAGCTCCGAATAGCTGTTTAAAACACAGAGGCTGTAGATGAAGACAGATACCAGGAGTTGAGTCGAAGACATCACATTTCTGCAAGTTTATGTTCCACTTCCACAACAGGTGTCCCCCTTAATATTGGATTTTGTCACACTTATGGTGATGAGCATCGTGGCGTGAAATTTAACCTTTCTTTTCTTGGGATTCAAAGATGATGTTGTTTACTGAGCTGCATGATTACCAAACAACACTGGACAATAATTCATCACATATTTTCTATCATCTTCCCCAAACTTTTCTGTCTCTTTTATCACATTATAAAAGGCCTTTACAAGTTGTTACATTAGAGCATTTTTCTATCTCTCTTCTTCTTTGCATCAGATTATAAATATTTTATATTGATCTGAGTATTACTTCTCTGTAGCACCAATCTCTCCATTTATCATCCCTCAAATTCTATCACTGCCTAACTTCCACATCCCTCGATTTGTTTTTCTCCCTCTTTTCACCTTCTCCATTCCCCTCCTTCATCCCCAGAGGACTCCCTCCCACCCATTATATTCATATAATCCCTCCATCCCTCTTTCTTCCCTCCCCTATATTCTTGCCCTCCATCCTCCATCCCTCCTCCCACCCCATCCCATTATATTAATAGGCTGTTGAGAGTGTGTGATTTCAGCAGTAGCTCTTTCTATTAGCCAAGACTGCATTAGTGCATTAAGTCTGTGTGCACACTGTTACTCAGTCGGACACATTAACAGCATGATGTCAGATTGCTAGCTGCATTCATATGCTCTGAGGTATGCACACATGCGCACACACATAAGCATGCATGAAACCAGTGAGCGGCACTATAAGAATCAACATTCAGAGCCAGAGTCCAGTACATCACATGCATGCTAAAGGAGCAACGGATGAGTCACATTGTTTACAGCAGTACAGCTTGTTAAAGTGACAATGCAACCCAAAACATGATTAAAAAGAAAAGATCGATGCGATCTTTGAGGAAAACAAACTTTCTGTGTGTGTGTGTGTGCGCACATGTAAAAACTTGTGAGACCGCATGTGTGTAAAAGGATGTTGGGGGAGGTAGATTGGAAGACACAGGGGGTATTCAGAAATGGAATTGCTTCCTCTCAGCGGGTGTGTGCGTGTGCAAGCGTGAGCGCGTTCTTCCCTAAAAATAAAATGATACCGCTTCCCTCGAGACCATATGGTACAGATAACGAGCTGGTCCTGCAACACTCTTGACTGTGCTCTCCCCAGCGGCTTGAAAGAGTGGTCCATGTTGGGAGTTTTCTTTTAATGAAGTGAAGTTGGCGTTGGGAAACTTTAGAGTGGGGAAACATTGTATCCATTTCCCTTAACCTTGTCTTTAAAGGAACACGCAGGTGAGTTATTGAACTATAACGCTGCAGCTGTTTTTCAGCTGTGCACCTGTTACTCCGTGAGCACAATAGCCCTTCATTTGTAAGCTTGAACTCACAAAACTTTCTTCCTGATCTTTAATGTCAAGGACTATTTCGGCCAAGTTCAGTTGATGTTTTCCGTAATTTACTCTCCATTCACCTACACTCACCTCTTCTGTCATTTGAGTGCAGCCAGCCCCTATATCAACCGCCCGGCTACTATTTGAACAAGTCACTTTGTATTTGACGGCATTAACCTGTTGGTGGCCTGCATGAATGGCCGTTTAGTGATGCTTGGGAGCACAAGAAATAAATGAGCCTAATGTCTCCCCACCTGCTGCTCTGTTGTTTCAAGCCTCAAACAATAGTTGAAATGTCAGAATACATTTGTGCTTCTTCCTGCTCCTAGAAGGCACTGAGACTGCTGTGGCAACAAGCTGTTTGATTCTCAAAATTAGAATTGCTTTAATCAGCAGCACAGTAAACATTGAGGGGTTTCATCTTATCAACGCTGGTGCAGAGACATTTTTAGAACACGAGGGGAGCTGCTACTGGCACATACAGTGTGATACAAGAAACTATATTCACTATAAATGTGTGTTTCTATGCCTGTAAGGCTTTCTGCTCTCGCACGGCATATGTGCAGTTTACAATCATGGTTATAATGGGCAATGGTGAGAAATTCACACTAACTGAATTCACACGGAAGTAAACAAAAGCAGACATCTTGTATCAAGCCTAACACCATGGATTTTGTTGGATGAAATCCATCTGTTGCCAGCAGAATTTATCAGCTGTAGCTAGTTAACAGAAGGTAATGTTCAATCAATCAATCAATCAGTTTTATTTATATCGTGCCAAATTACAACAAAAAGTCGTCTCAGGGCACTTTTCACATAGAGCAGGTCTAGACCGTACTCTTTAACTCTTTACTCGTTGTCGAGTTTATTCTAAAACTCGAAAACTCAGTCTCTAGCTGGCGTTGGAATGTTTCCAGCTGATTCGTTTAAAAACGAAAACCCAGTAAAAGGGTCTTGTATGAACATGGTGGCTACATACTTGATATAATAGTAAATGGCTAAAGCTAAAGCTAGTTTGTAAACTTCCCCAAATCAAATAAAAAGCAGGACAGAGCTGCTATCATCACTCTAAACACTTGTTCCAGTCCTGATCAGGTGTTTTTGTGATCTAACCTGTAACCCCATTAAATAATGTTAGCTAGCTTTAGTTAGTTAGCTTGGAAATAATGCTAGGTTACTACTGTAGATAGAATACACAGTTAAATCCATTCCTTTACAGTTTCGCTTGGTTTTTTGGTAAAGGAAAGACTTTAAAAAATACACCACCCTCCACCATGCTGACTGTTTCAGCATGTGGAGAATTTCATAGCTTGACAGGCTTGCCTTGCCAAAAGTAGTGACAGTTGCTATTTTACAGTCGCTGCTCAATATAAAGCAATGCCTCTATCATCATCCTTACTCTCCTGAATATTGGAACGTCACCCCATGGATTTAGAAGCTTATGTTCTCTCTTTGACACAATAAGCGCGGTCAAACTCTACAAGGAAAGTACCGAACACACACACACTCTGACCCTGAAGCTGTCACTGTATCTGCTGCTTTTTCGAGGGCAGACAACAAAAGCTAACACTTAATACATTACATCCTGCTCTCTAACCCACAATAAAGGAACCCTCCAGGGATTCGCCCTTTCACCCAGGTTATTTTCCCTCAACAAAAAACCATTTCACCTCCGACAGTGGCTCTGTCATCTAAAGGTAGACGGGCGACACAGACACCAGTCCTAACAATGATGAAATTCAGTATCGTGGGCAGGTAAATTGAGCAGTTAATAATCTCCTACTCAACACATCAAAAACACAAGTTTCAAGAACGGCTCGCATCCACCGAACCCACATGCTAATTTTTCATGAGCTCATATCCATCACAGAGTCATTAAATTTTTTTTTGGAAACACCTCATCAGCAAAGAAATCCCTTTTAAGCTCGTGGAGCCACGATCTGCACACGCTGCACTGAAAGCCGACTCCACCACAAAGCCCTGACTGTGTGGTCATCTGAATCTTGAGAATTTATCGTGTTAAATTTCTATTGACAATGTGTCAGCGAGGTATTGATTCAACTCCATGGTAATTAGTGAGAGCATATTTTTTTGGTATTAATCTAATCCGATACAAGTGTGAGCGTTATCGCCTAGTTTTTAATGATTATTTATTTATTTGCACATTAGGAGAAGTAGGAAATAAAAAAACTTCTCCAAGACATCTGATGTTATTATCAGGTAAGCAGTATAAAAAAAACACCTTACAAGATGCTCCTCATTCAAAGCGCATGCTGTTTGTGGGTTAACCACATCTTTATTTCACATTATTATTTTGTCATGATGTAACTGTCGATATTATATGCTGTATTGTCGAAACAATTTGTGCGTGTGGAGCAAAAATCACTTCTCAGGTTTAAAGCCGACCCGACGGTGCAGTTACAATCATCAACATCTGTGCTGAATGATTTCAACGACACACACACACTGGCGTACACACATGTTTTGATATATACATAATGTAATACACAAAACATGACAGTTTTGAAGTGGTCGCCCGCTGAGCTGATGATGGGTCTCTTGTGAGAGGTTATAAGCTCACACAGAGAAATAAATCAGAACGCACACACGCACACTGTGGCAACCGAGGAGTACACAGTCAAAGAAAACACACACTCCTTTCAGTCACGACAATAGCTGTGCGTGCTGTGCGCGGTGATTTGGACCTTCCCCGGGGGGGGTAAAATTCTCATCCTTGTGTGTCTCAGAGCACAAACTCACCAAACACTTATCCAAAACTTATTTCATAACCAGGACATGCACGCTCAAATGGTTTTTAAAGACTTTCTAGCCTCTAATTTGCCGCAAAGTTGTTTTTCATTAAACAGATTGAAAATGCTTTCCGTGCAGGTCTGCTGGCATATTGCATGATGTATGAGGCTCATTTCCAAGTCTAACAATGGAAATATATGCCTAATGAGTTTGATGCAAGGGAATACCTGTTTGAAACTCATAATTCTGCGACACTGGCTGGTGCATATACTGTATCTCTCTCAAATTGTGTGTCTGTACTCTGCCTACATTTGCGAATTTAAAAAGAACAAGACTGGAATACGTGTAAGTTCGGCGCCACGTGTGTGTATGTATGTGTGTGTGTGTGTTTTGAGGAATTCTTGACATTTGCAGCTACAGTCACACAGCGGGGACACAAGAATGCGTTACAGGAACACCGAGCACGAATGCCGGCAGGTGTCAAGTGTTCACGTTGACGCACGCACCTGCCTCCACGCACACACACACGCACAATCCCGCACAAACTCACAATGAAACACTGTTGAGAAGCACTTCTGTGTAACGGCAGGGAGAGACAAAACAGAAGAGGAGAAGCTGCAGGTGGCTGGCTTGCATCAAGTAGTCTGGTGCCTTCCTCCTGCGTGTGTGGGCGGGTGTGTGTGTGTGTGTGTGTGTGTGTGTGTGTGTGTGTGTGTGTGTGTGTGTGTGTGCCACCGCTCATGAGATTTAGATTGCTGAAGTGATGCAGCTATCAGAGGAATATATTATTCAAATAACATACCCAAACAGAGGTAAATGTAGAGGGTATTTGAGAGGGAGCGAGAGAGAGCGGACCGAGGCGTTTTGAGAAAAAGAAAAGTGACAGGATTTTATTGGAGAGATGAAGTAAGAGCTGAAGAGATAAGAAAGGAGGAGACACTAAAGTGAGTGAGAGATAACATCGGATTAATTATAAGGCAATACAAGTAATGGTTTCTACATGTTATTTATTTATTTGTTTGATCAATCTCTTGTTAAAATTAGTCATTGACTAGATTGTTTGGGTGAGTTATCAAATCAGTCTCTAATCATATTGAGCACCTGCTTCCCTCTATTTCATCTAAGACTTATAAAAGAAAAACTATAATTTGATTTAAGTATAATTAGACAGAGACGACCCCATATTGATGTCATCGCCCGGGGTAATAGTAGATACCAGATAATGAGAGAAATAAGGAGGCTTTCTGTCATAAATGATAAGAGTATTAATCCACATGCTTGAGGGTGTTTGTCCCTCTTTTGATGTCAATTTAGTGCACTAAACCTACTACATGTCATAAGGCTTTGTAGTAAGTTAGGCAAGCTCACTCACACAACTTTATTTTTTTAATATTTCTGCCTGTAATCATGAGTTTTGTCGTTAAAAAAACGGTTCGGATAGCATCAGTTTGTCTTGTCAAAACGTCCAAAATGAAAAGAGGATGCACTCGGTGCTGCTTTACCTGTGAAAATGTCCACACTTAATGATTATATGTGATAATTAAAGATACAGTAAATATAAAAGTTCCTCATCTCTCTGTGTGTGTGTGTGTAAGTAGTTGGCTTGTGTGCCTCTGTGTTTATCGTGTATCATTACTAGAGTGGAGATTTGTATTCAGGACATTCAAAGGCAGGTGGGGACAGATGGCGGTTTGTTCTGTGTGTTACAAAGTTTGTGTTGGTTCCAAAATGTGTGATACAGGGCAATAGAGGTGTTTGTGTGTGTGTGTGTGTGTGTGTGTGTGAGTGTGAAAGAGAAAGTGATAATGTATTGACAGAGATATATTAAAGGCTGTAGCCTTGGGTCCCTGGACTCCGGCCCTCTGGCCATCCTCACCTCTCTGATATTGGCAGAGGTGTGTGTGTGTGTGTGTGTGTGCATGAATGCAGATGTTACCCCAGTTAAACTTGTATCATGTGGCTGCACATGCCCAATCTCAGTGCAAACGTTTCACCAAAATTGGCACTGTCTCTGTGTATAATGTGTGTATTCATGTCTGTATGTGTGTGTGTAACCGTAGTGATATGGCCGCCACCACACCTCAATCATGTCACACCCTGTCCTCCAGCCAACCCTCTGACCTTCTCCCAGCAGCAGGTGCAGATTCATCGCTACGATTGTAAATCTTTTCGACCTAAGTGGAGCCTTTAATAAGGTTTCTCTTGAAATTTAAATTGAGTGAGGCAGAGATGAGTGTGTAGCACAGCTCCAGCCTCTCCGGCAGAGCTCTCTGTCTCACCACGGTTAATTCATGGTCACCCTGAGCATGTAATACCTGCAGGGGGAATGAGGGTTCAACCTTAGGTTCTGTCCTGTTTTTTCTATGCATGTTCTCACTTGGTGTCACACCGTGAACAGAATGTCATACATGAAAACCTGAACTACATTTGATCCAGTACATTTCTACATCTTAATAGTAATATTATTGAAAATGTACTCCATTGCACATACAGTCATAGGTAAACCTACTTCTATAGAAACCAAGTGGTTTGATAGCTATCCAAGTTTAGATGGACAGGATAGAAGTGTTAAGCAGTCCTGAAGTAAATCTATAATCAATCAATACCTTCAGTTTACTGACATGTAATCCAGGCCTCCATCACGTCTCTGCTTCTTTGCTGCGAGGCGTGCTTTCCTAAACTCATTTATAAATGTCACCAGTAAACCTCCAGATTGCAGATACCATAGTTGTGACTGGGTGCCAGACTCAAACCAGGGACGGAGCTGATATATGGCGTACACAGTAACCGTTGGGCTACCGAGGTTGTCCAAACAACTAATCCATTAATCAAGAAAATAATTGACAGATTAATTGATAATGAAAGTAATCGTTAGGTGCCACCCTAGTTTGGTGTCTTATTTGGACTTGTTTTTTTTATATTGTTGCTATGTTTGGATTACTGATATAAATGTGTGCATCTGTTGTTATTATATCAATTACCTGAAGCATTCAAGTATATCTGTGATATTTCTCTGAGACTCAGAAATAACTCTTTGTGCAGAGAGGCTAAATGTTCAATTTGTCTTCTGTTGCAAACACGTGACTGTTAAGTGATCCTTGTTATTGGTCCATTTTAAGGGCACACCTCGCTTCCCACAAAATATGAAAAAAGCTGTTATATAAATATAAATGTTAGGGATACACCAATCCCACTTTTTCTCCTCTGATACCTTTCTTACTGTCAACAAATGTGCAGAGCCAAACCAAAAATGAATTCATCCTGCTGTGCTCAAACTCTTCTGGGCCAAGGAACATGTCAGCCAGTGCAGCAGTGGGGCTCACTGACGTGTTTTTAATAGTTTTTGGACAACAACAGAGGTCTGCGGTACAGAGGAATAAGTTATATCAGGCTTTGGATAAACACAAATAGTTCTGGTTGCATCCTTTTGACAGATCTAACTAATAGCAGAAACATAGGTGACTTTTCTAATTATAGTGATAAAGAAACAATATTTAATGTGGATGGGTCACATGCACAGCTTGCATAAGCATCGGTACGTGTTGGTGCCACATGGAGCGTGTTCAGCCGGTAGAGAATCGATAATTCTCTGAAACAAAGCAGGCGGGAGCGAGCCTCCATGGCTTCAGCAGCGAGGACTTATTACCACCAGATGAACACCTTCACTGCTACAGTGTTGCGCAGGGCTGCTAGAAAAACTCCAGGGAATTAATGGTTCACTGGAAATGCTCACTGCTTCGCTTTTACTTGGTACCTCCAGATAAACTTGAGGTCTATGGAAAGCTTGGGAGAATCAATGAGTCAGCTCTTCCCCATCTATCAGAGGTCGAAATCTTTGTGATTTCCGGAGGTAGACGCACCTATTTCTTCGGGTTATTACCGCAGCTTTTAGTGGGTAGATAGAAATACGTGACAGCACCAACATGCCAAGACTGAATAAAACTAAATGTGTCTTACTTTAATTTTTTTTAAAGAATGACAAATGTGGACAATAAGGGGGTTTTAAAACTCGTCCGCTCGCCTTGCCTCTCTTTATTTCCTTCGCTCTTACCTGTATCAGTCTCATCTTTGTCACTTCTGTTCTTTTTTTTATTTTCATGCTGCATAAGAGCCTCTTTCTTACTCTTTTCTTTGGTTTTTCATCTTCTATCAGTGACACCGCTCCTTTTTTTTTTTTTTTTTTTAACATCTTGGCTTTTTAAGCACTTTTCTCATTTCACTCCTTTTGCTTTCTGTTCCACTCAGATCTTCCCTGTTGTGCCTTTTTTTTTCTAGCAATCTGCATCGCTTTGCCTCCTGTCTCCATTTGTTGTTTCCCATCAATTATCTTAGATTCCTTCATTCATCTTCTTTGTCTTTTCTCTCTCTCTCTCTCTCTCTCTCTCTGTCTTAGCCTCCCTCTCTCCGTCTTGTGCATCTATGCTCCCGGAGTTTTCCCTCTCATCCTCTCTTTCGTTTCTCTTTTTCTTTCTCCTCCCTCCTCTTTAGTCTCTCATACTTCTGCTAAACATACCCTCTCTCATCTCTCACTCATTGTTTCTCACTTCTCTTCTTCGTTCTCCTTGCTCCCATTAAATGTTTCTCTGTCATCTTTCCTCTTTGTTTGTGCTTCTTGCTCATTGTCCTCCTCCTCTTTCTGCTGTGGTTTCTGTTGTTTCTCTTCTCTCTCAGCCTTTTTTTTTAATTTATTTATTTTTTTTTGCTATCTCCATCCACCCGTGAAGTAGCTTCCTCTTTACCTACTTTCCCTCACTGCCTTTTCTTTCATCTTGTCTACCGGTTTTTGTTTGCTTGTCAACAAACAAATTACAGACTGCTATTCTATTCTGCATTTCCTGTGATGTGGGGAGCCTGCACGGGGTAAAACCAAGAGAGTAAAGGGAATATCAATGTTGTTTAGTAGCATCTCTGACCCAGAGAGAGCAAGAAAGAACTGCAATAGAATGAAATTATACTTTTTTCTTTCTCTTTGTTTCTTTGTGCAGTCTTATCTCTCTGGCTTTCCCCCAAATTAGTTTATTTTATAATAGTGTCCAGATATGCAAGAAGAGGTAACTGTTGCTGCTTCGTATTGGAATTTTCAACCTTCAAGCCGTCATGGTACCATTTTGAGGAAACCTGCAGCTATGAAATAGCCGTTCCAGTTTACCGTTCTCAATCGATGAGGGTGTAATTACTAGTTTCTGTGGTAGAAGAGGTCTGAAAGAAACAGCAACATCGAAGTAAATGTGGAACAAAAAGGACGGAAGGTTTGACACAGGCAAAAGGCCAAACAGCGAGAAGAAAAGGAGAGACAGATGGACCCAGACAAAGACGATGAGGTTAGACGGAGCGAGAGAAACCCAACTCTCACCCCCCCCAACAGTCCTGATCGCGGTAAATTAGCTTGGCGAGGTCCCACTGTGCCAGTCCTCTCCTCATTAGACACAGACCACGGCTGACTGTTAGAGGGCTGAGTCAAATTTTCAAGCAAGTAAACATCTCTCTAGGCTGACGTCGAATATGAGGGCTCCAGACAGCCTGATCAGTTTACAGTCCGTGCGCTGTCCTCCCCTCAGTTTCCATGCTCTGATAACTTTCAAAATTGTTCCAGCTCCTTTTGGAAAAGGACATTCTGGCTGAAGCTTTATTTCGGCTTCCGAAATAGTATTTTATGATTTGTTGAAACAAAAAAGAACAAAATATAGAAATGGACTAATTTAAAACAAGTTTAAAAACAGAAGTTCATTTAATGATTATCCAGCTTGTGTATATACTCTGTGTGTGTGTGTGTGTGTGTGTGTGATTGACCCAGCCCAGCCACTATACACGTCATTCACAATGTGTGTGTGCAGCTCCTCCAGCAACCGATACTGGCATATCCACTCTATATGTGTGTGTGTGTGTGTGTGTGTGTATGTGTGTAATTCAGTGGGGTTAATTAGCCTCAGACCACTGCCATCTATCAACCTAATGCTCAGACTCTGGCCCCGACAGCTCCATTATCGCCAGACACACACACACACACACACAAACATACACACACACTTGCACACACTCACGACGTGTGCATACACACATGTTGGCCACAGATACTATTATATATCTATATGTACAGATGCATAACAAATGGTTGCACTAATAACAACAATTTATTATTAAGATGCACTCTTAGATAAGGTCTGGATTAGCTTCACGTTCGTCAAGCTATGGTTCAAGACCCAGTATAGGTCAGAGACACACCTCTGTTAGGTCTCCGCATGACGAGGAGTTTTAAAGCCTCTTTTCAAAGATTTTAAACTGGAAGCCTGAAATGTCTAAAGATTTGCCGTAGACTGTCAAAGTGGCATTTCAAAAGGTCACTTGTAGCTGTTTCGGGCTAAAGGTTTCTTCAGCTTGAAAGCAGACGACATAACATTTCTCACCATGTAGCAGTTTCAGAAGATACATTTCCAATAGTTTCCAGCATCATTTGTTTGATATTGTTTCTGTCTTTTTGGATCCTCTGTGAGATAACTTCAAAGAGTGAACTTCTTCAATTTTGGTCTCCAGGCTATAAAGACACACACACACACACTCACACACATATAAAAAGCCACTGGCCCGGATCATTAGGTCTGTTACGGTCCAAATCCGGCTGTTAGTTATCTGCCCAGCTCCCCCAGTGGGATTCAGCCTGATCTATAGTGAGGGATGAAACTGTTCCTCCGCTATCGCCAGAGCCATTAAAGAATAGATGGGACAGACCGGGCTGTCTATAGGTGGCAGGCATTGTAAGATATCGCCTCATACTGGTTTCACTCTCGACTCAGCAGATACCGGTGAGAAACGTGAGTGGCTATTAAAAGTATTCTCAAAGCTAACAAAATTTCAATCAAAAATGCATTTTCCACCTCTAAGAAAAATGAGACATCATCAGCCTACTGGTGTGCATTGATTGTTGTCATGGAGGGAAAACATATTAGTTTGCGCTCTTTCAATAGTCTTTGCTTGGAGGGGACTTGAGTTCAATTAATAATTAATCTCTGTTATATTTTTATGGCCGAGGGAAGTCTATTCTATGTTTTCATTGTAATCAATTCTCTACTTAAGCAAAAGAACCAAGATTTAATATGTTTGTGGGATTTTCCAAATTGACGTTCAATGACAGCCACCAGACATGAAATAGATGAGCCTGTATTTGTTCTAGAGGAGAGTTACGGCTGAGTGAGGTTCACTTGAGTGAGGTTCAGAGACTAATTCAGAACAAATCAGGCGTTGCGGCACACCTCCGCAGGCTTGTGTGGAACTGTGGGGTGGGGGTGTGGCCGTGTTTATTTGTAACCGCTGTGAAACAATCAGAAAATAACATTTTATTCCCCTCATCCGACGGCTCGCTCGCTACCACTGCTCGCTCTCTTCATTCACTCTCTAGCTCAGTCGACCACCTCTGCTCTCTTTCTCTCTCTCTCTCTCTCTCCTGCTGTGGGGCCCCTGCGGCAACCACCCATCCTAGTATTGGAAAAATACTTTTTGAAGATACATACTTTTACACTTGTCCTGTTAGGAAAGTTTCCCTGAGATACTCCAAGAAGAGTACTCATCCCTGAAGCCTTTTTTCCATTAAAAGAAAAAAAAAACTTCCATTAAAGCAGAATGTAAATCCCACATTTGTGTATCTCTTCAAAGTGGTCAAAATTAGAGCTGCAATGATTAATCAATTAATCGATTACTTGCCAACTATTAAATTAATCACCAACTGTTTTGATGACCAACCAATTAACTGTTTTGAGTCATTTTTTAAGAAAAAAATGTTCAAATTCTGTGATTCTAGCTTCTCAAATGTGAATAATATCTGATTTATTGAGTCATCTATGACAGTAAACTGAATATCTTTGGGTTGCGGACTGTTGTGGACAGAACAAGACATTTGAATACGTCACTGTGGTCTCTGAGAAACAGATCTGGTCTGATTCTGCAGTAAAGACGTCGGGAGGCACTTAGGACTTTTCCACTGATCATGAATTTATTTCCCTAGCGGCAGAAAAAACCTTCAGACACCCTTGTAGGCTAAACCGAGCTAACAAAACACTTTTAGGGCTGACTTACCCTAAAAGAGTAGCATAACAACATTAAGGCTACAAACAGCCCATAATGCAACACGCTCTGTAGGAGCCAGAGTTACACTGGTACGCTCTCCATTCAAAAAAAAGATCTCTTATCTTGTGATCACGTAATTGTCTAGTCCTCGAATATAAGACGACCTCTGCTTTTCAAATGTAATGTCCAGAATAACATATTGTCTAGAAGTGTATTGATGGACCAACCCACTGACATTACCGAGACATAACCTGGAGACAGAAAGACGGCAAGAAATGGAGGAAAAACATCTGAATGAGTTTTGAGGAAGGACGATTTGCGTGTTATGTGCAAATTGACTGAAAGACGTGCATAAATAAACTGAAACGACACATTATCCCCTTGATAAGTGTGTGTGAGAGCAGGAAAGTGTTTCTAATGCTAAGTGAAACTACATTTGGCAGCAACACACATACATCCTTTCCCTTTTTTTATCACACACACTTGCATTTACCCCCTCTCTCTCTCTCTCTCACACACACACACACACACAACACACACACACATATTCATTAGAGCAAATGGAATTAGGGGGATTGGAGGCATAATCTTCTTCCCCAGCGGTGTGGGGGAACCAAGCCGTTAATTTCCCGCCTCTAACTACAACTCCAACTCTGCTTGCTTTGAAAAAGGCTGGAGTCACTCGCAACTCACAGCACATGAATGATTTACAACACTCGAATGTCACATGCCATTAGACATGCTCAGTCTAAGTAGGTTTCTGTGCCTTTACATACGTGTCTAGGGGATCTACGTGTGCGACTGCAGAAATGTCTGCAGCTATATTTCAATCAGGAGAGAGAAGTGAATGAAGTAGAAGATAATTGTTAATTGTACAGATGATACTGATAATTAGTCTTGTCAAAAGTCTTTGGCGTTTAGACTCTACAGGGAGATTTTGTAATCAAAGGACATCAGTCCTGAGCAGCAGCAAGATAAATCCCACCATGGAGTCCAGACACTGGTGGTGGCTGATGACTTCCACTGAGACTGATAAGGCTGATGAGGTTGATGAAGCGATGCACTGATGAATCTGCGAAGACTGGGCGATGATGGGGAGGTGGTTGGGTGTGCATGAAAGCACTAAGGCAGAGAGGGAGAAAACATTTAAAAAGACAGCCGCAACATGATAGGCTGACGACGGTAGGTGTGTCGACGTGCTATTGGAGATATGTGACCAGCTGACGTGAACAGCTGATAGCTCAACTGACAGCCCCCGGATGATGACAGCAAAGGGAGATTATGAGCGAGCATGCATGAGAGATGTGAGAGGAGTAATGTTATGAGAAATAAAACTACAGGCTCATGCATGCATGAACTTTCACTGTAGCTCCATTTATATTTAGAAAAGTAAAAGTACAGTTATGGAAGACAGTATTGGGTCTGTGCCTGCAGCAGACAGTATTATATGTCACTAAATCTATACGTAGCTGTGTCTGCATTACTCTTTTTCGTATCTGTGCTTTCCCTCCTCTTTCCCAGTAATGACTCAGGGAAATATGACAAGAGGATGACTGTGCAGTGTACACAAATGTGTGTTTGTGTCTGCGTACGTCTCGGTTTCCCAGCTGTACAGGTAAAATAACAAAAAGATCAAAGTAGCAGGTTTGCCCAGGTCACAGGGTTACTTTCCCGTTGCTGTTGTAAACAGATGAATATCTCATATTCTTGCAGCTGTGCATTTGTTTCTCTTTGAAATGGATATGCACCTATTTCAATGGGCAAAAAGAGTAGAAAGGACAAAAGAAACAGGGGAGTCACGCACCGGCATGCACATACAAAGGCACATATACCAACTATTTTGTTCAGCAGACCATGCTTTGATTCTATTCTTTCCATTTCTCTTTATTTGTTTATCTGTATCCTCTATGAATTATACATAGACATCCTGAAATTTCATGAAAGTTTCCGGTTGTACTCCCCAAACAGAAACGACCAACAACAGTACTCAAGTGTCCCAAACATGAACTCCCACCAAGCTCACTAAGAGAAATGAAAGGCTATTAAACAATAGAAAAACAAAAAGAACAAAATAGTTTTGTTCCAAAATTAGACAGTCACCTTCTAAAAAATTATACACCTTCCACTTAATGGCATGCATTGATCACTGTCATGGAAGTATAACGTATTAGTTGTTTGCTCTTTCAATACTCTTTGCTCGGAGGTGAATGAATACAGCTCGGGTCAATCCATCCTTCTTTTTTTTCCTTGTTTTGTTTTGACAAGCAACTTCCTGAATGAAAAGATAAAAGTTTTTCACCTTTTTTGCTGCATTTCTTGAGCTCTACCGACGAGGAGTGAATTTAGAAGATCCTGCAAAACTCAAGATAGATCACTGACCTTTTAAAATGGCAAAGACAAGTGTAGATGCAGGGTGGCAGGGACTTCAGATGACGCTCAAAGGGAATGAAGACAGCGAGTGATGGGCTTTAGAAATATTCTAGTCACACAAACACACACACACACACACACAGTGTCCGTTTTAAATCTCTCCATGTAGTACCTGGTTTTGCTGTGTTCAGCAATTATAGACATTTGTATTTGCGTATGTGTGTGCCCGTGCAACAGACAGACAGCTGACACACCTTATGTTTTGGGTTAGATTGGCAGTGAAGTCTTACTTCTAACGAATGCTGATTAGACGTATGTCCAACATCTGTGTGTGTGTGTGTGTTTTTGTGTGTCAGCAAGTACAGGGTCTTCCCTCTCTGCGCCCCTGCATCAGGGGAGAAATCAATCTGCCTGTCGGCCTTCTAACACCTTCGGCCTGTTACGCTACCTATCACTAGTGATACCTATATATATGTGTGTGTGTGTGTGTGTCCTGTCATTCTGTCAGCCTCTCCATCCTCCCATCTGCCTGTTGTGCTTTTTGTCTGTCTGTCCTCCTGTCCGGTCCCTTTTGTGTTTGCCTTCCTTGCGTCAAATCTTCTTCTTCTTTGCCCTTAATCTGCGGCTTTGACACTGGAAAAAAAGCACCACCGGTCTACCTGTTCCTTACCTCTCCATCTCATTCAGATTCCCAATTATTCACCGTGTCTGCTTCTCCCCTCCGTACCCGCTCGCTTTCAAATTGCTTGTTTGCTTCTTTTGCGTCTCTGAACCAAGAACAAGTCTGCAGCCTAGCAGTTGAATTTAAACGTTCCTCGTGACAACTTCTCCTCACATCCCAGAGAATTATTAATCACAGGGATCCCACAGGGAGCTGGGAACATTTATAAGTCTTTCCTACATATATATCTCAGTAAAAAATATGCATGAAGGCACAGAATTGATGGGAGAATTATAACAACGTGACTCATCTCTTTTTCTTTTTTTAAATGTTTTTTTTTTCTGTCAGTGGGCGAAAGAATTTACTGCGATGATAAAAATGAAATGAAACAATTCATTTAGAAATCACATCGCCCTCCTACATTAAATATTTCAATATGCAGACTATAAAACATGACACTATTTTATGTTCATACAATCACCTCATTTCACCCTTTCCTCACTCTACTCTCTTCCCTCTTCCCTCTTCCCTCTTCTCGTCCAGATCCCCCAGATCAGCTACGCCTCCACCGCCCCAGAGCTGAGCGACAACTCCCGCTATGACTTCTTCTCCCGTGTGGTACCGCCGGACTCCTATCAGGCCCAGGCTATGATGGACATCGTCACGGCGATGGAATGGAACTACGTGTCCACCCTAGCGTCAGAGGGCAACTACGGCGAGAGCGGCGTGGAGGCGTTCATCCAGATCTCCAGAGAAACTGGTAGGAGCTCTGCACTTTTTCTATTACTTCGTTGAGATATGATAATAGTGCATATGGCTGACTTTTTGTGACAGTTTTACCGTTTTTACTTCTGACAAGAACAACGTGGATACAGGAATCTAACCCTTCAATAGCAGGTCATCTACAAACCTTCCCATATCTCAGCTGATGCAGCAAAATGACATCAAAACTGACTCTATACTGTAGCTTAAAAGACGTGTATAAGTGTTTCCATGATGTTTAAAGTGTTTGAGAACTTGTGGTGTAAGGAGAACTATAGGGAGTATAGCGAGGAGGTTTCCTCTAGTTGTCCAGATAAACGTGGTTGAGGTAAAGCTTTACAACTCTATCTTTCCGTGCTGTGTCACACTATCACGGCGCATTTGCTGCTCTGTCACTCTTGTTGTAAGTAATAATTTGAATGGACTTCAGTGAGAGCAGAACGGAAGACCACACTTCCAGAAAAAAAAACGTCGGGAGTCAAGTTCGCCACTTCTCTTCCGCCATCAGGGATAAAATAACTATATGATGCTCATAGCGCACTTTGGAGTGCGATACATGATCAGTGGCTTTAGCCTGTAATTTGAGCAGAACGGTAGCAAGAACAGAGCAGAAACCTGTTGTTTAAATCTCTAAGGAAACTCCAGGGAAAATTCACTCTTTGAGTAAAATTGCAGGCTGTAGATTGCAGACTGTGGCGAATGAACCGAGACAGAGAGAGAGTTTTCACAGCAAGCATTTGACGGACAAGCGCAGCTGAGTTTTCTCAACTTTCTTTTGGTCTCTATATGTATAGTTATATAGAGTTTAACATCATTGCTGACTCTTGTCTGAGCATTGAGTAAATGCCAAAATCTGTGAACCTATGAATGGAAAGAAGAACCACTGGATGGTCTTTGTAAGTATGTCTTGAAGATTTACAGGTGGATGATCAATTAAGAGGAAAAATGGCAGTCTGATGGTGAAGAAACATTCATCCGGATTCATTTTGTATGGGACATGAGAGAATCACCTCTCAAAGCATTGTGGGATAGCAAGTGATGCCAGACTAATCAGAAATGCACAAAAATAGTAGGACAAGAAAATACTTTTTGAAGTTGACATGCATCCCACAATATGCTCTGTTTTATCTCATACGTTTGGCCTTTTCTGCATATTTTAATAGCGTGGGAAGTTGACCACGCAGAGTTTTTGTATGTATTTTGATGCAGAATTTAATCATCTGAGAATAGGGTTTACAAAATATTTTGTACAGATTGTTTGAGTCGATGGATTATCTACTTCACACAGAAGATTTCGTATATCTGATTTTCCTGGAAGCTATAAATATGCTCTTGTCATGCTTTAACGTAACAAAGGTTGTTGTATCTGTTTTCTACCGTAAGGTGAAAAAAAATGTAATTTTATCTCAGCGAGGGTGAAATTGGCCTCGAAGCTCCGTAGTTGTTTGCAGAAAAACTGAAAAACAACTGATAAGGCTTGTGGGCTAGGAAGTTTAATTTTGACCTTTTTTTTTTATAAATGTCTGGAAAAGTAGATTTCTATTATAGTGTCTGTCCCTCTTTTGCATGTCTCTTGTGTTTAAAGACTAATGCAAAGAGTAAATTACAAGAGTCGATTTTATACTATCGCTCCTTCATTAAGTCGCAGAGTTGCAAGAGAGATGAGAGTATGTTACACTGGAGTAAATGAGAGTGACACAGGAGGGGAGAAAAAGAGACAAGAGAGAGACGGATCGCTTGTCTGTTTTGATGTAAGATTTAAGAGCGTGGTCTCTGTGGTCCTGAGAGCATCAAGTTTGGGCGAATGCCGCCTCAAATCGGTTTATGAAAACCTCCAAGTGATGTTGACAGATCAAAATGCTGTCGGTTTCCCTGTTTATGTCTCCAATGTTTATTGAAAACACATCACGTTGGATGCTGACAAATATTTACAGACTGACAGGGCTAAAGACATGTAAGGAATCCATCAGAGAGAGAGTATCAGTTAAGATCTCTCTATTTTTATTCCTCTTTACTCCCAGTCTTTCCCTCTGTCGCTTTTTTTCTGCATTGTTTGCGTGCTGATGTGGAGATGACAGCTCCGCGTATGTCTGTGCTGCTGTCTATCCGTCCATCTCTGTCTCTGTGCATGTTTGGAGAGCCGGCTCGCCCAGGGCTGTGTGCTGTGGCAGTCAGCACATAGATGTTTTCTGCGGTGTCAGATCAGTGTGTGTGCCCGGGCGTGTGTTTGTGTGCCATTGGAAAGGGTAAAGCAGTCCTCAGCAATGTGTGTGTTTGTGTTCTGGGAGTCAGCAGATAGTGCACTCTTTTGCCCTCTGTGCGTGTGAGCGTGTGTGTGTGTGTGTGTGTGTATGGGTGGGCTACATGCTGTGACAGCAGTCAGTCAGTTGTTTACTCTGCGGCTCTGCAGATGTGAACAGAACTAAGAAGATGAAGGGAGGGGAGAGCCAGGAAAAAAAAAACAGTGAAGAAGAAGAAGAAGGAGGCTGAGGAGGGGAGAGAAAAAAAATGACCGACGAGGGAGAGTCCACAGTGTTTGCGTGTGTGCTGTTGTTTTGAATCAAGCTGTAGAGTTGGGGAAATACACAGGAAGAGACAAAGAATAGTGGGAAGAATGGGACAAGCACAGTGATTGAATAATGACAGAGGTCCTAATATACTGTAGATGCGCAGTGTGGGGGAAATATCTGTGTTCCCCTGGTCATTCTCTGGTCATTTTCTTTCCTGGAAGCAGCAAGTCATGACCTGTCTCTTTCAGAGTGGTTCATCTCTCTGTCTATTGAGGTTGGCTGGGATAAGCAGCTGTCTTGATAAGGCTGGCTGTATCCTATGGTAACCAAGGTCAGGTGGAGATATGCTGTGCTTTGTGCAGACGGTCAGATTGGTCTCCTCTAAGAAGGGATTGCATGTGACCTGTGTACAGACTACGTGACTTCAGTTAACTTTAGTCAATATAGTATTTTGTTTATAGTTCAATACCCAATAGAGGCAATGATGAGTGAAGAATAACCTTATTTGGACAGGTAGTAAGGGTAAGGATTTGGTGTTTTTAAAGGATTTTTTATCCACTTTTAAGCAGCATTCTTAAGATACACTCCTTGAATTTTGGTCGTTTTTTAACTATATCTTTTAACCTGATCAATGATTGTAGTCATCAGATGTGGAAGTTGTTTTCATGTATTGTTCATAGAAGACAATGCGACTCAGTCACAGCCAGAATTCCCACACAAGCTACATTCAGCATAGCATTGTGTGGCTCCTGTGAATTTACCGTCTCAAAGCTGAAATCGGACATTACTTGCCTAAAAGACTAACTCGAATAGAAGGGTAAGTTGATCCTGGGGTTTTTCACTGTTGCAGCAACCCAGTCATAACATCTCTCCATCCTGGGCTCAGCTGGTGGCGATGCTCCGGTGGAGTCCCACTGACCTTGCTTTCCGGTCTGTTGGAATAATGATACCACTCTTCTGTGGTCAGGCTCAATGGCAGCTGGTGGTGACCTAGTCTCTGCATGTGTTTCACACCTGAAGGAAGAGCCTTCAGGTGCCTTGAGCCTCGGAGTGAAACCGGAGTTTCAATCCTGCTCCGCTCCATCAGTGCTTGAGCCTTGGAACTGGGTAAAGGGCAGAAGGTCCCGTGACTCTTTCGCTACTCAACCCTGCACCTCCGAAGTCCTGCAACTTGAAAACAAGTTCCTGGCTTTGGAAAACTTGGGCTGGATGCTTGTCCTCTGGCTCAGGCGTTACTCTGGAAACCGCCCGCCCCTTTCACTGCAATCAGTGCAGTGAGGGCAGGGTTCAACATCAACCATGGCCCGATGGCCTGTGGCCACAAAAAGTTACTCTTTGGCCACCAAATATTCCATGTAGGTGGCCCCCCCTGGCCACCAAGTTTTAGCCCCATACTGTGAGCCTTCGCCAACACAACTGGGAATCCACAAAGGAAGCGAGATGTGAGCGAGTGCGGTAACCATTCAGTCCACACCGACTCTGATTGGCAGCTGCTGACCAGCGGTCAGCTAACCTGCCTTCACCAGGCTGACTAACAGCAGAAATTTACTGCACCAAAATAGTTTTCATGTCAGCTCCACGGGAGGAAATCAACAGTGTTTGTATTTATTGATTCATCAATTTTATTTCTCTGCCCACTGTAAAATTTCAGCCTTTTTTTTCATTCAGTGTTCCATTCTTTTTACAAAACTACCAGTAATTCCAGATTTCATCCCATCAATTGTCCATCACAATGCAGTATTTCATGTGACATCAGCCCCAATCATGTGATTTCAAAAATTGCTGTTCTGATTAGAGACATTTTGCACAATTATCAAACCTAACTGTTATTCCTCGCCAACAGACAATAATCTCTGAAGCTGACTCTGACACAATACATTTTGCTCTGCTGAATGTAAGATCTCTGGCAGGCAAGTCTTTTTTGATTAATATTTTATTACAAATCTGACGGTTGATGGTTGGATGAAAACAACAGGGCAGCAGTTCTTATTGAGTCATTGCCCCCTAACTTTAACTGTCTGGATGTAGTTAGGGCAGGAAGAGGAGGTGGAGTAGCTGTCATATTCAAAGATGTGTTCTTGTGTAAACAGATATCATTTGGTACATACAACTCCTTTGAATTTCTCTGTTATAATAAATAGTGCAAAAATTATTATATTAAATATATATATGGTCCACGGAAATATTCAACTACATTTTTTGATGACTTTGCCGATTGCATGTAAAAGAACCTACTCACAACAAAGGCCATATACTGGACCTGGTTATCTCCAAAGGTCTTAATATTTCAAATGCCATGGTCCTTGATGCTGCCTTATTGGATCATTCCTGTGTTTTGATTGATATGACTGTCATAGTGGACGCTAGAATTAGGTCTGAAACAGCCAAAAAACGATATATCAGTGAATACAGTAGCGTAGCATTTTCTTCGGCAATATCCATGATACCCTCTTCTTTGTCAACGTCAGTGGATGACCTTCTGGACAATTTCAATTCCAAAATCTTAAATGTCATTGATGAAATTGCACCAGTTAGAGTTAAAGTCACTTCTGGTATGGAAAAGGCACCATGGAGGAAGGCCCCACAGGCCGAACTTCAAAAAAGAATGTGTCGAAAAGCAGAGTGTAAATGGTGAAAAATTAAACTCCAAATTCACTATGAAAATGCAAGACAGTCATTCTTATCTCAGATTATTAATTCAGAGAATAATAATGTACGCAGACTGTTTGCCACTGTGGATGAACTCACCAACCCATGAGTACCAATGCCTTCTGAACTCCATTCTACAAACTCATGTAATGACTTTGCTTCTTTTTTCATAGAAAAAACTCAAAAGATTAGGCAAATAATCAGTGCTTCCTCATTTAATTTAAATGACACGCCTCAACAACCAAACACAGCAAATCTAGTAAAAATGACTCATTTTGATGTTATAAACCTTACAACTCTTGAAGAAATTGTTTGAAATCTCAAACCCTACACATGCTGCTTTGATTCTCTGCCTAAATATTTTTCAAAAAAAGGTTTTTAGTTGCCTGGCAACAGATGTATAACAAATAGTCAACAGTTCACTGCTTTCAGGGGTCTTCCCCAAAGCCCTGAAAACTGCAGTAATCAAGCCACTTTTAAAAAAAGCTAATTTGGATGCATCAGTACTAAACAACTACAGTCCCATATCAAACCTGCAAACTATCAGTATATTTATTGAGAAAGTTGTCTGTAGACAACTCTGGTAAAGTCTCTGTCCTTGTGTTATTGGACCTTACTGCTGCATTTGAGACAGTTGATCACAATATATTAATAGACAGACTTGAACACTGGCTTGGTCTCTCTAACACAGACCTGAATTGGTTCAAGTCCTATCTTCAAGACAGAGACTATTTTGTATCCATTGGTATCTGTACAGAGCATCTCCCAACAATGTATGGAGTGCCGCAGGGGTCGATTCTCGGAGCTCTGTTATTTAATCTTTACTCAAAGCTCAAAAATGTTTTTCAGTTAAATGAAACAAAACTGAAGTCATTGTTTTTGGGGCCAATGAAGAAAAACTTACTGACCTCAACAGTCTGGCCTTGAAGAGTAAAAATCAAAAAATATCACAAGATCAGAGACTTGATGTCAAAACAAGATCTAGAGAAACTTGGACATACTTTTATCTTTAGCAGGCTGGACTACTTCAATGGACTGTTCACAGGTCAGTCTAAGACAGCGATCAGACAGATTCAGCTGATCCAGAATTCTGCAGCCAGGGTTTTAACAAGGACCAAAAAAGCTCAGCATATAACTCCAGTTCTCACATCACTACACTGGTTAGCGGTTTCTCAAAGAATCGACTTCAAAATACTACAGCTTGTCCATAAATCACTGAACAGTTTAGGTCCAAGATACATATCAGATCTCCTGACCCAGCACAAACCCTACAGACCTCTAAGGTCGGTTGGTTCTGGATTACTGGTTGTTCCCAGAGTCAGAACTAAATATGGTGAAGCTGTCTTTAGCTTCTATGCTGCTCAAATGTGAAACAAATTGCCAGAACTAAGACTTGAGACAATGCTGACGAGTTTCAAATCCAAGCTAAAGACCTACCTGTTTAATTATTTTTTTTAAATCAAATTTATTTGCTTGTTTGTTTTATTGTTTTATTCTTTGTGCTTTTGATTGTTTTATTTTTATTCCATGTGCTTTTACTTGCTTGCGTTTATTGTTTTTATCATTTCTTTTTGTTTTGTGCTTTTGCTCGTATACTGTGTAAAGCACTTTGGGTTGCCTTTGGGTATGAAATGTGCTATATAAATACATTTGTCTTGCCTTGCCTAAAAAAAAATTGCCTCTTGTCCGGAAGTAGAGTGCAGAATTGAGTGGCATTGCACAGTGTTTTCACTTGCACTGTAACTCTGTCCTCCTCGATCAAACTTCAATAGATGTTCCTGCATAAGACATTCTGGTCTCCTGACAAGTTCTTCACTTTGGGTTAACCGGTTCTCCGGTTCCTTTACACACAGCACTACTTGCCACTGCAAACATACACACACATACATTCTCTCTCTCTCTCACACACACACAGACATAATATAGAGATACAGGTAGATGTCTTACACACACAGAGAGCCACAGGGAATTTCTTGGTGATTATTTTGTGATTGCAGTGTAATGATTGCAGCTTACAAGGCACTCTGCATACTGATACCAAACATCCATATTAATTGGTGTGTAATCGTTCACTGATGATTCTTGACAGTGTGTGTTTGTGTGAGGGTGTTGGTGTGCATGCATATTAATTACCAAGATATAAGAGTAGGTGCTCACATCATGTTAGCATATGTCAGGGGTTACACAGTGTGTGTCAGTGCGGACAAGAGGACCAGTGCTGGTTATAAAATCATTTTTCTCTGCCCACTCATGCCTCTCTCCGTACTTTTTTTATTTAACACAGTGAGTAATTTAAATATTTACTTCTCCAGTGCAGACTTTGAAAATGAATATGTCCTACTTATGTTTGCTGCTCTACAGCTGCTGTGTTGCCCCACTCCCAGGAGGAATCATGTAGGAAATGTATGCACAACTAATACTTAAGCCAAGTCCACGTGGCAGTCAGCAAAATCTTTTTTTGTTTCAAAAGGACTGCTTTAGGGAAAACTTGAAATAACTTTCTATTTGAAGTTACAGCGACGGAGGTATGCAAACTCTGGATGCCGGTGTTGGAACCCCTGAGTGCCACATTGTTAGTGAATGCAGTTTTGCTGAGTGTGATTGACTTGTCTAGCGGGTGAAAGTCTCAAAACATTAGTCTGACGTTACATATGACGGAGGCTTTGGAAGGAATAATAACATTAATGCTACCCCTTCAGTGCAACCTTGTGTGGCCCTATTTGGCATTATTGTACAGAATTTTTGCACTGTAATCATGAAATTGTAGAAGTGTGGTTTTAAATTTTTAAATGTAGCATGGAGATTTCATAGAAAATAAAACTGGCAGCCCAGTAAACATGGTTGTGGTGATTTTCAGGTGAAAAGACATCCGGAAATCCATTAAAACTGGGTTAAATCCGGTTGAAAAGACTTTCACAGTGCAGCCTGTGTGTTGTCACCCCCAGTCATGGCTTCCCAGTCATGCAGAAGTAGTAACACACACAGCTCAATGAGCATGGGCTAAACGTGTTTACTCATCATTAGTGACTGTTCACAAACTGGGCACATAATGCAGCATTTTTGCTTTTGCACACAAAAAAAATGCAAAGGTCAAACTTGGTGGAGATTTATCAGGGAGTTGTTTCAAAGGCCGTGCACAGAGGCGGCGCCCCATTTTCAGTGCATCATGTCACATCTTACATTCCCTTCCCTTTTCTGACACTCCATTGATTCCCTGAAGAGGATGGAGGGCTTCTCTCCCACAGAGAGGCCAGAGAGCAGAATCAGCTGTAGACCAGTTTGTCAAGACCTGGGTTGTGTTTCATTTTATTGCTCAGTTAATGAAAGCTCCATGAAGCAGGTGCTCCAGCCCAGGTCTTCCAGCTGAAGGGCAGTCTCCTGACTCGCTATGCCACCCTGCCATTGACCATTGCTGTGGAAATCGCAGCATATGCCGTTGAATCTTGCCATGCCTAGAGACTTACAGCTTCCTATATGGAGCTGTGTTTGGAGCATATGGATCCCTGTTGCTATAGAACAAGAGGTGGCAGTGTACTTACCGAAACAGGAGACATCTTTTAAAAATCAAGTCACGGCCCTTTCTCCTTCCAGTACCCTTCCTTACTTCCCCATGGAATCCATCTGGGATTAAAAAACCACCACATCTACATTCAGACACACTGCAGACAGAGAGAGAAAGGATATGTGTGTGTGTGTGTGTGTGTGTGTGTGTGTGTGTGTGTGTGTGTGTGTGTGTGTGTGTGAGAGAGTTACTCGTCAGTGAATTTGTGTCAGTGAGAGCGGCTGTGGGTGAATCTGTGCAGAAGTGAGTGTGTATAGGAAGCTGTAAGTGAAGGAGCAAGAGAGAGAAAGTGTGTGTGTGTGTGGACTGAATTCACTGGCTCAGAACAGTGTGTCACCCCCCCCCCCCCCCCCCCCACTTCCCCCCACCCACCGCTGCCCTCCCGATACTGGCCGCTCAACAGAAGCTCTGGAAGGCAGTAATGAAGGAGGCGAGAAAATGAGCAGGAGAAAAGGGCTGAGAGAAAATAATTAAACGTTTATCTCCAGATTCATTTAATTAGTTCTCTGGCTCTAAACTAATCTTCCGCCTTTTTGCTTAGCTTCGCCTCTTTAGTTCGCTTTCAGTCCACTCTTGCCCTCCACAATGGAGGCGGTCCCTGTCATTATCCGAGTCTTGCTACTGGCTTATGTTGTTTTATTCAAGAAAGAGGAAACGTGCGCTAATTGAATGTCATTTTGATGCATTCTACACATATTATACATATGCAATATTTTTAGAAAATGACTTAGCTTGCATTAAAGTATATATGACTATTCATGAGGAAACTTGTATGAATTAGTCACTATCTTATACAATTTCAGCACCATTCTTGCAATATAATGATCTTAGGAAATGAATTGAATTAGACTACATTACATCATGCAATAGAAGTATAATGATATGTGATAACTTAGTGTGCCGAGATGGTTATGGAAGACATTATTAAGTGACTCTGTGATTACAGTGTCAAAACACACAAAATTCTGCAACACAAGCACACAAACACAAATAAATGCTCAAGACGAAGAGGAAGAAGGACAAGCCACACACTCCCTCTAACTCTCACTCAGCTGACAATGCCGTACCTCAGGTCGATTTAGCTCTCTGTTTCGTGTCCTTGATTACACTCCCCTCACAACTTAAGACTGATACGATTCATCATCACACACACAGGGAGCGCGCAAACACCGACCCATCCATTTGTAACTAATTACACCAGCCTTGGTTCTCATCTCAAGGTGAAGCTGTCTTTGTTGTCTTTGTGAAAGCCCCCCCCCCCCCCCTAAAAAAAAAACCTCTCAGTTGCATGTAAGCTTGTATATGTTCTTGTCTTTATAAAGACCTTTAAACATACTATATTTGTGCGTATCTGTGTGTCTGTTTGTCTCCTGTGTTTGCCTTGTTGAAACTGGTTTATGCTTGTATTTAAAATACTGCATGAATCTAAATGATCTTGAAGAGGTCATTAACATCCTTCTAAGTCTAATATTCTATTATAATGCAGCTGATATTAGCCTTATGTTGCCAATCCCTCACCTGGATGAAATTGACAATAACTATTAAGAGTTAACAGCCCTCTGCGGATGACATCGGTATTGCCGGAGGACATCTGGAGTTGATAATTATTACCTGAGCAGCTCTGTGTGAGTTTCATCCCATCCAACTGAAACGGCCATTTTTAGCTCTTTTCCCCCCAGATATCCCAATATGAAGTCCAACAGAAATTACCCACTGATTCCCACAAAACTGTTGCCTGTGATGCTTAAAACCACCTCGGTATTTTCTGCCACGTCTCAGCGATTACTAGTGGTCGGGAATTGAAGGAAGAATCAAATTTGCTTCCTATAAAGCAATTTTTTTGATGTGCAGTATGTTGCAGAGTGGATTTTAAGGCCCTGTGGCTAAAAACATGAATTTTCTTGTTTGAGCAGAATCATATCAGCAAGTTAAAAGGGGCAGTATAACACATAGTACGGTTTGCATATGCCTTTGTATGGTGTTGGCCGTGTTGAGATACAGTATGCTTTAGCTCAATGCTGTCTATTAGATGTATAGTGTCCATTTCAGCTTCAGTGACTTTCTTGACAGAGGTGAGAACTCCTCAAACTCCCTCAGCGATGGAACAAGAGAGGGTGCTTTGCAGACAGACGTACAGATACAGAGAGAAATGGGGTATTGGTGTATGTGTGTGTGTGCCCTTTATTCTCTGTCCCTATTTGGCCTCTTGGAGTCCACCAAGAGATTCAGGAGAGAAAAAAACGCCAGCCAGTTAAGCCCCAAAAGTAATTTAAGCAATATTACTGCACCAGTTGGTACACATAGGTTTGTGTTTGTCTTTGTGTGTGTGCATAATGTCCCGGAGTGTGCGGCTCATGTGTTTTCACTGTGACCGTGTGGTAGCGAGTTTGGTTTATGTGTGTATGTAAGTGAGTTTATGTGTGTTTATACGAGTCGGTACTGTATGTATGTCTGTTTGCCGCTTTGATGTGTGTGTATATGTGTGTGTTTTGTGTTTTTAGAGAGTAGGAATCTGCTTGCACAACTTAAAAGCACTTTCAAGCCTCCTCACCGTTCTGCTCCAGTAACTTACGATTTTTTTTTTCTCTCTCTCTCTCTCTCTCTTTCCTTCCTCATCTATTTTTTTTTTTTTCTTTCAGTTTTTCATCTCTGTCTGCAGAAAGGCTCTGGGGTCACGGTTAAAATAAATGACAGGAACCAATGTTGGCTGGCACACTGCAAAAAAAATAATACTTGTTAAAACTACCTCAGGGAGCTTTGAGAGTCCCATCCCAGAGCTCACACACAAAATACATTTCCTTTTAAAAATGGAAGGGTTAAATAATTTAATATACTACTATTCTGTATACATATAATAATAATAATAATAATAATAATAATAATAATAAATACATTTAATTTGTACCGCACTTTTCATAGTGCTACAGTATTAATAACATACAACACACAACATAAAGAAAATAGTAATCACAGTTATGATGATGAAAAAGCCTTCTTGAATAGAAAGGTTTTTAGGCCTTTTTTAAAAGAGTCTAGGGTCTGTTCTGCCCTCAGATGGTTAGGAAGGCTGTTCCACAAGTGTGGTGCAACAGAGCAGAAGGCTCGGTCCCTCATGGTGCGGAGCTCAGTACTGGGGGACCCGGAGGTGCAGGCTGCTGGCAGATCTGAGGGCGCGGGTGAAGGTTTGTGGTATGATCAGCACATATTATGCACATATTTTGCACATATTATGTTGGCATCAAAGAAGAGTGAAGGACCAAACCAAATATTTTAGCATGAAGGAGTCACAGACAGAAAAAACTATATGTCTATTGAAACTGCAGATTTGAAATGATGAAAAAGGCATAAAGAGCACACACACACACACACCGACAGTATTATATACAAATACAGGACATACACACACACAGAGAGACAGACACACGCTGTCATAACTAATTAAAGCTCACATTATTTCCATATCAGTTTTAGTGAACTTAACTTCCTCATCTAAATTCAATCCTCTTTCTTTGCATCTGCTGAAAGAAAAAACAACAGTTTCACCATTATGCAAACTGTCACTTGGATGATTTTAGGAAAAGGCTTAGCGTAGCTTAGCGGCTTTAAGCTGGAAGTGTCATTTGTAGGAAATTACATTTACAGTCAGCGATCAAAGGAGAATTTAACTTTGATGTTGTCAGCCTCTCACGATCACATCCAAACCATTGTATGTTGATGCTGAAAACGCCGAGAATATTAGACTCCCTTATTCTTGTTCAGGAAACGGATGGAGGAGACTGAACACAAGCAGGGAAACCAAACGTAATAATGAACATTGAAAACATTCCAAACAGAGGAGAGGCCGACGCCGTCGCTCTTTTGTACATTTCTCAATGTAAAATGAAATGAGAAACCAATTAGAAACCAGTATTGGGTAATAATAACTCATTAATGTCTAATCCATAATCCAAATTTGAACTGAAGGCATGCCACAAAGAAATCCAAAAACCCAGAAACTGACTGAATGTGAAAGCTGCAAAAAAAACCTGTGACACAGTGAGCCAAAAAATTATTGAGCTAGAGAGATGCCCGCAAGGCAGTCTGGCAGGTAAGCAACCATAACCTCTCATTTTTCATCGTTATTATTTGGTGCTAGATACTTCACCTGCATCATATCATAAAATGCATTAGTCTTTTACTGGTTTCAGGCCATTCAAGCCTCATTTAATCTTATTTAGAGCTGTACATACCGTACCCCAATGTAGCTTCACTCAAAGGATCAGTGTGTAGATGGCTGTTTGCATATTAAAAAGGAAGCAGCAGTTGACAATGCTGCAAGCAATATAAGTCAGCAAGTCAAAACTGAACAAATAGCTGAATTTCTACAATTGCTTTAGAAAATTAATGCAGCACATGGAATTATGTTGAATGGAACATGATAAACTACATTTCAGGTCCATCCATGAACCTCCAGATGTTGTTCCTTTTGGTATTTGTCCCATTTTCTTAATGCTCATGTTCGCCTTGGTCCCTCTGTGAGAATTCAGGTCTGTGCTTTAAACGCATTGGTCCATATCAGAATTTGGTACAGATAGTCACAGACCCTTGCTTTTGCTTTGGGTACATTTTTTGACCCATGAAAATTCTCACTCTACTGTAGCATTTTGCTGTTCCAGTTCTTAACATTTGGTGACGGATTCATCTTTACCAGCACGAATCAAACAACAGCAGTTTGTGTGGAACAAATAGCAGACAGACTGGGTGATGAGCATGAATAGTGATTATTGCCTCAGGTGAAAAGACTCTTGGTTTTGCATTTCCGTCAGGGCTGAAACAATTACAGTAGTTGATCAACAGAACATTAATCTGCAAATAATCGATTCATTGTTTCAGTCATTTTTTTTTAATGCAGACATCCATTAGTTTCAGCTAGATGATTGTAAAGTGAATAACTTTGGTTTGGGGCTGTTGGTCAGACAAAAGAAGCAATTTGAAGACGTCATCCTGAGTAATTTTACGGATTTTTCGGTAATGAATATTGCAGCCGTAATTGCAATTACAAGGATTCCGCTTTATGAGCAGAATAAATTCCCGCTTCAAGGATTTCTGCCTTTTTCTAGTCAACGTTGCTACGATACGGCCTGCCTTTCTCTTCAGCTGGACCAGACCAGGCACGATACACAAGGCCTCACACGCGGAGGCAAATGAGGCCTGCTGTCCTCCACCTGGCGCGACAAGCGAGCGGAGAGCTGATGAACTTACTGCGGATGTCTTTCATTACTCTCAGCTTTGCAGCACATAAATCAAACTTAGATAAAAGTGCACATGCATACTCTCACAGACATCTGCTCGCATCGTCCCTGTGTCTTCTCCTCGGTTACAAACACACACTCTTTCCTCAGACACACATCGCCCAAACAGGCTGATGGATGTGAGCTGGCAGAGGCTGATTAGCTGGGAGTGAATGGGGCAGAATTACAACTCTGTCGGTACCGCGATTGCATTGTTGCTTCGACAACGATCCATGTCGGATTGCTGGGATGCCAGGATGCAGGAAGAGTAATCAGAGCTCTCCATCTGTCTCTTTGTCTGTTTGTTTCTCTCAAACCGTTCCGAGTTTCTCTGATTTCTTCCTTTTTTTTTTCTTTTTCGGTTGCTCTGTGTTATCTTGTCTCTTTTTCTCCGTCTTTGCTGTGCCATCCTCTGTCCTCTCCGCTATTGTTTACCTGCAGAGAAGCTAGAGGCTGGTGTACGAGTTCCATAAATCTCAGTAAAAATGGTCTAGACATGCCTCTGTACTTTTCTTCTTACCATATAATTTCCTTTTTTCTCTTTTTCACAGTTCACCCTCTCTCCTTTGGCTTTTTCACACTCATCCTCAACCTACTTGTCCCCCTTCTCGACTATCCAGCATACAGCATGTGTCATCTTTCTCTATTTATTCTCAGACTTTAAAGGGAAGAAAATACCAAATATCAGGCAACCATGATCATAAGATAACCCCCCTTTTCCAACACCTGTTTTTGAAAAAATACTCTTTGAATATAACTTATATCATAGTATAGTTACATATTCACACACTCTCCTACCAGGCTCTTGGAAGCGATCAAAAATGATTTTTCTTCAGGATTTATAAGACTGCCTGTTTATCTTTTTGAGCTCCTTATCATCTGTCACGGTGGTATTTGGCGGCTCGATATGTTCCGTTTCTGCGGTA